>NC_043001.1:31043558-31066058 GCF_006345805.1 Octopus sinensis | reverse complement strand
AATATATATATATATATATATATTTCTTCTAATATATATATATATAATATTATTATAGTATTGTATGTGTGTTATATATATATATATATATATATATATATATATATAATATATATATATATATAATTATATATATAGATATATATATATAAATAAACAACATTGAATGAAAAAAGTTAATGTGGGACTCGATCCCACATCTTCTGTAATCATAGCAATAGTTTACATGTTATTTCTTACAACTTTGTCTACTTCGATACCGTTAAAAACTATTTATTTCATATCTCTTAAAGATTCTGGTGTTGTAAACAACATACAGTTCTTGCTGGTAAGAACAAAGTTTCTAAAATTGGTGGAGATATTGCCATGGCAAAATAGTTAAACGCCCGTCATGTTTACAGTTATGGGTTCGGATCCCACGGGCAGCCTTCGACTCTCTCCATCCCAGGGTTTTTTAACCAATTATTTAAAAGCTATTATTTATAGCCTTATCTCTTTCGAGTTCCAGCGTTAAAAGTTTTATAGAAAAAAGTTTTATATATATATATATATATATATATATATGTTAGGGAGATAGACAGCGAGCGAACATATGTCGATATTTATATGAGTCTGTGTATGAATTGTATATGGTGTTTGGATACAAGATGAGATGGTAGATAAGAAATTGGAAAAGAATTTTAAGTTCCTGCTGTTTTCATTTCTTTTCTTTTCCTTTCTTTTTCGTTTCAAAGTAGACGTTTTCAGCCCAATTTCAAATCACTTACAAGTTATTTTGCTTTCAATCTTGGAAACGTACCAAAAGTTCTAGACACCGTTCTGTTTTATTTCTAATGCTAAGAAATTATACACACTGTAAAATGTACTAAGACATCTAAGTACAGACCTATAAGTGGAAAGTGTCCACGTTGTAGAGTTAAAAAAAAAAAAGCTTGTTAGCCTTTCCGTGGGCCTGGGCGCAACTTTGTTAGATTATTAATAATCTTGTAGTTGCGCCAAACTTAACACCTCAAGTCTTTACTAATGTTAAAATTACTCTACTACCCGTTTTACGGCCTTGTAACGAAGGCAAATGACCGCAAGGAAGATTACCTTCACCGAAAAGACTGCACAGAATGCATAGATTGCACGTTATTTCTGAAAAATTCAATAAAGTTCTGTATTGAAATACTCGGCAGCTTTTAGTTTCAGTTACAGTGATCTGATATTCTCGATGCCATTGCTGTTAAAGAAAAAAAGTACAGAAAAATAATTTCAAATGATCATTAATATTAATAATTTAATACACTTCAGTCTCATAAACATAACACTTCGTTGATTTATTACACGCGCACGTACACACACACACACACATGCTCAAACACAAACTTGTATACACATACGCGTATATATATATATATATATACATACAGAGAGAGAGAGAGAGAGAGAGAGAGAGAGATGGATGTATGGATGGATGGATAGATAGATAGATAGATAGATAGATAGATAGATAGATAGATATTTCCTAACATCAGGATCTAACGAAGGACTTATTTAAACAATCACCAGATGAGGTGCATTTTACACTTTGATGTATGATGATGATTGCACAATATCTCGCGATGTACTACAATTATCTAAAATTGTGTCAAAACATGATGTATATGCAAGATCAATTGTCGCCGAGTCTGTGGTTCAATTCCGACTCTAGGATGAGACCATTTCTCACTTACATCCCCGTACATCTCTGATTATTTTGGTAAGATATGAATATCATTTCTCATTTCTCAAGTATTTATATCCTAGATCTTTTACCTCTACCTTTTGTCGCTGTTAATTTCTTGCAAAAGATCTTATTTATTTGGATACCCTAAAAGTCTAGTGCTGCTTAATCTTTTTTCTATGCATACACAAAAATTTAGAACAAAGTATTTCCTCCCTTACCCGATTCAATATTGTTATTAATGTACCACTAGCCCTGGGTTCATTCTGGGTTCTAAGTCCCTATAAACATTTCTTTCTTTTTCTTCAACCTTCCTTCTAAAGTATATTTTCACCGCATCTGTCATTGTTAAATAAAATCAATAGAGTCTCATATATTAAAGTATCGAGTGTCGAAATCATGAAGATAAACAATTGGCAGCTAATGAGTGAAATTCCCTTTTTACATAAAATGTGTCTTTGTTGTTTCTTTAATAGTTCTGCTCATTATCACAGTCGTGTTTGATTTGTACCAACCATAAGATAATGTAGGTTCATATGTAGGCACGTGAGTGCGAGCGCAAACGCACATATACACACTCACACATACACACACTCACACACACACACACATACACACAAACACACACTCACACACGCACGCGCGTATGTATGTACGTATGTATAGTGATTCTATATATGTGTGTGTGTGTATATACACACACACGCACGCACACACACACACACACACACACACACGAGTGTCAACTGAAAAGTTCATAGGCTGACCAGGATACTCTCATGGAATGTGACCAAATGAGGTCTATTTTTCAATATAATCCCTCTTGCAGCTGATATAATTCTCCCATCGATACTGCAGGGCTTGGATCCCGTTGGTGTAGAAGCTTTCGCCCTGTTGCTCAAACGTCATCAACAGCAGGTATGACGTCATCATCACTGAGATACTGGTCCTCAGCCAGGTGTATTTTCATGATGGGGAACAGCTGATTTTCAGATGGAATCAAATCAGGAGAATAGGGAGGGTGATCACCCAGTTCAAAGCCACTGAAACCAACAAGTTGTGTGCTGGATTATTGACTTCAGGAAAGAAGACTACGTTCATCAATTTTCCTGTACGTTTGCTCTTGGTGGCCTTTTGTAACTGACTCAGCAAGTTTGCATAGTCTTCTCCATTGATGGTGTGGCTCTTTTGAAGACAGTCAATAAACACAATAATACCTTTTGCGTCCCAAAAAGGTGAGGCCATCACCTTCCCTATAGATGGAACAAACATGGCCTCCTTTGGAGAAGATGAGGAGAGGAGATTCCATTGCATGGATTATCTTTTTGTCTCTGGTTCAAAGTAGTGAACCCAACACTCACTCCGAGTTAGGAAACGTTCAAGGAAATCAGCTGGATCTGCCTCAAACAATGTCAGGTTTTCTCATGATGAGATCAGCCTGGTGAACTTTTGATCAGGTGTCAGAAGACGTGTCGCCCACCGAGCAGAAACCTTCGCTATGCCAAGTTAATTGTGCAGAATTTTCTCAACTCTGTCATGGGGTATGCTAATAATAATGGCTATTTGATTTGCTTGTATCCATCACCATCTAGTGAACACGACCGCTGTTTTCCTTGGTGGTGGCAGCTGCAGGACGTTCAGACCTTAGGCCATCTTCAAGACTTTGTTTCCCTCCAAAATTCAGCAGTTCACTTTTGCATTGTTGATAAAGCTGGAGCGTCATCTCTTCTAGGAGAAAACATGTTAGCATGAATGTCCTTGGGGATTACACCGATTTTTTGCAGGTACTTGATAACACAACGGTGTCAAATTTTGTCGATTTTCAAAAGAAGTCGCCACTAGTTACTTTTGAAGCCTTCGTTCAACAATCAGATTGTCAGTTTACATAGAAAGAAAGAGTGCAGTTAATAAGATGAGTTGAAACTACTGTATATAAGATTTCACAGCTCTACCATCACCCCTTCATAGTCAGCCTATGAACTTTGTAGCCCACCCTCTTGTGTGTGTGTGTGTGCGTGCGTGTGAACGTGTGTGTGTGTGCCTGTCTGTATGTCTGTCTGTCTGTCTGTCTGTCTGTCTGTATGTATGTATGTATGTATATATATATATATATATATATATATATATAATATAAATATATATATATACGTGTATAAACACACATATACATATATATGTGTGAATATATATGTGTGTGTGCGTGTGTAAATACACACACACACACACACACACACACATATATATATATATATTATATATATATATATATACATATACATACATATAAATACATAGACACACACGCACGCACACACAGCACACACACACAGACATACAGAGGCACACGCATGCACACAAACTCAGTATATATGTGTTAAGTACTCTTATAAAATGCATAAATATGATTTTTGGATAAATTGCTTATGTTTTTCTTTGACTTTATCAAGGGGAAGCAATTTAGCTGAGTGATGGAAGCTATCCATTATCCATTCTTATTACCATAAGTAGAGAACACATCACTCACAGAAACGACGTTTATGATGATGATAATGAGTATGTGAGGTAGAAGAGGAGGAGGAGGAGGATAGTTTGGTGGTGGTGGTGGCGGTGAAGGTGGCGACTGCGGGGGCTATGACAACAATGACGACAAAGATGGTGGTGGTGGTGGAGGTGGTGGTGGTGGTGGTGGTGGTGGTAAGGATTGGTTGAGGAAGTAGCGGTGGCGGTTGCTTATTTTTCTTGGCATCAGCAAAACTGGTTAGATTCTGAGATTTCTGTCGCCGAATTTTCTGTAATAAATACGGAAATAATAATAATAATAATAATAATAATAATAATAATAATAATAATATAATAATAATAATAATAATAATAATAGTAATAATAATAACAACAAGAACAACAACAACAACAACAACAACAATAATAATAATAATAATTTCATTTATTTTCCACAAAGGCGAAGGATAAGGGGGGACAATACACAGACAGACATAAAGTGTAGGGCTTTACATATAATGACATATACATAGTATACAAAGGATCTTTTTTAAAAAGTAGCGGGGGATGATAGAGATGTGGCCCTCCTTATGCAGGGGGACCCCTATGGATGATCGAGGAACCCCACAGTCAGAGATTTCTTTGAACACCAGGAGCAAGTGCCCTCTCCAATTCCTTCTTATTTCTTTATTGCTCACAAAGGGCTAAACATAGAGGGGACAAACAAGAACAGACAAAGGGATTAAATCGATATTACATCGACCCCAGTGCGTAACTGGTACCTAATTTATCGACCCCGAAAGGATGAAAGGCAAAGTCGACCTCGGTGGAATTTGAACTCAGAACGTAGCGGCAAATGAAATACCCATTTCTTTACTACCCACAAGGGGCTAAACACAGAGAAGACAAACAAGGACAGACAAACGGATTAAGTCGATTATATCGACCCCAGTGCGTAACTGGTACTTATTTAATCGACCCCGAAAGGATGAAAGGCAAAGTCGACCTCGGCGGAATTTGAACTCAGAACGTAACGGCAGACGAAATACGGCTACGCATTTCGCCCGGCGTGCTAACGTTTCTGCCAGCTCGCCGCCCTCTCCAATTTCCTCTCTCCGACTTACAGGTCTAAAATTATTGGCCTTGTGCTAAAGACTTACAGGTCTAAAATTATTGGCCTTGTGCTAAAACCAGGTGTTTTGGTGTTAAAACACCAAAACACCTATACGATCTGGGTTCTAATCTTTGCCTGTCATACCTCCACAATTGATAAAATAAAATCAACCATGCACCTCTCCTAAAAAAAATAAAATAGTCATCCACTCTTGCCATTTTCGCAACTTTCACCCACCTTTCAATAAACTCACTCGAGGACAGCACTTCCCTCTCCACTCACAGTTTCCTTTTCAAGTGAAATTTGAAAAAGTCAATGAGAGCTCTTCCAAAAGAGGAATGTATCTGTCTTGATGCCCACCAGCCTTGTCCACCAAACAACCTCTTTCGTCACAGCCACTAGGCAAAAGAAAACTGCCTAGAATACCCGATTGAAGGCGAGCAGCAGGGCAATCATCACTAGAGACTCGGCCGATAGACGGATCCGTCCCATACGTGACAGCAGCTGTTCGACATAAACCCGCAAGTCAGTAATGCCCGGACACTGAACGAGTGAGAGCAGAACGGTTTCGTCACTCTGTGCGCACCTCGCGCAAGTCCGTCTGACAGCACATCCGTGTCTATAGAGTATAACTCGAACCGGAACGCCCCCAGTAGCACTGCCAGACCAAGGACATCTAGAAATTATCTATGATAGTTCCCGACCGGAATGTCCTCTGGAACAGACTAGCCAGTTCGTTTTCGTCGGCACCCAGGGTATCTCCGAGAACATCGTAGCACTCTCCCGCCACTAATCCACTATAAATAATAACAATGAGGAAAGAAGAAAAAAATGTTTCCAGTCATGTTTTTATCTTTCTAGATATTTCACAAAGAATTCGGGTGGACAATCGTAATGCAAATTCTATGGCCATTATATTGAATATTGGTTGTGGAAGTGATGTATAATGAGCGGCGATACCTCCATGGATTACAATAAGGAGGACGAATCAGGTGCTACCTGGTGTCTCGATCTGCTAGAAATAGCAGGCAAATTACTCTCAAATGATACCCTACTGTCTTAGAAGGGCACGATGAATAACGTGGTCCTAGGTTTTTCAGTAGAAAGGAAAGAGACAAGATGGTTACGGCTGGAATGGTTTTGATCATCGGTCTGATCGGTCAGTGGCTGACTTGGAATTAAGCAGTAACAAGGAAAAATGATATTGACGACGGCGACGACGATGACGAAGATGACAACGATGATGATGAGGATGAAGATAGCGATGTAGATGGAGGTAGCATTGCAGAAGCGGGTGGGGGCTAATAACGGCGATAAACAAACAAGAAAGTGATGATCGGGAAGTGGAGGAGAATGTGGTGATGGTGGTGGTGGTGGGGGGGGGGGGTTGATGATTATCTTGATGACGAGGATAAGAAGGCGAGTAGGAGGAGGAATGCAGGTGGAGGAGGATGACAATTATGGTAATTATGATGATAACGATGATAATGACAATGATGAGTGCGAGGGTGGGAAGCATGGCCGATTGCTTTTGTGATGGTGATGGTAACGTAGTTGGAAGAATATTTCGAATAAGACGGTGGCTATGGTGACGACAATACGAACGGCGATGATGATGCTGATGACGACGACGGCGACGACAACGATGATGATGATGATGATGATGATGACGACGACGGCGATAATGAAGATGATGATGATGATGACGACAACGACGACGACGGCGATGATGATGATGATGATGATGATGATGACGGCGATGATGATGATGATGATGATGACGACGACGACGACGACGACGATGATGATGATGATGATGATGACGACGACGGCGATAATGATGATGATGATGATGCCGACGGCGACGACGACGATGATGATGGGGGGGGTTAGGAGTGTGCCGGTGCTGATAGTTGGTGGAGTGCGGTGTCTTGAAGGTAGCGATGACGATGAGGAGGAAGATGTTGAGAAAGGTTTTGGTGGTGATGGTGGAGAAAGAAAAGAAGAAGGAGGAAGAAAATGGAAAAGGAAGAGAAGAGGGTGGGGTAGGTTGAAACATAAGTAGGCGTTAGGGTTGTTGTATGGCGTTGATGAGTCTACAGTATTTATATGTCTGTACGATAAATGTTATCTGGCGGTTAAGAAAGAATGAGGAAATATCTTCAGGTTGCTCGCTGCTATGTTAACCATAAAAAAGATATGTTGTTAGTTAAGTGAGTGTAAGAATATTTGATGTTTTCAACATCAAAATACCAAAGGTCGGATGCAGGAGGCATAGCCGTGTGTTTAAGATGGGTACAAATATAGCTGTTGTATGGTCAAGAATTTCGCTTCGCAACTTCATGGTTTTGTGTTCACTCCCACTGCGTGGTACCTTGGGCAAGGGATTTCTACCTGTCTACCGTATCCACGACCAAAGACTTTTGAATAAAAGTTTTGGGAGGCGCAGGAGTGGCTGTGTGGTAAATAGCTTGCTTACCAACCACATGGTTCCGAGTTCAGTCCCACTGCGTTGCACTTTGGCCAAGTGTCTTCTGCTATAGACTCGGACCGTCCAAAGCCTTGTGAGTGGATTTGGTAGACGGAAACTGAAAGAAGCTCGTCGTATATAAATATGGTGAGCTGGCAGAAACGTTAGCGCGCCGGGCGTGGTACCTTGGGCAAGGGATTTCTACCTGTCTACCGTATCCACGACCAAAGACTTTTGAATAAAAGTTTTGGGAGGCGCAGGAGTGGCTGTGTGGTAAATAGCTTGCTTACCAACCACATGGTTCCGAGTTCAGTCCCACTGCGTTGCACTTTGGCCAAGTGTCTTCTGCTATAGATTCGGACCGTCCAAAGCCTTGTGAGTGGATTTGGTAGACGGAAACTGAAAGAAGCTCGTCGTATATAAATATGGTGAGCTGGCAGAAACGTTAGCGCGCCGGGCGTAATTCTTAGCGGTATTTCGTCTGTCGCTACGTTCTGAGTTCAAATTCCGCCGAGGTCGACCTTGCCTTTCATCCTATCGGGGTCGATTAAATAAGTACCAGTTAGGCACTGGGGTCGATATAATCGACTTAATCCGTTTGTCTGTCCTTGTTTGTCCCCTCTGTGTGTAGCCCCTTATGGGTAGTAAAGAAATAGGTATTTCGTCTGCCATTACATTCTGAGTTCAAATTCCGCCGAGGTCGACTTTGCCTTTCATCCTTTCGGGGTCGAGAAATAAAGTACCAGTTACGCACTGGGGTCGATGTAATCGACTTCATCCGTTTGTCAGTCCTTGTTTGTCCCTTCTATGTTTAGCCCCTTGTGGGCAATAAAGAAATATGTATGTATGTATGTATGTATGTATGTATGTATGTGTGTGTGTGTGGTATATGTTTGTGCGTTTGTGTTTGTCCCCACCAACATCGCTTGACAACCGATGCTGGTGTGTTTACGTCCCCGTAATTTAGCGGTTCGGCCAAAAAAGGCGGTGCTCCAGCATGGCCGCAGTCAAATGACTAAAACAAGTAAGAGAGTAAGCAGAAACAGTGCTGAAGTTTCTCAGAGGAACCGTTCTAATACTTGACTTAAGTAGACTTAAGTCGCCACCCTGTTAAACAATGCTATTAATGGCCATTTAACAGTGGCCATTCTGTAGCAAGTTTTCGGCTCAGGTTTCTGCTCTGAGAATAATCTTCCTACGTGTCTCAGAAGCCCCGAAAAGAGTTATGGCAACGTTCCTTCCTTCTCTGATTAATCTAGTTACAAACAAGAAAATAAAAAGAAAATAAACGAAATCGCTCTGCAATCAAGTGGGTTTGACTTCGATATCAGTACATTAATGAATTCTAAGTTAAGTGGCTGAAAATATATTTGACTGTTAGTACATCAAAATGGGGAATGGAAGCACTCCGTCGGTTACGACGATGAGGGTTACGGTTGATCCGAATCAACGGAACAGCCTGCTCGTGAAATTAACGTGTAAGTGGCTGAGCACTCCATAGACACGTGTACCCTTAACGTAGTTCTCGGGGATATTCAGCGTGACACAGAGAGTGACAAGGCCTGCCCTTTGAAATATAGGTACAACAGAAACAGGAAGTAAGAGTGAGAGAAAGTGAGAGAAAGGGATCACCACCATCTCCTGCCGGAACCTCGTGGAGCTTTAGGTGTTTTCGCTCAATAAACATTCACAACGCCCGGTCTGGGAATCGAAACCGCGATCCTATGACCGCGAGTCCGCTGCCCTAACCACTGGGCCATTGCGCCTCAAAATACCTTATTAAGATCACATATGCGGCAAAAAAAGCGCCGACAGTCGTGTGGATAAGAAGTTAGTTTCGCAATGATATGGTTCTAAATCCGGTACCAAAATGCAACATCTGGGGTTGATACAAGTCTTGTGAATCAAATTTGGTACATGGAAGTTATATTTCGGATAAACAACATCAACTGTTTGATGAACTATGTTTGTTCTTTGGGTGATAAGCAGAAGTCGTTCTGTAGCAAACATTCAGATAAGATTTCTAGTCAGTGGATACTCTCTTTACTCTTTTACTCTTTTACTTACTTCAGTCATTTGACTGCGGTCATGCTGGAGCACCTCCTTTAGTCGAGCAAATCGACCTCAGGGCTTATTCTTTGTAAGTCTAGTACTTATTCTATCGGTTCTCTTTTGTTGAACCGCCAAGTTACGGGGACGTAAACACACTAGCATCGGTTGTCAAGCGATGTTGGGGGGACAAACACAGACACACAAACACACACACACACACGACAGGCTTCTTTCAGTTTCTGTCTACCAAATCCACTCACAAGGCTTTGGTCGACCCGAGGCTATAGTAGAAGTCACTTGCCTAAGTTGCCGCGCAGTGGTAATGAACCCGGAACCATGTGATTGGTAAGCAAGCTACTTACCACATAGCCACTCCTACGCCTATAACCTATAATTTTTTTCCTTTCTAGTCTCAGATGCTTTACTAAACATCAAAAGTAAATATTAGTTGATAGTCTTTTTCTATAGAGACAAATCCACAAACTCAAACTCGAAAATCGTCCGTTTACTAGTATGGCACCTTCTTTTGTTGATGCCGGAGAGTTAAAAGACAAAGTCGACCACAAAAGCTAAAAAGTTATATCTAAATACTATTCATGTCAATCGATCAGCCTAAGACAATAATTTATAACATTGATATACGTCTAAAGATGTTAGGGTGTTGGCACAATCGATTAAATGCTAGAACTTATTTTATTGGTTCTGAAAGGATGAAAGGGAAAATCGACCACAGCATAATTTTCACTCTACTGTTTTTTCCAATGTTCTGATTCCTACTTTAGACATAAGGCCACATATTTTAGGGATGGATATCGCCATTTTAGTAAACCCCATTATTTAACTGATATTTATTTGATCATTTTATTGAGAAAAAAAGAGAGAAATGAGGGATCGCAAAATCAACTGCTGTACTGTTTAAATTCAACATAAATCAACATAGCAGCGAGCAACGTGAAGATATTTCCTCATTCTTTCTTAACCGTCAGTTAACATTTATCGTACAGACATATAAATACTGTAGACTCATCAACATAAATACCACATGACACTTTATCTTGTGTACAACCGGTTCGGCATTCTCCCTGAGGTCCTAGCAATCCACTGCCCCAAGACTAGTCTAACGATGGACTTAGACTGATCCGAAGCCACAAACTTCAGAGATGGGGTACATTTGATGCAATCCGTTGAATTACTATAGACATAAGAAGGATTTAAATTCCAAACGGTGAATTTGAACTCAGAACATAACTAAATATCGCAAGCCATCGTGATCCCTCATTGCTCTGCCGTTTCGGTTAATCCACCATGTATTAATTGTTTATAAAATTGGCAGGAACCTGAAATTTAGAGGGAGATGTAATTCAATCAAATCGATTCCAGTCCTTGTGCTTAAGTAAGGAATCGGTTTTAATATTGGTTTCAAATTTTGGCACCAGGCCAGCAAGCTCAGGGGGAGGGGCAAGTCGATTACATCAATCCCAGTGCGACTCCGAAAGGGTGAAAGACAAAGTCGACCCCGGCAGTATTTGATCCCAAAATGTAAAGACGGACGAGATTTAGCATTTTGCCCAATCGTAAGCATGCTGGATAAAATGCTGAACGCTATTTTCGCCCGGCGTGCTAACGTTTCTGCCAGCTCGCCGTCTTCATTTGAAACAATATTAACACCAAAAAAGACGAGTGAATCGAAAGAATTGTCAGAACGTCGGAAAAAATGTGTTTTGCACATTAAGTTCCACGTTCTGAGTTTAAATTCCGCCGAGATCAACGTTGCGTTTCATCCTCATGCATTCAATAAAATCAAGTACTTGCCAAGTATTGGGATCAACGGCATCGATTATCCCCTTTCCTGAAAATTATTGGCCTTGTGCTAAAACCAGGTGTTTTGGTGTTAAAACACCAAAACACCTATACGATCTGGGTTCTAATCTTTGCCTGTCATACCTCCACAATTGATAAAATAAGATCAACTATGCACCTCTCCTAAAAACAATAAAATAGTCATAAGTTTATGCAGAATATCAACATCATTGTTATGTACTTTAAATGCTAAAAACGTAGGTTTAATTATTCCTAATGTGTTCAACATTGAATATAACCACAATAAGGTTAAATGTGGTGATTAAGAAATTATATATTAGGGCATAGCTAATATCATTTGGAGGACAGGTGAGCAATCAAAGGAGACAACTCCAAACGTGTCTACCTTATTAGGCTTCATCAGGAGAGGTGTAATCCTTGGCATTACTCTTTAGCAATGTAGCAGTGAGTTTGTTATATAAAATGTTTGTTTAAAAAATATCGTGTGGCATCAAGAAATGAGAATATATATATGTTCTTTCCCTCTCTCCTTCCCCCTCTTGCTGCACATACATACATGCATACATACATGTATACATACATACATAAGCGTGTCTTATATATACATAACCGTTGTGAGTGCTGACAGATTAAATACAATATGATATTTAGTTACGCCCCTTCATGTTTTGAACTTAAGTCGACTTTATCTTTCATCCTTCTGGAGTTGGAGTTGATAAAATAATTACTAGTAGTGGGATTGACTGAACAAAGTAAATCCCTCCCAAAACATGTTTGGCCTTGTACCAAAGAATAAATTCTCTCTCCCAACACACGCGCGCACACACATACACGCACGCACGCACGCATACACGCACAAACGCATGCATGTATATGTATATATAATATATATATGTGTATATATATATTATATATATATTATATATTATATATATATAGATATATATATATATATATATATATATATATTATTATATATATATATATACATAGATAGATAGATAGATAGATATTATATATATATATATATATATATATATATATATATATATATATATATATATTATACATATGTATATATATATATATATATATATATTATATATATATATATATATTATATATATATATATATATATACATAAAAATATATACATGTTGTTTCTGAAAAACGAGATGATGTGTTTGCTATGTGTGTGTGTGTGTGTGTGTGTGTGTGTGTCTATGCATGTATTGCAAATTCATTATCTCATTTTTCAGAGAAAACATTAATTAATAAGTAATGAGGAAATGAAAACACAACTGAATTTGAAATGTTCACTAACCTCTGTAACTAGATACCATGATCATTCAAAAGTACATGAAAAAGGATAAAGAAGATAGTATATAAATAATGCTAATAATACCTTATCAAAGTCAGTAATTAGAGAGGATTATAGGCAACTGAAGTCGGCGGGAATTATTTCGTGCATAACACTAAAATGCTTAAGGAAATTTAATATCGCTTTCGAAGCACATCGAGTAGATAAAAGATAAGATGGGGCCTATAGATATCACACAGGCTTTCCTGGTCAGAGACACCCCATCCTGTAATCATTTAAAGCACTGCAATCAGGGTTTAACCGAAAAATACTATATAGGAAAATATTCAAGACTTTCTCTTCTTTTTTTTACTTGTTTCAGTCATTTGACTGTGGCCATGCTGGAGCACCGCCTTTAGTCGAGTAAATCGACCCTAGGACTTATTCTTTGGGAGCCTAGTACTTATTCTATCGGTGTCTTTTGGCGGACCGCTAAGAACACCAGCATCGGTTGTCAAGCGATGTTGGGGGACAAACACAGACGCAAAAACATATGCGCACACATACATATATATATACATATATACGACGAGCTTCTTTTAGTTTCCGTCTACCAAATCCACTCACAAGGGTTTGGTCGGCCCGAGGCTATAGTAGAAGACACTTGTCCAAGGTGCCACGCAGTGGGACTGAACCCGGAACCATGTGGTTGGTAAGCAAGCTACTTACCACACAGCCACTCCTACCCCTAAGACTGATTAAAACAAAAAAATTGTATTAGATTTCTACTTGTAGACAGTATAAAATCCTTGTTGTCTCTTTAAAATAACAAATATAAATATATTTTTTGGTTTCAGTCAATGCACAATTTCAGTTTTATTTATTTAACTTTTGAAAGTATTTGTATTTTTCTGATAGTTTACTTCATCTTTCAGTGCTAAAGAAAACATAATCATGTAAGATATTTTGAACAACCTCCAAGAAAACCTCTGTGATATGAGATAGTTGTCCAGAAGGTCAACGGTAGAGACAGCCTTGCAGAATTTGCCAGCACTAGCAGTTGGTGTAAAAACAATTCTGAATGGGGAGATAAAAATAATAACTGTACTCCCCAACAGCTCTCTGAAATAAAGAATATCCTGGAAACACTCAGTACTCACTAATTCTTAGCTATTCTTATATCTTAGAATTAAGCGCTTGTGAAGACTTTCCTATATATTTATAGGAAAGTAATCTAAAACCGGTAACGACTTCTCATTTGATTCAAACTTCGGAAAACGATATTAAAAAATCTTTAGTTTGGTTATAAAAAGAAAAAAAGATTTCCAAATTTAGATTCCAAATTTAGATTCCAAATTTAATTCTCACTGATAAATAGCAGCAAAAAATCTCCCCGACAAGAGCTAATAATGCTGATGTTGACAAAGCCCTTACCCATCAATGGTTAGCGTCTTCTGGTTTAAAATCAAAGAGAAAGAAGGGTTCATTATAGCAGCCCAAGATCAATGGCTACCTACAAGAAACTATCAGGTCAACATCTTAATGAACAGCAGTAGCCCAACATCATTTATGTAAACAACAGGCAAAGATCATCGCTCGTGTTGTCTCCATGTGCAGCCTTCTTGCGCCTACAGAGTATCTCAACAGGCATAATAGAGCGGCACAGTATATCCTCTAGGTAATTTGAAGAGACCTGGACCTGCTCCATGATAAAAACTGGTAGTAACACAAACCACTTCCAGTGCTTGAAAATGATCACATCTCACTGCTATGAAACTTTACAGTTCAAACTGTTAAATAGACGCAAATAAGGAATTCTGACAAAAATCATGCCTCCTCATCGTTATGACAGTCCCAATCGACATAAATGTATCTGTCAAGATCTACCAAAAACTGTAAAAAATATAAAGATTTTGAAATAGAAATTGGCAAAATGTGGAACCGCAAGACTAAAACAATGCCTCTTGTCACAGGTGCTCTAGGAATGATAGTAAAAGAGGTTGATTGTTACCTGTCTCAGATATCAGGAAGTCCAAAAATAGAAGAAATTCAAAAAATAGTGCTCATGAGAACTGCTCATATCGAACGAAAAATATTGCCCATGTTAGTCCAAAACACATTTAAATCTGTAAACTCAATCAAAAGTACTTATATATGTACACAATAGCAAACACCCTTTACTGTGATCGTAAAATCACATTATCATCTTATCATCAAACTAGCAGTATCACCCGGCGTTGCTCGGGTTTGTTTCGACCCTATAGAATTGGAATTTTCGAAAAGTAAAAATTTTGCATTATGTAGCTCGTTATTCTCTTGAAATACACCGAAAAATGGCGACACAGCAGTCAAAAAATCGTAAAAAAATAGGGATTTTCATAGAAAAAAAGCACCTTTTTGATGTAAATAATTTTTGGTGTTAACATGGTCCGATTTGAATTTTTTCTTCTACGGAAGGAAGAGCAAGTCTTCTTCTATCATGCTCTCAATTTTGGTCAACTTGCGCGGCAGGGTCTCGGAGGAGATAGTGTTAGTTGAAGGCTACCAAATCTGCCATACACAGACAACTTCAGCTTTATATATATATAGATTACTTTTGAAACAAACTTTTAATTTACTTATATTTTGTCAGACATTCTCTAGAACAATACTCTGTGCAAAACCAAAAACATTGCACCCTAGTCATAATACCAACTTGAACTTCTAACTTGTTGCCTCTTGAAGTCTCTAATGAGACTTGGAGTCAACCTGTACAAAGACAAAGCAAAAGCCAAACTTATATTAATAATAATCATAATGGAAGGCGGCGAGCTGGCAGAAACGTTAGCACGCCGGGCGAAATGCTTAGCGGTATTTCGTCTGTCGTTATGTTCTGAGTTCAAATTCCGCCGAGGTCGACTTTGCCCTTCATCCTTTCGAGGTCGATAAATAAAGTACCAGTTTCGCACTGGGGTCGATGTAATCGACTTAATCCGTTTGTCTGTCCTTGTTTGTCTCCTCTATGTTTAGCCACTTGTGGGCAGTAAAGAAATATATATTAATAATAATCATAATAATGATGAGGACGACGACGACGATGATGATGATGATGACTCATACAAAACTTAAATCCATGGAACAGCGGCAACATAAGGTCAAAACAAAGTAGCAAAAACAGTAACATCAGCAATAATTTTAGCAGCCCTAATTACAATCATGCAAACTTAAAAAGATGATTCTCTGCTAGAATAGTTTAACATACTTGGAAGAATACTGATAAGCCATTCGCTAAATTAAACGTTTCGAATTTTTATTTCAAAACGTTGCAAGCACATATAAGCACGCTTACACACATACACATATGTGTGTGTGTGTGTGTGTGTGTGTGTGTGTGTGGTTCCGAAGAATTCTATAATTAACAGAAGGAAATTGTTCCGACATTAGCAAACCCAAGCGTAAGACCGACGAAAATAAGTAATAGAATAGCAATAAAAGTCTGAACATTGCTACATTCAGTTTCTTTTAGTTGTACGGATATCAAGCGTACTACCATAGATTACCAACACGCCTGATTTCGTTGCCACAAAAGAATTTGATGACGTTAACAAAAATTCTGAGTAGATAGATAGATAGATAGATAGATAGATAGATAGATAGATAGATAGATAGATAGATAGATAGATAGATAGATAGATAGACAGCTAGATAGATAGATAGACAGACAGACAGACAGACAGACAGACAGACAGACAGATAGATAGATAGATAGATAGATAGATAGATAGATAGATAGATAGATAGATAGATAGATAAGTTTCTTTATTAGCCACACAGGGCTGCACACAGATGGGACAAATTACAAGGTAGAGCTTTTCTTTTTGGGGATGAAAAAAAAAAAGAGTGGCGTAGGTTTTCGATCAAAAGGGATCGTAAAAGCGAAAAAAGAAAAAAAGGAAAAGAAACAAAAGAAAAGAAAAAAGAAGGGAAAAAAAGGAAAAAAGGGGAAGAGGAACAAAAAACGATCAATAGGGATCGTGTATCACAGTGTCATGATGTACGGTGTAAAGGGGGAAGCAGATAAGGTTTATCCGTGGGAAGAAAAGCCTACGAAAAAGACCACGGTAACTTCGGTCAATAGTATTACATGTTACCACATTTGTTTGCAAGTGGGTAACCCTCTGTTTTCAATTTCTGGAGATAGATAGATAGATAGATAGATAGATAGATAGATAGATAGATAGATAGATAGATAGAGATAGATAGATAGATAGATAGATAGATAGCTATGTTTCTTTATTAGCCGCACGGGGCTGGACACAGACGGGACAAATTACAAAGTAGAGCTTTTCTTTTTGGGGAGAAAAAATAGTGGGATAGGTTTTCGATCAAAAGGGATCGTAGAAAGGAAAAAAAAGAAAAAGAAAAGAAAAAAATGAATAGATAGATAGATAGATAGATAGATAGATAGATAGATAAAGAACTCACACAAATATGAAGAAATAAGGCGAGAGAGGGGTGGAAAAAACAATTACGATTAGACTAAACTACACGCTGAATAAATTGAAAGGTGCGAAACCAAAATTATCTTTAACTTGTTTCAGTCGTTCGACTGCGGCCACGCTGGAGCATCGCGTTGAAGAATTCCTAGTCGAACGAATCGATTTCAGTACTTCTATTTTTAAGGTTGGTACTTATTCTATCGAATACTTTGGCCGAACCGCTTAGTTATGGGGATGTAAACATACCAACAGCAGTTGTCAAGCATGGTAGGGGACGACATGTGCTGTTGGGGATATTTTTCCTTCTCTAAACTTTCCTGTTTTGCTTTCTGACGAAGAGCTAGGCTCAAAACGTCAAAACCTCTCTCTTTTTTCCTCTTTTACTGAGCGTCTAGTCTAACTAATACATTCCATGTGCGCATTGTTATTTTTAATGTTCGATTATTCGATTTGGCTATATATATATATATATATTATATATATGTATGCATATATATATATATATGCATACATTATATAATATATATATTATATATATATATATATATACATACATATATATATATATATTATATATATGTATGCATATATATTATATATATATATATATATATATATATATATTATATATATATATATATATATATATATATATATTATGGGTGAATGGGACAAAGAAAGAAAGAGGCAGTCAACGCCTCTGGTAGTATTTACATATATATTATTTAAAACAGTCTGATTCGGCCCCATGCAACTTAAATTTTCTTTAGAAGCCTACGAAACTTTAAGTTGCATAGAGTCGAACAAACTGTTATAAATAAATAATATATATATATATATATATATTATAATATATATATATATATATATATATATATATACATATATGGAAGTGGATGCGTGGCGTTCCATCATATAATAACAAAATAATAATAAAACACATGCATATATACATACATATATGTGCGTACCTACATCTATATGTATATATACATGCATATAAGGGTACAGGACACCATAAAAACGTCGAACACAATGAGAAACGAAAACATAAAAACAAAACCATGGAAACGGACATTTTTTTAAACAACGAAAAAACAGAGTACAAGACATACAACACAAGGAAAATTCCCCTTCTTCGGCCGCCTCTGCTTCGTCTACTCCGTGTTTCGAAGGTAAAGGCGAGACACGACTTCGTTGAAACAGTCCTTCCCGCAAAGCAAATTAAATAAAATTTGGGATTTTTTGCGACACACACACACACGACAGGTTTCTTTCAGTTTCTGTCTACCAGATCCACTCACAAGGCTTTGGTCATTTCGAGACTATAGCAGAAGAAACTTGTCCATGCTACCCCACAGTAGGACTAAACCCAGAACCATGTGGTTGGGAAGCAAACTTCTTACCATAGAACCACATTCCCATTTTCACTAGAAATACAAGATTTCACCGAAGAATCTGTATAGCGTCCAAACGCTGTATTAGAATATTGTCTACTTAGAAACTATTTCTCATTCCTTTTCCCCACATATTCACAACAAGGGAACGTCAAAGATGAGTTGAGAAGTACCGGTTTTTTATTGAAGTCATAGCAGATCGGAAAAAAATCCTTTCACGGGAAATATATTTCTGTACCGATATAATTAGTATTAAAATGTTATTTTGCACTTGTAATTACTATAGGTTACAAATTCTTAAAGACATTGCGTTGCAACGTACGGATAAACATATTTCTATTTTGTTTTGCTCTTTTGCTGTATAAACCGAAACTTGCTCAATATATAACATGTTTAGTAAAGCTGGACAACATATATAGTAATTCATGTATTTTGTGTAGTACAGTAATCCTTCGCTACTTCACGGTTCAACTATCGCGGATTCACGACTTCGCGGATTTTTAATCAGGGACGCTCAGTGATTCACAGCCTAAAAAACGTCCTTTTTCTGCTAGCAAAGGGTGGTTTGTTGAGTTACAGAAATGCTTCGGCCTAAAAGGCGTTTCCCTGCATGGCGAGGCTGCTTCTGCTGACAATACCGCTGCTGAAGCATATGTGTATGAAACTTTCAAGAAGATTATCACCGAAGGTGGATATAAGCCCGAACAAGTTTTTAATACGGACGAGACGAGCTTGTTTTGGAAAAGAATGCCGTCACGAACTTTCCGGTTCAAAGAGGAAGCAAAAGCTTCTGACTCTAAAGCATAGAAGGACCATGTGACCCTCGTGATGTGTGGCAATGCTGCGGGATTTTTGTTAAAGCCAGGACTTATTTACAAGTCCTGCTGCTACTACTACGGTTGCACCTTCGGAAGAAGTGGAAGAGGTGTCCCAGGAAAGGGCACCGCCGTTTATTTTATCATCATCATTTCTACTGCGCAGCAAATTCATCACCGTCATCATTCAAATTTTACTTCAACTTCTTTCGTGTTGAGTACAGTAATGATCTTTATTTTTTTAAATCTAAAGTGTTATTGCTTAACTGTTGTCCTTGTTACTAATAGACTACTGTAATGGGCAGGTTGTTAACAGTACAGGGAGGGTTTTAAAAGTCCAAATACACGTTAAATAAATACTGTAAATATGGTGTCCCTGCTTCGCGGAAATTCAGTTATCGCGGCCGGTCTCGGAACCAATCTACCGCGATAAATGAGGGATCACTGTAATCAATTATTAAAATACAATTCTGACTGCTGCTTAGCTCCAACAAATTCAAGCTATCATTTAAACAAACAAATACGATAAAAATAGTATCACATAATTTTGAGTCGTACTACGTAAATGTTGGATGTGAAAAAATATCGTTTGTGGTCTCCAACAATAGAAAGGCTATTTAAATGCGAATAACATGCGGTCCATTCCACTTCAACGAAGTTACCAATAAAAAGGGATGAACGTCATAGAATCACATTTCTCACTTTTCCGTTAACACTACGTTTTTCGAATTAACGAAAGAGTATCTACGTGATCACTCAATTTGCTAGACAGAGCAGCAAAATCTCCCTCAAATCATGTCATGCCAACTTGAAAAGTGAAAAAAAAAGAAGGGTATTTTTGAAATAAACTCCTAATTGCTCAGAATTTCTTTCTTGTACCCTTTTGAATGAATTTTATTATTCCACTAGTGTGGAAGGTCTCTCATTGATGTCAGCTACAGTATAGCGATTTCCTGGTTAGTCTCTCTCTCTCTCTCTCTCTCTCTCTCTTTCTCTCTCTCTCTCACTCTCTCTCTCCCTCTCTCTCTCTCTCTCTCCCAGCACGATTTTAAGGATTAACCAATTTCGGTCCGTCATTTTAACCATCGCAAAATTTTCGAAAGCTTTTCGTTCATTTAAAAAAAAAAACCCACCTGTTGCTAAACAATTTTGCATAAACGGTGGCATTAATGTTATTTTGTTTTCTGTTATATGTTGCAAATGGTTCGAATTGTCTACGAACTAACAACAAACCGTTTCTATAATATCTACAACGTGTTGAAAGCTCTCGCTAATTTGCTTAAATTATCTGTTGCTAACGATTTTCTTGCTACCTCCTCAGCTAACTGTTCAGTTTCATGCAACTGGTAAGGAATGTGTCGGAATAATATGAATATCATATTAAACTACTTGTACACAAAACTAATAAATAATCTTGCAAGCTAAGTAAGTTAGTAAGAATGCGGTAGAAGCTGCACTCACCACTCTCTTTATAAGTCGACTAATCTCAAACTCTATTCTCTTTTAGCTCACCTCGACCGCCACCCAACCGGCTCGCACCCGATGAATAATAGTATGTTAAATATAGACGTGTGTGACATGGCAATGTAATCTAATTATTGAAACAGGTAGACGTCTTAAGGTTGTATTCCTTTTGAGACATGCATATACATAGACATTCGGAAACATAGCGAATGAGAGTGTGGCTAGGGTGCAGGGAAATGAACAGAGAGAGAGAGAGAGAGAGAGAGAGAGAGAAAGGAAAGAGAGAGACCACCTAAAACAAAAAAAAACAACAATAACAAAACAAAACAAAAAACCTTGCATACTTGAACGTACGCACGCAGGTGCGTGCGAGCGCGCGTATATGAATGCATATATATGTGTGTGCATGTGTCTGTGTGTGTGTATGTATTTATATGTGTGTGTGTGTGCGTTTGTGTGTGTATGTGTTTGTGTGTGTGTGTGTGTATTTGTGTGTGTGTTTGTGCGTGTGTGTACGTATGTATGTATGTATGTTATAAATGCAATGAACGAAAAAAACAATAAACAATGCAGGAAGGTATATATATATATATATATATATATATGTGTGTGTGTGTGTGTGTGTGTGTGTGTGTGTGTGTGCGTGTGTGTGTGTATTCATGTCCATATGCATATATATATACATGCATATATGTGTGTGTATATCTTTGTGTGTGTATGCATATTTACACACTCTAATAGAGTGGGAGACATAGTTACACACACACAGACACATACACACATACACACACAAACACACACATACACACATGAATACATACACTCTCACACATACTCACATGCACAAACACACAGGGAGAGGAGAGAAAAGAGACAGAGAGAGAGAGAGAGAAAAGAGAAAGTTGGAACATCGGTATAGAAGTATTCTATACATACATATATTCTTGCATTCTCATAAGCAAGACGAAGAAAATACAGACAGAAAAAAAAGCATCTATAAATACACAAAATATACGCATAGCTTTTGTGCACGTAACAATACGTAGACTAATAGCATCCATTATCTCAAACATACTAAAGTACACACACGCATGCAAACATACTTACTTAAATATAATATATATATATATAACATTATTGGTGAATTGAAGAAATGGAGCTGACGCAGATTGAACAGAAATCGTTTATTCATTCTACACGTGTTTCGAAAGGCACAATTACCAAAATCCGATTGAATAATGGGACCATATTGTGTCTTTATATATATATAATTTTTTTAACTTTTTCTTTCTGCACCCCCAACGTTATCACGGCAGTAGCCACTGACAGCCGAACGATCAAACGCATACACGTACACAAAAAGTTTTCTACCCCTACGCCAACA
>NC_043001.1:31033558-31038558 GCF_006345805.1 Octopus sinensis | reverse complement strand
GAGGTACAGTGAGACACATAAAAAGCTAAGAGAAGTCATTGAGAGGAAGAGACGGAATAAGTATTCTGAAAACAATTCATATTTATCAATGACGATGCGTGACTACACACATTTTTGACAATTCACGCAATCAGCAAATTGAGCATTACAGTGGTTCTTCTGGCACAAATACCGTCCAGATATGGTGTCTTCTGACTTCATATTTCCAGAAGTATAAACAGAGGTGTTAAAAGGCTCAAAGATGAGGAATCGGGTAATAACAGTGGTGAAACTTTACAAAAGTTTTGCGCATTTATATTGCTCCGCTTATTTACTGTGTTTGTAAAGTACGTTTTAAGTGGTCTTAGCTTTTACATTTTGTTACTTAAATATTTGCCAACATAATCAGGTTATAAACATGTATTTATAAATAGAGTAGAGATGATGCAGGTTTCAAACTAATTACCCTTGAATATTCTACTTCTTGCTGATTTTAGAAACATGTTCGTATCTTCTTTTTATTTTCGGTCCCAAATAACTATATCAAGCCTGTTATGTTTGCATATAGGCGTAGGAGTGGCTGTGTGGTGAGTAGCTTGCTTACCAGCCACATGGTTCCGGGTTCAGTCCTACTGCGTGGCACCTTGGGCAAGTGTCTTCTACTATAGCCTCCGGCCGACCAAAGCCTTGTAACCTTGTAAGTGGATTTGGTAGACGGAAACTGAAAGAAGCCCGTCATCTATATGTGTATATATATATATATATATATATATATATATATAGGGGGGGGGGAGTTCACGAAAAAAACAAAAGACGAAGACAGGTGGTGTAGAAAACAAACAGATGTATTAGTATAACGCTCAGGAATTGAAAAGGTCTTTATATGTATTCTCATGCATATAGTTGCATATCAAGACATGCTCATATGTACTTCAATGATAAATATATATATATGTGCGTGTGTGTGTGTGTGTATGTGTGTGTGTGCGCGCGCGCGCGCGTCTATGTTTTTCACCCCAACATCGCTTGACAACCGATGCTGGTGTGTTTACGTTCCCGTAACTTAGCGGTTCGGCAAAAGGAAACTGACAGAATAAGTACTAGGCTTACAAAGAATAAGTCCTGGGATCGATTTGCTCGACTAACGGTGGTGCTCCAGCATGGCCACTGTCAAATGACTGAAACAAGTAAAAGAATATAGTAAAAAAATTTTGATCTTTGCGATCTATATACGAAAGTATTTAGCAGCAGATGTGTTTGTTTGCATTAATCCCTGGCCAGGCATTGTATATCGTTTCAGCAACTACATTTTGTTGCAGTTGAAGGTAGCACCTTGATGACATTTTGGAAAAGTCACTGATTATATGCATAATGTCCTGCACAGATGAGTAACATAATCCACACTTACTGTTGTTTTGTGGGAGTTTAAGGGCCTCACTGTCTATTTTGATCATTAGAAATATCCTGCAGTTGAATTTTAAAAGCATAGTCGGCAAAATACGATAGGCTAGCAGTCAAGAGTCAGAGAGTGGTTATAATTCATGTTAATATTATCATCTTCCTCTAAGGCGGCGCGCCGGCAGAATCGTTAGCAAGCCGGGCGAAATGCCTTGTGGTATTTCGTCCGCCGCTGCGTTCTGAGTTCAAATTCCGCCGAGGTCGACTTTGCCTTTCATCCTTTCGGGGTCGATAAATTAAGTACCAGTTACACACTGGGGTCGATATAATCGACTTAATCCCTTTGTCTGTCCTTGTTTGTCCCCTCTGTGTTTAGCCCCTTGTGGGCAATAAAGAAATAAGAATCGTTAGCATGTAGAACGAAATGCTCAGCGTCATTTCGTCCGTCTCCACCTTCTGAATTCAAATTCCGGCGAGGTCGACTTTGCTTTTCATCCATTCGGGTTCCATAAAATAAATACCAGCTGAGTACTGGGGTCGATGCAATCGACTTACCTCTACCCGAACTTACTGGCCTTAGGTCAAAATTTGAAATTAATACTATTTTCCTTCCCTAAGTCGGCGAGCTGACACGCTGCGCAAAATGCTTAGGAGCATTTCGTCCGTCTTCATGTCCTGAGTTCTAATTCCTCCGAGTTCGACTTTGCCTTTCACCCTTTTGGGGTTGATAAATTATCAGTTGAGAATTGGGATCGATGTAACCAACTTACCCCTCCTCCTAATCTGCTGGCTTTGTGCCAAAATTTTAAACTAATATTGTCATTTTCCTCAGATTTACGGCTAACATGACCAACCATTTGCTAGTATGCAAAGTGTTTCGGTTTCTAGTCTGCTGAAATATTCTAATTTTGCGCTACTGAGAGGTCACCAGGAAATGAATGTTTCTTGGGGCATTCACTAGCGACCCGCAAAATGTCATTCACTTCACTTTGAGTTTTTGGTTAATGTATTTATTTTTCCTGCCATTATATTTGTGAGTCAGCATGTATGTATGTATGTATGTATGTATGTATGTATGTATGTATGTATGTATTATGTCATTATTCTGTCTATTTCAAGATTTCTTTTAAGTGCATCAGGTATTTGTTTGATATTTCCTGTTCCCGGATTGCAAGCGCATATCCTTCAAAGTGGGAGGTAGTAATCCGGTTGTTGGTCCAGGGTAGACTGCTTTGATGATCAATGTTACTATCATCCAGGAGCTTTCTACTAACATATCCATGCATGGTCTTCTGTTCAAATACGCTCATCCTTGGGGTGTAAATTTTCTTTATTCGGCTGTAATATTCTTTTCTTACAGGTGCTATTCTAAGATATGTTTTCATCCGCCCCTATAACATTTCTCATCAGATATAGGGGAAACCGTTAAGTCATTCATGGAGATGTTGCTAGTCTGATTTACAGTTTTCCCCCTTTCACAACCATATAACATTTATCCAACCTTGTATACCTTAAGAATGTTGTAACCAGGTCAAGGCACCTTTTCATCTCATGCATATGCTTTGTATATATGTATGTATGTATGTATGTATGTATGTATGTATGTATGTATGTATGTATGTACTCTTTTACTTGTTTCAGTCATTTGACTGCGGCCATGCTGGAGCACAGCCTTTTAGTCGAGCAAATCGACCTCAGGACTTATTCTTTGTAAGCCTAGTACTTACTCTATCGGTGTCTTTTGCCGAACCGCTAAGTTACGAGGACGTAAGCACACCAGCATCGGTTGTCAAGCGATGTTGGGGTGGACAAACAGAGACGCTCTAACACACACACACACACACACACACACACACACACACACACACACACACACATATATATATATATATATATATATATATATATATATATACACATATATACGACAAGCTTCTTTCAGTTTCTTTCTATTAAATCCACTCACAAGGCTTTGGTCGGCCCGAGGCTATAATAGAAGACACTTGCACAAGGTGCCACGCAGTGGGACTGAACCCGGAACCATGTGGTTGGTAAGCAAGCTATTTACCACAAAGCCACTCCTGCGCCTATGTATGTATGTATTGTGCACTTATTTTGCAAAAAAACTCAAAAGCTGTTTGCACTGTTATTAAGCCTCATCTTTTCTCTTTCCTTCTGAGAGAGAACCTGTTGACATCACTGTTTCTGAGGAAGTTTGAAGTTGGTGTCAAGAGCTTGCAGATTTTAATGCCAATGGAGCAGATTTTCTCTACAGGCCAATTAAATACCCCAAATGTTGGTATCAATTAAGATGCATTAAGGCGGCAAGCTGGCAGAAACGTTAGCACGTCGGGCGAAATGCGTATACGTTGTGAGTTCGAATTCCGCCGAGGTCGATTTTGCCTTTCATCCTTCGGGGTCAATAAATTACGCATTGGGGTCGCATTGGGGTCGATGTAATCGACTTAATACCTATGTCTGTCCTTGTTTGTCCCGTTTATGTTTAGCCCCTTGTGGGTAATAAAGAAATAGATACTAAGATGCATTGTGGGATATTATGTTGTAAGATGAAAACTCTAACTGCCATATCCTTTTTAATCTTGCTTGATATTCTTTGGTTGCCCTCTCTTTGTTCACAGCACCTTTACATGATATATTTCACCAATGCTTAAATATTCGTTGTGCTCAGTGTGGCAGAGAGAAGATAGTCAATTGATGCAAAAAATTTGGAAAGCACATTTTCCGTTATCAGTTGTTAATTTGTTTCTATCAAATTCCAAACTCTATATCAACAGAAAACGTGACTAAATTCAGCTATTTGCAGCATTGTAGATATTTCATGTATAAAACTATAGATTATCCACAGAGAAATTCTGGATTATATTACGTATGCGTGTATGTATCTCTCTGCATATAAAGCTGAATTTGTCTGTGTATGGCAGATTTGGTAGCCTTCAACTAACACTATCTCCTCCGAGACCCTGCGGTGCAAGTTGACCAAAATTGAGAGTATGATAGAAGAAGGCTTGCTCTTTCTTCCGTAGAAGAAAAAATTCAAATCGGACCATGTTAACACCAAAAATTATTTACATCAAAAAGGTGCTTTTCTCTATGAAATCCCTATTTTTTACGACTTTTTGACTGCTGTGTCGCCATTTTTCGGTGTATTTCAACCAGAAAAAATGTTCACTTAAGAGAATAACAAGCTACATAATGCAAAATATTTACTTTTAAAAATTCCAATTCTAAAGGGTTGAAACAAACCCGAGCAACGCCGGGTGATACTGCTAATATATAATATATTCAACCAATTCCATCTCAACTGTGCCCAAATAATATACACATAAGAGAACTAGAGAATATCCGAACTAGAAAAACGTAACAAAATCTATCATATCAAAAAGGTTAATAAATTTTAGTCCCAGATACAGTCAGAAGAAAAAAATATAAAAGCCAAATTAAACTGACTTAATCGTTAGAACAGACTTCATTACGTCAAAAAATATTTGCCTGTTAATCATAATTCTTCCTTCGATATTTATAGCTATACATTCGCTCTCTTTACACATTTCTCTTGTTTATTTTGAATTTTAGTTGTATTTGTTTTGTTGTTTTTTTTTCTC
>NC_043001.1:31021058-31028558 GCF_006345805.1 Octopus sinensis | reverse complement strand
ATAGATAGATAGATAGATAGATAGACACAAATGTATGTAGGTATAAACTTTGACAATTTCTTTCACTTGACAGAAAAATAATTAACGAAAGCGAATGACAGTAAACATTAAAATGAAATTTAAAATATTTTAAATATAAGCATGACATTTTTATATTTGCTGGGAAAATAAACGTAAACTTAAACATGCAGACACACAAACACACACACACATATATTGCATATATACATATACATATATATACATACATGCATATATATATGTATGTGTTTATTATATATATATATATATACACACACACACACATGTGAGTGTGTGTGCACGGTCATGCGTGTGCAATATTTAATTTTGTTAATCAATTAAAAATACAGACTACAAACAAGACAGTTATTACAGGAAAATCTCGACAATTAGTATTAATCAGGTTAGAGGTGAGACTTCGGCTAACACCTTTAATGGTGTGTGTTTATGTATATATGTGTGTGTGTATATATATATATATATATGTATGTGTGTATATATATGGGTCGGCTATCAACTTTCAAGATGAAGCAATTATTATCATCATATATACATATAATACATATATATATATATATATATAACTGATATTTTTTATTAGCTATAGATGAAATGGGATTGAACAGGAACTATGAGTTTAGAAATTTAAACTCAATGCCTGCAGTCGTGAGTGCAACTTAGTAGCAAGATCCCATTGGGGATCGAATCCTCGTATGCATTTTTAGCGCCTTACTATCAGTAAATACCGATGTAGTAAGATTAATCATCTTGACAACTTTTGAATTTACTTCAAACACCTTAGCACGATGAGGCTATGTATGTATGTATGTATGTATGTATGTATGTATGTATGTATGTATGTATGTATGTATGTATGTATGTATTTATGTAAAATCCTTTTGCTTTTGTATTTTTTTATATTCATTTATTTCGATTTTGTGCTTATGATGAGGTAAGACCGGCATTGAGATTCGATCGTGAGATCTTTTCCTTATTAATATGACAAGGGAATAAGTGATCTTCGACAACTTCATTCACTTTCAAGAAACTCAAATATAACGTACATAGTTTCATCAGTTTAACTTTTTATATTAATAGGAAATAATAGAATAATAGTTATTATCCTGGATTGTCAAGAAATGAGATCAATGTTCGAATCCCACCAAGTTTTCGCTTCCGCATTCTATCCGCATATTTGCACATCATTTTGCTATTTAAAAAAATGCAAGCAAATATCATATATATATATATATATATATATATATATATATATATATATATATATATATATATAGTTAAGTCTATATCCCGTTATAGAGTGACCAACGGTTTCGCATCCGCAAAGGGCTTAGCCCCAAGTACTTTGTGAATGCGAAACCATTGGTCACTCTATGACCAGACATAGACTTAACTACATATAAATACATTGAATTGAGGATATATATATATATGATCTGGCTTTTCTTGCATGAGTGCATGCTAAGTGATGCATTCCTAAGATATGTAAATGATTTTAATATCCATCTTCCACTTTTACGAAGTAATAGATCTTATGTACCCATATTTCAATTATGTTTGGTCTTTAGCATTGCATGCGATGGCTTTAGTGCGTAATGCCACCATGATATATGTGCATATAAGTACGCAAGAGTTGTGATTTAGTTAAGACATTTGCTTGAAATCCTGAGGTCCCGGACCCGACCCCGTTATTTAGTATCTTGGGTATATTTCTTTTATTATAACCTGTGATAAAAAAAAAAAAAACCTTGTGAGTGAAACTGGGTTCGCGTAATAGCGTAGATGCCTGTAGGAAAGATTATAATGGTAATTCGTAGATCCAGCCTTGTTGTCATGTGCAGATTCAGCCTGAAAATTACCTTAAGAGTATCCGTGTTCATGGAATACTCAACCGCTTCGACATTGGTTTAACGAGTATGTAGTTTAGTTGGTCAAACATTGAATGCTCATCATCGAAACCGACGAAGGATCCACATATACATGTGAATTCTATGCAAGTGCAAGTCTGGTTTGCGATAATTATAATAAACTTAAGTGATTTATACACAATGTACACGCAGTTGTGTATATGAAAGTGTAGATATGTAGATATATGTGTATGCATGCTTACGCTATATGTGAGTATTGTGGATGATGATATTGTTATTAACACTCTTATCAGCTACATATGCTCAGGGAATTGAAACCTTTTCCTGCTTCCGTAATAACTGAAGCTTCGAAAATAAAATTTGAAAAAAAGAATAGCTTTGTATTTCGTTGTACGATAGAAGTGAAACTGAAACATATTTTCCTTATACAGGACGTTTCACAGCGATTAGTTTTGTTTTCTTAATTTACTTCTCTAACAACTTTTCTAATTCTGCTCTGCTAGATAAAATATGGTGGAGTTATGAGCTTTTTGTCTGTAAAAAGATTATTTTTACAATTGTTGTTCTCGACAGAATAACAGTTTGCATTCTATTCTTCCTTAGACCATGAAATAGGTATATATGATATCAAAACTTAGTCAAGTACAGGGTTGGCATAAATCACTGTATTCGCTCTCGAAATGTATTGCTTTGTGTCTAAGTTTGAAATCATTTATCTGTTATGTCGAAATATCATAAAGTCGTTACGAAAAGAATAGTGGGACTCGCTAAAACATTAGACGAGAGAAACTATCCGTAGATAGTAGTTTAGTGGTTTAGTCCCGTCTAACGACAATGTTTTATTTGGAGAGTTGTTGAACCAAATTGAAGAGGCTGCTCTTCCGGGTTTCCATGAAAAGGATATGTACCATTGGTCCAAAAGTCCTTTTGTTGTCACCATCCTCTATACAAGGATTTCATATTAAGCTTTTCCTTTAATCTTTTCGACGAAGACGAAGTCGATTCGAACTCCTGATTTCACCGTTCCATGAAACTTTACTAGTATTAGTGTAAAGAGTGTTAATACTAATTAAGAGTCTCTAGTAGATTATATGGAAGATGTTAAGGCGACAAGTGTTGCTAATGTTGATTTTTAACATAGGTACAGGACCATAAATTTGGTGGGAGGATACAATCGTTTAAACAGATCCCAGCAGTTGACTGCTATCTTATCGACTATGAATAGATGAAATGCAAAGTTAAAATCGAACTTAGAATGTAATGGGTCGTATTCGTTAGACGCTCTGCAACTGCTCTAATGAAGAAGTTAAAATATCAATGTGACAAGGTCACCTTGATTGCGAAACAAAGGTTCGGCGTAAGATATTTCAATAGTTTAGAATAGATTTCAGTATTATCAAAAACTTTCTTTCAAAAGCAGTTGTTGGTGGCTAAGTTGGTTTGCTAATCGAAGAGTGACGGGCTCGTATCCCCAATAAAACGTAATTACTTCCTGTTTCAGTGTATCGAACTGAAAAGGATGTTGCCGGTTGCTGGTAAAGGTATCCTCGACATTCTTGTCAAAGTGAATTGCAATTTCCTTAGTTTTACCACATTAAGTTCGAAATAGGGGATTTAGTTTCATCTCGACCGTATATTACCTTGCTTCAAGATACAAACTTGCTGATGTAGTTATTTTATCGTCGCCAGTGGTGGTATATTTCTATTGCAAAGACATCAATCCTTTCGTCACAACTTTGGCAAGTTTAGTGAAGGTTATGCTTTGTTTAGGAAGTCAGTCATTATATCGAAATATGTTCCGAATCAATAATTTTCTCACTCCATAATATAACACGAGTAAAACTATGTTAAATGGAGCCTACAGAAGTACTCAAATCTTTCTATAGGCAACTGGAAAAGGATACTACCAGTAGTATTAGCCTTTGTCAGGTTTACCATCACCGTCTGGCCTTCGCGTACCATTTTGGCAGAGTTCGTTACTTTGCAAGTATTCAGGCTAGACTTCTTGCCAGAGCTGAAATTTCTTCCTCTTTTTCTCCTACCAGTCTCGGAGACTATGCAAAAATGTCATGAGACTGTCTTTCCTCTTTTGAAAAAACATACAAAGAGACACCCCAGAAACTTAACTCTTGGTTGATCCTCCCCGAGTTATGGTAACAATATCAATTATATTTAATCAAATTCCCAATTGATCTTCTATCAACAATGAATAGCGCAAAGGTGTAAAATAGAGGAGAGAAACTAGTTGTCTTTCTTTTCAGCTCTAGTCGCGATGTTCTAGTAGATTTTATAGTAACGTGGACCGTCTGGTCGTTTATTCAAACACTGCAACGAGATAATCATTATCCAATGCATCTTTTCTTTTTATCTCTTCTAAAAACGTTGGGTGTTGTTTGAGAGAGACTTTGTTGCTATCTCTAGTAAATCTAACGGCCACGCAGATGCTTTTTGACTTGCTTGTATGCAGTGATGTTTAAAAATAGTGATGATATGCAGGGAAACAAAGAACACAAGGGCTGTTGTGTTATTTTTAAATCTTGACATTAACGTTTTCATTCCATTTGCTTATAGTTTTATAAACAGAAAATAGAGGATAATGTTCTTTTATAAAGACTTATCTAACAATGTCGTATTTTATATGAATAATCTATTTTATTTTATTTATTTTTCTTTCTAATTTAGTTTAAAAATAGGAAAAGATATAAAATCAAAACACAGAAATAAAGCGATAATGAACATTAATTAGTCTTTCAGTGTGGCTGTGTAGTAAGAAGTTTACTTCCAAATCACATGGTTCCGAGTTCAGTCCCACTGCGTGCGTCTTGGGCAACAGTCTTCTACTCTAGCTTCGGGCAGACCAAAGCCTTGTGAGTGGATATGGTAGACGGAAACTGAAAGAAGCCTATCGTGTGTGTGTGTTGTGTGTATGTGTGTGTGTGTGTGTGTGTGTGTGTGTGTGTGTGTGTGTGTGTGTGTGTGTGTGTGTATGTGTGTGTGTCATTGTATATGTATTTGTTCCTCACCATCGCTTAAAAACCAGTATTGGCTTGTGTATGTCCCCGCAACTTAGCGGTTCCGCAGAAGAATCTGATAGAATAAGTACCAGGCTTGCTTTAAAAAAAAGGACTGGGTGTCAATTCGTTCGACTAAAAACCCTTCAAGGCGATGCTCCAGCATGGGGACAGTCTAAGGACTGAAACCAGTAAAAGATAAAAGACATGAAACTTTACTATGTATATAGTTTTAAATTAAAATTTGGCCAAATCTTCAGTTAAAATATATTATACACACATACATTATATTTTTTAATCATATAACTTTTACTGATCAATAATTATTCGGGACTGTTCTGTATGCTCACCCGATCAAAGCTGGTTTGAGTAGAATACACTTATATTGGTGAGGTCTCATAACGCCGAAACATGTCCAGGGTTGTCCTTCGCTTTGGAAATAAAGATCAGACTTTCTCTTGAACATGTAAATTGTTTGAGTGGTTAATTCTTAATTTCTGGAAATTACCCCTTTTTTCTTATGTTTCCAAGAATTACAAATAGATTTTCATTTTCTTTCTCCAACTAAGACGAAAATTTGAATTAACTGACGATGCTTTTGTAAATTATTTTTTAACATATTTAAATTTATGCCAAAGGCACACTTGAATTATTTCCTAATATACATGAATTCAAGCAGAGGGCAAATATACTGAATTCTCGAAAATAAGAGTGAATGTCCGGAGCTGTCGGATATGGATTTAGGAATAAACTCTATTTATTGTTCCAAATCATCTATAAAAATCTATTGAAAAAACATGAAAAATTTGAAATAAAAAAGATGAAATATTTTAGCATAGTTTATGTATATTTTTTAATGGAAAACATGATGCATAAAAGAAAATTCACATATAATATATTTTATTCACACACACACAAATAAATAACAATAGAGACCAAATGACGCAATCTAGAACAAGTGAAAATATTAAGCTGATGTCGCTGGAATGACGAAAGACCACGAATATGTTTGCGTAAAGCGCATCATTTTAATAAGAGACGAGACGCAACGAAAATTTTAGGAAAATAAAAATAACAAAAAAGTGAAAATTTGACCGGTGAGTGTGTTACATTATAAGACACAAAAAGAAAATGACTCTCCCCAGACACAACAGAATATGTTAAAGATATTTCTTCCACAGGATATATCAAAGACTCTTCAACTTACTCCGAATAGAAGATTACTATTTTGGGGGCTAGTCATAGTCGGAATGTCTGTGAACGTTGAACTTGGGCTTCTGCATGGGGAGTGTTTGTTTGTTTTTAAATCTAATGTCATGCCTAAGAAGTTGTCTATCGCTAAGCTTGTGCTAATTACTTTAAACTCTGCAAATATTCCTATGAATTTTCATTCAATCTGTCCATCTATGACAGCTCGTATTGTATACAATTGTACACCAGCATCTCAATAAAACCTGGAACTATGCTGGTGATGCTTTTTTTTCTGAAGCTTTCAGAGATAAAGAACCTTTCGAGGGCAACCACCTCTGCACTGTCTACGTATCAAAGAATTACCTTTCTTTTGGCCTATAATGTATCGTGGTGATATTTAAGTGACTTCATAACGTACATTATTATTGTAGAAACTAGATCTCAAATTGTAATGACATCATCCCTGCAAACCCAAAATATATTCAGTGCTTTTCTTTGCAAACATAAGCGTCTACACACACACACACACACATACACACACACACACACACACACACACACACACACACACTCGCACGCATGCACACACGCACACGCACACATATACATATATGCATACATGCATATATACATAGATGCATTTCTTTTCTTTTATTAGTTTCAGCTTGAGAGCTGCAGCTATGCTAGCCCTGCCAGTTGCCTTGTATAATAATCCTTTCTGATATAAGCACAAGGCCTGGAATTTGGAGGAGGGGGAAAGTCGATTACATCGACTCTTGTACGTAATACGTAACTGGTACTTATTTAATCGACCCCGATAGGATGAAAGGGAAAGTCGACCTCGGCGAAATTTGAACTCAGAACGTGGAGATGGATGAAATGCCGCTCAGCATTTCGTCCGGAGTGCTAACGGTTCTGCCAGCTCACAGCCTTAAATGCCTTGCAAATAACTGCAAATCAATTCACTGAAACACGTGTGTGTTCTGTCGAGCTCAAAATGCCAATTACATTTTTTAGTGTTTATATTATTACTATCAAGATATATATATATATATATATATATATATATTATATATATATATATATAATTAATTAATAAGGGTGAGAGAATTAGATACTAATTTAATAGTATCCCATTCAACACCAAGTGGCCTAGTGCTCCGAGAAACCTGGATTATTATAATATTTTATAATATATTATAATATTTTTACAAAATAAATATAAGAGAGTGGTCACTATATGGCTCACTCTAGCACCAGTTAATCCAAAAGGTTTCAACCACTAAATACATGTTTCCCATGAAAGTCAGTACGATTGTTAGCTCACACGGACAGGGCAAATAAAAAAATAACAAAAATACAGATTATTTTGGGACAATTGTTTCGCTATT
>NC_043001.1:30898558-31018558 GCF_006345805.1 Octopus sinensis | reverse complement strand
CAAATTAATAAATGATTTGACTAATCGGGTTCGTATATCGTCTCAAGGTCGCAGATTTCTAAACGATCGATATAGTTGATTGAATCCACTTCGGTAAATAGTTGCAAGATGATCTCGACCAAGATGTCTTCGAATATTGATTCAAACGCAGAAGGTACAAAAAAGAAACTCCCTCTTCTGCTACGCTAACCTTTTAATGGTTTAATTATTTATAAATGTTATTTGCGAGAAATTGGATTGATAAAACTCATTCTATAAAACAAGAGAATACCGAAAAGTTTTTTTTTTCTGTGTGTGTTTTTATGTATCATTAGTTGTTTCAGCCACTAAACTAAGCCACTGGGATTCATACATCAGAATAAATTTAGTGCAAGATCAGATTAAATTAATATTAGCTCTTTGTGCAGGCAGACGGTTTCTCTTCTCCTCGGCGCATGCATAATTATAATTATAATTAATTGATTGATATATTCTGCGTTGTCGCCCTTACTTGCCTCGATAAGATTTAAACACTGGGCTAACGTTGTACTCTCTTCTCTGCGATGGCAATCTGGATTAAACATAGTAGTTTTACTTCCTATATCAATATGCTAACACTAACTTAACTGTTTGTTTTCTCTCTGGGAGATATTCCGGGGTAATTTTCCTCAGTAACCGGTTTCATACTTTTTAGTTCTAAACACAGTTTTCCACAGAGTTGGCCTTCACTTACGTCTTTCTAAATCTGATCAGTTGTTACCGTTGTTGTTTTGGAAGTGGCATTTTTTAAGACCCAGATCAGCCCTGCTACGATAGACCTACGATCCAAGGCATTCCAACCGTGATTATTCTACCATTTTAGAGGAATATTAGACCTCATAATCTAACGAGTATTTTCTTCATTTTATATGGCTGGGTGTGATTATTAGGATGATTTTGCTACTGTGACTGAATATTAATAACACACTGAAGTTGATTCGGTCCAAGCTAGGCATGATCACTGATAAATGCTGATTGAAAGGACACAGACTTGGTAGTTTCACAACCTATTGATTTGGCCTATTTATGGTTTTCTTTGAAATGAATAAACGGGGGGGAAAACACATGATTCATTATCTTCGTCGTTCCAAAACCGCCACGCGTACTCTTTTATTTAATACGACAAGGGTATTTTGTGTCATTAACATATTACATAGTATTTGTTATTTTTAGTGATGGATTAAATATTTAGTTTACCTTCTTCTTCTTCCAATCAGGACTCACGCCATTAGCCACAAAGAATAATCTCTAATTCGAGCCTACTCTAAGCTACTAAGAATGCGTGTGGCAATTTGAAGATCCACCAACCACACGCGACAGACTGGTGGCTGCACGGGCGCGAAAGCTACGTTGTTATCCTCATTCCGTAAACGGTGGCTTTTAACGGGTGGAGAGCTGAACCATCCTGGGGTAGAAAGGATTCGCAGTCTAGACTAGGGTCTGAAAGTTTACACCATGGTTCATCTGCTTTGTAGTAGAAGTAGGAAGAAAGAGTACAGCGGGGTTCACCCCAACCCCGCCGGATCCTCCTGGAGCTTAGGTGTTTTTGCTCGATAAACACTCACAATGCCCGGATCGGGAATCGAAACCGCGTTCTTACTACCGCAAGTTCGCTGCCCTAATCACTGGGCCATTGCGCCTCCACGATTGCTGTGGTTACTGTCGCCGTTTGATTTAGATAGAACCTGCTCGAGCTGATAGGTGATCAAAGATGTGCCAACTGTAATGATCCTTTCATTTCGAATACCAGAGCCCACCGTTTCTAATATAACCTTTGCTTCATAAGAATCAGGAGTGTTACTTGAGAGAAATTTGGCTGAATTTCCAATGACAGTGTAAAGCAGTGGTTTTCAACCAGGGTGCCGCGGAACCTTAGGGTTCCGCCAGTACAGTACAGGGGTTCCGCAAGAAGTTACAAAACTGCTAAAATCGGCAGTAATTTTTAATTCTCCTGTGCAGATATGTGTGCATAAGTCTATTAAATTATTGCACAGGGGTTCCTCGAGCCAGTGGAATGCTTCCTTGGGGTTCCGCTCCAGCAAAAAGTTTGAAAAGCACTTAGGCCATAGAAAACTCAGTTTTAACTTTAAGTAACTATGAAGAATATTCGCTGAAAGATAATGTTAGTTGATAGCATATAATAAGCTCTTTATCAATGTCTGACTTTTGGCCGTGGTATTTTCATTTATTAAGAATGTGTCTACTATGGAAGCACTCCGTCGGTTACGACGACGAGGGTTCCGGTTGATCCGAATCAACGGAACAGCCTGCTCTTGAAATTAACGTGTAAGTGGCTGAGCACTCCACAGACACGTGTACCCTTAACGTAGTTCTCGGGGATATTCAGCGCGACACAGAGAGTGACAAGGCCGGCCCTTTGAAATACAGGTACAACAGAAACAGGAAGTAAGAATGAGAGAAAGTTGTGGTGAAAGAGTACAGCAGGGATCACCACCATCCCCTGCCGGAGCCTCGTGGAGCTTTAGGTGTTTTCACTCAATAAACACTCACAACGCCCGGTCTGGGAATCGAAACCGCGATCCTATGACCGCGAGTCCGCTGCCCTAACCACTGGGCCATTGCGCCTCCACAATGTGTCTACTACAAAAAAATGTGAGAGAGCAAAAATGAAGTCCGAAAGATAAATTAGAAAGATTGATAGAGAGAAATTATTTTCTAATAAATAAATAAATGAATAAATGAAATAGCAACAAGATAGATAGCCTCCTACGAAATATTTCAACCACAGAAAACTTCCAATTTAGTATCATTTCTTTTTCACACAACCATCCGCTGTAATTCGCCCTCATCCTCCCTTCATCCTTCCTTATTTGTCTTGGCATTTTTCTTATTCTTTTCCTTTTAGAATATATTTTAATTTTTTTCACATTTTTTTTTTTTTTGCTTTTATTTTTTCCTTCACATTTCTGTTCTCCTCTCTTGTACTTTTCTGTCTGTCTGCATTTTTTTCTTCTCTATTTCAAAGCATTTTTCGTTTTTGTTCTTTTTTTATGTTATTTTATTTTATTTTTTTTTAATGTTCCCTTTGCTCCACATGAGTCAAACCGCCTTTAAAACACCTACAGTTTTTCTTGCTACCTACACGGTAGATCTCAGTTTTCTTCTGCCAATCGCTTTACCTTTTAACATTTTATTTTTAGTTTCTCTCTCTCTCTCTCTCTCTCTCTCTCTCTCTCTCTCTCTCTCTCTCTCTCTCTCTCTCTCTTTCATTCTCTCTTTCCTCTCTCTCTCTTTCATTCTCTCTCTCCTCTCTCTCTTTCTGTTAACTCTATCCATCCATGTATGTGTTCGAGTGTATACATACAAACACATATAATATTATTCTATATATATAGAATATTATATAATATATATATACGAATGATTATATATATATAAATATATATAGTATTTATATATATATATAGTAAATATATATATATATATATATATATATATATTATATATACGAATGATTATATATATATAAATATATATATATATTATATATATATATATTATATATATATATATTTATATTATATATATATATATATAGATATTATATATATAAATATATATATATTATATATATATTATATATATATATATATCTTATAATACATATATATAATATATAAATATATACATTGTTAACAAGTTCTCTACCTCTTACTACTACTCTCGTATCTAACTACCACCTCTTCTCTCTCTCTCTCTCTACCCCCTCTCTCTCTCTCTCTCTCTCACTCTCTCTCTCTCTCTCTCTCTCTCTCCTCTCTCTCTCTCTCTCTCTCTCTCTGGCTTGCAGACTAAAAAAAGTGTAGTGAACCGCTTTATCACTTATCACAGCCTTTACATCATGATCATGGCAGCCGTCGGAACTGTTCCATCCTCCACCTCTGCAACATCCAATAGCCGAAACCAAACCACCGAACATTGCTACCATCGTCACCATCACATTGCCGCCGGTATTTCTGTCTAATGACACCTAGCAGAAGAATTTGGCTGTTGCCTCGTGACTGGCAAATTATATCTCCGCTTCCTACACACACAAGCCGTATACGAAGATTCACCAGGTGTTTCTGACATTACTTCAAATTTTTAGAATAAACAGTACTTCAAACAAATATGTTTTCTTTGGAATCAAATATGACAGCCCTGATTTCATCTGTATAAAAACTCAGCCAACTGCTTTTATACAATACGAGAGAGTTAAAAGAGAATCCACCTCGCTACATACTAAATATATGGAATGCTTCTTTTACTTTTCCTTTTTTCTCTCTCTCTCTCATTCTCACCTTCTTATCATACCCACGCTTTCTCATGCTTACGAATACTTGCAGTTTTATCTAACGAGGCAACATGATTTTGTAGAAAGGGTCAAAGTTGATACGACCATTTATAAATAACCTTTCCAGTTAGAAATTAAAGAAAAAAAAAGACATCAATTTTATTTTGATTACTCTATACATTGGCATTAGGTAATTAACTAATAGATACTTTATCATTCAATCAAGATCATGATGGAAATGTTGGAATGCATAATTGTGGTAAATGTGCCGAAATGCTGTTTATCAACTGATTTCGTAGAAGAAAGAATTTGTAACAGGTTGGCAGGAGCATAAACGTGGCGGTTATCAAAAGACACCAATTAGTTTTCTATTCCATGGAAAGGGCTGGGTTTCTTTATGTTGAGTTAGACACAAATTTAATAGATACAAACGGACAAAAATGTTATCATACAACGTAGAATACAACTCAATGTTAACGATATTTTTATTGTTTTCTTTTCCACGGCTTTGTCTGTGTAAGAAGGGTAACGTCCATGACTTTTCTCGTGGTCTTCAAGGCAGGTGGGAGGAACTTATTATCAGATTAGGAGACGAAGTTCAAGTTGTTGCAATAGAGTGGAGTCTGTTAAAGGCACCCAAAGGCCAGGTATTGGGTTAACACGCACACACACCGGGACATTTCCTCTAATGGATTTCCGCATCTACTAAATTACACTCACACTAGTCGACTTGAGGCAATGGGGCTATGATTAAAATAGAAAAAAAATTGCCCCAAATGAAGATGAAATGAATTCATTTTAAACCAGTGATCATGTAAATAACTGCTATTCGAACAAGATGACAATATTTTTAATAGAATATCGTTTTTGGGATCTTTTCGGTTTGAACGGCAGTTTTTTCTAGCGGTGTCATATGAAATTGTCACCCATAATTATGACCCTAGTATCGATCTATTGCATTTCAATCTGTTTTAGGGTTAGGGTTAGTTAGGGTTAGGGTTAGAGTGGGGGGAAGGGTATCTTTTTTCTTCAGAAATGTAAATAAACCCAATCTGTTTCTTAAACAAAGGACATATTCATACGGCACAGAATGTTTTCACCTCAATATAAGTCATTGATTGGTTGAAATTGCAGAAATTGATGAAAAAACAACAACAAATATCTTACAAACTATAGAATTTTCTCAATAAAGCCAAGAGAAAAAGATGTTTTATAAACACTTTCTACCAATATACGAAGTTTAAAAGTGTTTAGTTACGTGGAAATTATTTTTAAAAAACTGCCGTTCAAACCGAAAAGATCCCTTTTTTCTATTTTTATTCTGTTTTGTAGACTTAATCTGCCGTCATCCGATTACAAAAATTAATCCTTGATTGCTTTTAGCAGAATCTCTTCCGTTGCAATTATTCCGACCAACGTCCTGTTTCTTCCTTCTTTATAAACACCGGTAAAATGGGCCAGATGTTATCTTTCCTTCTTTGGCTAAGCTTTAAAACAAAAAGGCCATAACTAGATGCAATGAACGGCAGTAGAATTTTTATACAGTTTAATTTGTGCCTCGTGTTTCTGGGTTCAAATCCAAACGCCAATTTGACGAAGTACAATAATCAAATGCAAAATTTTATTATATTTTTAAAATATTGTATGACATTGGAAAATTTAATTCCGAATTCTATAAGATGAGAAAAGAAACAACTGGTACCCCCCCCCACACACACACACAGACATTTTCAGTTTTAATATGTAAGATACACACACGCAAACTGACGATTTCACTGGTATCTGTAGAGTTAATACCATACAAATATAGCATTGTAAAGTCTATAATTATCATCGCTATTAAAGTATGAACAAGCAAATCATTGAACAACATCGAGATAATATATAATCTTTAGGGTTTTTGTATGTGGTGTGTGGGGGGGGGGGGTTCTATAATTTTTCTAACAGCACACCCATGGGTATATTTCAATATATTGCATAAGGAAGGCGGCGAGCTAGCAGAAACGTTAGCACGCCGGGCGAAATGCTTAGCGTTATTTCGTCTGCCCTTACGAGCTGAGTTCAAATTCCGCCGAGATCGACTCTACCTTTCATCGTTTCGGGGTCGATTAAATAAGTACCAGTTAAGTACTGGGTGTCGATGTAATAGACTTAATCCGTTTGTCTGTGCTTGTTTGTCCCCTCTGTGTTTAGCCCCTTGTGGGTTGTAAAGAAATAGGTATTTCGTCTGTCATAACGTTCTGGGTTCAAATTCCACCGAGGTCGACTTTGCCTTTCATCCTTTCGGGGTCGATAAATTAAGTACCAGTTACGCACTGGGGTTGATATAATCGACTTAATATGTTTGTCTGGCCTTGTTTGTCCCCTCTATGTTTAGCCCATTGTGGGCAATAAAGAAATAAGAAACGTTAGAACCCCGAGCGAAATGCTTAGCGGTATTTCGTCTGTCTTTACGTTCTGGGTTCAAATTCCGCCGAGGTCGACTTTGCCTTTCATCCTTTCGGGGTCGATAAATTAAGTACCAGTTACGAACTGGGGTCGATGTAATCGACTTAATACCTATGTCTGTCCTTGTTTGTTCCCTCTGTGTTTAGCCCCTTGTGGGTAATAAAGAAATAGGTATTTCGTCTGTCTTTACGTTCTGGGTTCAAATTCCGCCGAGGTCGACTTTGCCTTTCATCCTTTCGGGGTCGATAAATTAATACCAGCTGCGTACAGGGGTCGATCTAATCGACCGCCCCCCTCCCCAAAAGTTTCAGGCCTTGTGCCTAGAGTAAAAAAAGATATTTAATATGAAGAACAAAGTCAATAAAATTTTGAAGTTACTATAAAAAGATTTAGTTTCACCTCCTTTTTTAGCCCGCTTTCTGGGAATACAAGGAACTAACTTACTTGGCAACTACCAGGAAATTGTTACAAAAGAAAGGGGAAATGAAACAAACATCTAATGAGGAATCCACTTAAGCAAAAAAAAAAAAGAAAAAAAAAGAAAGAAAGAATGCAAGGAAGAAAGAAAGGAAGGGAATATAACTAAGGGGAAGAAAACGAAGAAAACGAAACCCATAAAAGGGTGATGTTTTGGTAATACGTATATAAGCTTGTAGACATTCCAGTGTGACGAAAACACTGAAAGATAAATGAGGAAGAGAGTGCGGCAGGTGAATAATAGTTAGCTTCCTCGTCTAGCTTTAGATTTTTGAAACCGAGCCAACTGCTTGGCATTACATGACTAGGCTGGTGTACATAGTTGATATCAAACTATCTCTCTCTTTATATATATATATATATATATATATGTGTGTGTGTGTGTGTGTGTGTGTGTGTGTGTGTGTGTGTGTGTGTGTGTGTGTGTGTGTGTGTGTGTGTGTTTGTCTACGAATTCTCAACTGTTGGCCTTTTACCTCAATCAAATCTCCTATCCTTCCTCGGCGTTGAAAATAGTTTCAACGATAAAATATTATATATCTTTTTTTTCCTTCCTAAAACTGTTTTTTTTTATATGTTTGTTTGCTTTTACTTTGATTTTTTGTTTTTTTTTGTTTTGTTAATTTGTTTTATTCTATTTTCCCTTTTCCTGTACACTACTCCCTTTTGATGTATGCATATACACACAGGCGCATACACACAGGGAAATGTATATGTTAGTATGCAGATGATTGTGTGTGAAGAGCATGGCTCGTCAGGCTCATAATCATGAGGTAGTAAGTTTGATTCCTGGACCGGGCAGTGTGTTGTGTTCTTGAGCAAGACACTTTATTTCACGTCCAAGGAAGGAAAGACGGAGAAAGAAAATCGCCAACGATACACACGCGCACATATATACACCATCACATATACATAGATGCATACACACACACGTGTGTGTGTGTGTGTGCGTGTGTGCGCGGACGTACGTTTGTGTGTTTATCGTAATTCCGCCTTGTCATGACAAAACCAAAACCCAATTTTTCCAACTCTAACTTATATTGCACGGAATTAACTTAGCTCCGGCGACGAGGTGGTGAGAATTCACTGATGTCCTCAACTCTGGGTTTTTATATGAACCGTAAGATAAGTACAGAGTGTAATACTAATCAATAAATGAATGCAAAAATATCGGAGTTATGTAAGATACTTAAAGTGAAATACGTAATTTAATAATATCGTAGTTGGGTATGTACTTACCGCAAAATATATTGAGAACTGTTTGAGGAGTGGTGGTTGAATGAGAGTTACTGGCAGGATGAAGGACATTTCTATCATAATCCTCTACTTGAAGGCTGAAGAACTCATCCAAAAGTGTTTAATGCTTGTGGCCCATCATCTCTGTACAACTCAGTGTAGGAGTTGAGCGCATTGTAATCACTTTTAATATTTATGTTACGTTTACGACCTTCATCTCTAAGTGCTAACTCTTTAGTAGTATTCTTTTCAATCAGTTTAAATGAAATTCGTAGAGTTTTTTCGTATTTTCCTCAGTATTCTCTGCTTGTTTTTGCTGTAACAGGGTCAGCTCCTCATTTAATAAACTTTCTCTATGAGGCACTAGCAATGCATTCACTAACACGGCCACGACTTCTTCCGGAAGTTGTTAGCTGCTGGTTTATCTTCTTTACCAGTTGCTTTCAAAACTTGTTTGAAAGTTCTTCTCAACGTACGATAAGCTATTACACGTTCATCAATTGGCTGGAGCAAAGAAACTATATTCTTGGAAATATATTATGCTCTCACATCATAAGAAAGGTCTATTAAGAAAGGTACATTGTCTAAAATGAGCAACGCTTTGTTGAAAATAATATGTACCTTTCTACTGTAGGACAAAAAGATGGTTGTAAATCACTCTTCGAAAAGGCTCTCGGTCATCCAGACCCTCTTATTTGAAGGTCAAACCAGACGCAAATTAATCATTACGTATTGAATTAATCTTTATGTAAACTTTGGGATTCTGAATCTAGTGGGATCCATTCTTCTCTAGGTCTGGCTACAGGTTTCTTCCAGATAGAAGACTCGACTCTAATATTAGATTATTGCTTTATTCTATCAACCACCCGAAAGGATGAAAGGAAGAGTTGAACTCGAGGATGCTTGAACTCAGAGCAAGCCGAACCAGAACGAATCTTATACGGCATTCGTTGTTCTAATGATTGTTAATTTGGATTGATGTATTGGCAGCCATCAAATAATATGAAGTAATTAAGATCTTTAATGTAGCACACAGACGTCTTTATGTCACTTTGATGTCAAGCTCAAAGTTACAGACCTCAAATAAGTTAGTGATAACATTTAATGCACCGAACAAAATAATATAACACGAATGAGTATCACCCATAGCGAAATACTTTCGAAGAGAAGCAAACATACAACCGTTTCTAAAGCTGCATTTCAAATCACCGATCTTCATTCTCCATTTTTGGTTCCGCATACCTAACATCTCACTGATATGCCAAAATGTACAGCTAGGCATGCTAACAGACTTGCTTTTGCTAATACATTCTGAAGTACTTTTCGAAATTCTCATCACCTCGCATTATAGGCTGACATCTGGTAAGTATGCGAGAAACTGTCAAGAATAAAGTTACCACGAAGTATTTTATTAAAAGAGCTGAACATTTGAAGCTTTCTGTACCCTATGATATTCACTAAAGACCTGACGAATTTTTACACGGTCACTTAAGTTTCTAGAAACAACAGCTAAAAAGATATGTATTTATAAGGTTTATAAATACATATCTTTTTATCTTTATTTGTTTCAGTCATTTGACGGCGGCCATGCCTTGAAGAATTATGGTCGAACGAATAGACTCCAGTATTATTTTTAAAAGCCTGCCACTTATGCTATCGGTTTCTTTTACCGAATCGTTAAGTTATAGGGACGTAAACTCACCAACGCCGGTTGTCAAGCGGTGGCGGGAGACAAACACAAATGCCAGATCTGTAAGAGAATTTTCTTTAAAAAATGGAGAACTGGAGATTTTCTTTTCTTCTGATAGATTTCTGCCATTTAGATTACATCGTAATATGATTCTTGCACACACACACACACACACACGCGCACGCACGCGCACACACACACACACACACACACACACACACACACACACACACACACACACACACACACACACACACACACACATACACACACACAAATATATATATATTCGCCGAGCTTCGTTCAGTTACTCTTCGACAGAATCCACTCAGAATTACGAGTAAGATAAAGGAGCATCAGCGCAACTCTTTAGAACATGCCCTACAGATGTATATACCAAAGCACTGCTTTATCGCATCTCTCGTGAATGTACTTTGACGAGAAGGTGTAACATACACATGCACGCATGCACGCAGGCATACGCAACCCTATGCATTTGTGTGTGTCTCTGTGTGTGTGTGTGTGTGTGTGTGTGTGTGTGTGTGTGTGTGTGTGTGTGCGTGTGTGCGTGTGTGTGTGTACCTATACCTTTTTTCTTCTCTTTTATCTTTTACTTGCTTCAGTCATTAGACAGCGGACATGTTGGGGCACCGCCTTGAGCAATTTTTAATCGAATCAATCAACCCCAGTATTTTTCTGTTTCCCTTCTTTCTATTCTTTTTTTTTAAATTTTATTTTGTTAAGCCTGGTGCTTATTGTATCGGTCTCTTCTACCAAACCGCAAAGTTACAGGGACGTAAACACGCCAGCACTGGTTGTCAAGCAATGGTGAAGAATAAACACACACACACACACACACACATATATATATATATATATATATATATATATATACGATGGGCTTCTTTCAGCTACCGTCTACCAAATCTACTCACATGGCTTCAGTTGGCCCGATCTATAATAGAAAACACTTGCCCAAGGTGCTACACAATGGAATTGAATTCGGAACCTTGTGACTGGGAAGCAAGCTCCTTGCCATACAGCTTTTGTGCATTCCCAGAGAATATTACCCTCAGCAGCGCTAGTGTTGGTATATTCGTAAATAAGTCACTAACCAAAATAAGTGGATCTATTGTTTGTGAGAATACTATTTACTTGTTTAAGCGTTGTATTGGATGAATTGAGAAAATAACTAAAATAGTCCAAATACTAAGAAATAAGCATACTGAAAATGAATGGGTTATTTCCCTTGGTGGTTATATCCAGAAGGGAATGGGTTATTTCCCTTGGAAGCTTAAAAATTTTACTCCCACCGTTCACTCACGCCCAAATTTTATTCCTCGCGCCGTTTACCCGAACATTTTTTCAAAATCAATTTGTACTTAAAACCTTCCCAGACACATAAGTAATGTACGTGTGAAGTTTAAGAAAAATTGGTCGAGCCGTTTTGGCGCCAAACGAGGACATACCCCCCTCACACACACACACAGACATTTTCAGTTTTAATATGTAAGATACACACACGCAAACTGACGATTTCACTGGTATCTGTAGAGTTTATACCGTACAAATATAGCATTGTAAAGTCTATAATTATCATCGCTATTAAAGTATGAACAAGCAAATCATATTAATACACAATGGTTCTCAACCGGGGTCCATATGGCCCTTGAGGATCCAGATAAGATTTTTGGGGTTCCACACAGCAACACAGTAAATTGGGGATCCACAATAGTATTGTAAGGACCCCTGAAGAAAGTTTGATTCAGATGTATGTATTGGTATATATTGCAAGAAAGCTAGATTTCTTTCTCTAACATTTTACATAGTTCAACCTACGCAAGTTTATGTATGAAAAACAAGATGGGAATTTTGAAAGAAGTATCTATGAAACTAGTTTTTAAACATCGAATGACTACGAGGGTCCACCAGAATAAAATAGCAATCAAAGGAGTCCATAGGTAAAAAAAAATGGTTGAGAATACCTGGTCTAGAGCGATATTCTAATTACTAACTCTTGTTAAGCTTGCTCGAAGAAATGGCTGATGATTTGGCTTCTATAGTGCACCGATTGCTTTTAAAACATAAATAGCACGTATTCAACTGTCATTGTCCATTTATCTTCATTTACTATGCACATGTGTGTGTGTGTGTGTGTGTGTGTTGTGTGTGTGTGTGTGAGAGAGAGAGAGAGGAGAGAGAGAGAGAGATTGTGTATCAGGAATATTTGCAAGACTGAATAACTATTTTGTGTGTATATTTTCTTGCAGAATCTTTCCCGTTGTTAAGTTAAGAAAGACTAACTAGAACCATGTCGAGGGCAAAGAAAGCCGGTCTTGGGGCCGAAATTGAACGCAAAATGGAACAGGTAATATATATAATATATATAACACATTTACTAAATGTTTTTAAAATGTTAAGCTGTTGATATCTTGAGATAAGCTTCTTGCAGGAGCATGTATTTTATTTCATTGCTTTAATTATTATTTGAAAAATATGGAGCTATCCTTATCTTCAAATGAATACCACATAAAACATTGATTATCCAAGTCTCAGATTCCATCAAGGAAATCCTCTCCGCGAATACTGCTGTATAATCTCATGGAAATTTCATGATCACCATATTTACTCACGTCCCAAGTTCAGAATTAAATCATAATACAAAATATTTTTCCCCTTCAATGTTTTAGCACTGACCCATTAATAAGTTGCATCGCAGTTTTCTCAGTTAAATCGAATACAAAATAGTGCACCTTATACACTAATGAATAAGGTATATGCTGATATCTGCCAAATTATAACAGCATTTTCTGTTCTAATGTAATTCAAAAAGGGATATTCTTCACTTTTTCATGTAACAGTCTGTTCCTGGATATCAAAGCCATACCTTTCTAAGTGAAATAGAATGCGCCTATCGCAAGTCCAGAATCTGCTAATTTATTTGTCAACCATTAACTTTTGTCTTACGACAATGTCCTTCATTTCTGTACATTTGTTAAAATTTTCTGTTTCAAGCCTGCAGAGCTTCTTTCAGGTCCCTAAGATTATTTCCCCTCAGTATATTGGTAAATTCTTCCTCAAATTCGAGGTTGTTCAATTTCTTCATGTGCATAACATGTATGATATACAAATTTCTCCTATCGAAGGTACATGGTGCGGAAGATAATTATGGCTAATCTGAACTTGAACTTATTTTCTCCTATTCATAAAACACTTGTACAGTAAACACTTTATAAACCATTATCTTTCTTTTTTCTTTATTAACTCATTCAGAGATACGACAAAGAAGAAGAAGCAGGCGTTCCATCTGCCATTGTTTCTTGGATTAACGGTATCTTTGAAGGTACCAAAAACCCTACCTGTGTACGTAATCAGTTAATATATATCTTGTTGATTTTTTGTAGCATTTTTACCAAAAGGTTTACCATGCCATAAGTTTTCATACATTCTGTCTATACATTCTTCTATATGCTGATAGCATCTATACAAAGGGAGCGAGAATAACAGTGAAGGGGAAGAGTGCTTGGATGACAAAACAAGTAAAGGGGAAAAAAAGGGAATAGGGACAAAATATGTTTGCACTTCTTAGTTGATTGTGAAAAGTGTAAGCATATTGATTGTACCATAATTTGTATGAATTCAAAGTGTGTTCATTTCTAACTTAGTGTAGTAAATAATTGCTAACGAAGTATATTTCGGTCAAGTATACATTCAGGTACATACAGTTATAAGTTTGTGGACGTTGGATTAAAGAGACAAGCTCTAAGTTTGGTGCGGTTCATATTAGATTATAATTGGAGAAGGTTAATTGTAGTAATGAGAGATTTTATAGAGCCTTTGTTAAAAGCTTTGTAGTACTTATGGTATGTATATAAATGTTTTTGCAAAAAGTTTAAGATTTTTTTATTGTGTGTTGAGTCATGAGATATTTGGTTTTAACATCTATTATATAAAATCCGTTCCGTCTGTCTCTGTGTGTGTCTTCTAGTATCTCGGGCATCCTCCATCCGATTGCGCTCAAATTTGATAAGTAGATACCGACGGTATCAGAGCATGTATAAATCTTGAAAAAATTACAAAAGTCGATTCCAAGTGAGAATGCGATCGATAAAACCGCGAGAACGTGCATTTGTACGCGCAAGTACATCAGCTGTTGCGATCGATACTACGCGTACGCGAGAAAAATGCACGTGCAGTTTGCGCAAAAAAAGCCGGCTGGCTTGAAATAATGCCACAAAATGCAGTATATTTAAGAGACCAAAAAAGTAAGATGCAAAAGATATTTTCTTTAAACTTGGCATGAAGGAAGGAAAGACTATTTGGTTTCTCAAGAAGTTTTTTTTTTTAATAATAGTTTTCCGGCTGTATAAGGCCTCTACCACCTTCTATATGTTGTATATATAGCCTTTCTATGTCAGATTTTGGGTGGTGCATCCTAGATCTTGTCATTATTATTCTTGTTTTCCTGTCTATTTTGGTCAGTTCATTTAGTGTCCAGTTAAAGATATTGTAGCTGCAACTTATAACTGGGAAAGCTAGAGTATTGATACCTATTAACTTGTTTTTAACATTGAGCTCTGTTTTCAGTATTGATCTAACTCGTGTATAGTATTCTTTCCTTATTTTTTCTTTCATTTGTGTGTGTTGTATTGTATCTAGTTCATTGATTCCTAAATATTTGTATGTCTGGCTTTGGTCTAATTCTCTTATTTCATTGGCTTTATCTAGTGTGATGTTGCTACTCTTAACTAGTCTTCCTCTTTTCAAGGTTGCTTTGGCACATTTTTCTAAGCTAAATTTCATATCTATTTCATTGGTAAATCCATGTACTGTCTGTAGTAGTGTTTCCAGCCTTTTATCATTTGTAACGTAAGAGGTGGCTGATTGTTTTGCCGTAACATTTGTATCCGCATCCAGTTTTATTTAGCATGTCAGATAAAGGTGTCAGTGCCAAGCAGAAAAGGAGTGGAGAGAGCGTGTCTCCCTGGAATATTCCTCTTCTAATGGGGATGGCTTTGGTTTTCACGAGTTCCTCTTTTGTTTGGAACTGTAACACTGTCTGCCGTTTATTCATAGAGTGTCCTAAGTATTTTATAATTATTCGTGCTACCTTGTTCATGGCTAGTGTTCCGAGGATCCTTTCGTTAGTCGATCCAGGCCACACTAAGGCCTTTCTTTTTTCTGTGGCTGTTTTCAGTTATGGCTTTATTGATCATTAGTTGATCTTTACAGCTGTATGAGCCCTTGCAGCATCCATTTCTGCTCTTATGGAAACAGGTTGTTTTCTTCCAGATGCTTGCTCAGTCTCTGCGATATTATTGCAGTAAAGGCTTTGTAAATTGTAGGGAGACAGGTTATTGGTCTGCAGTTTTGTGGTTTTGCCGTTTCAGTGGATTTGGGAATTAGGATAGTTTTCCTTTTCGTGAACAATTCAGGCATTGTCTCTGACTCTGCAAATATGTCATTAAAGTTTTCAACCAGCTTTTTGTGTGTTCCTGTCAGATATTTTAACCAGAAGTTGGGGATCTTGTCGTGCCCAGGTTTGAGGGAGTATCCAGCTTCTTTTGTGGCTGCAGAGGCTGCTGCATATATTATGTCATTTAGCTCAGTGGTATTGACATTTGTTTCTGTGGCTATTAATTCCGTGACGGCCAGGTTCATGCTATTTATTATTGATGTTTTATTGTCTATTTTGATTTTGGGGAGGTATAATCGGTGGTCCATTCTGAGATCTGTGGTTTTCAGTTCTTTGATTATGCTCATTTTTATAGTATCATAATCATTAGGTTCCCCTTCATTGTTTCCAGGTTTTAGATTTGCTTCGCCTTCTTTCTCATTCATATGTTTGTCTGTGGTATTCTGGATTGGTGCTTTTTGTACATTATTATACATTCCTACGGTATAAGTTTGTTGTCTTTTGTTGTTTACTTCGCTTTTGTTGGAAATGTCTTCGTGTTTTACTATCTCAGTGTTTATATTATTTGGCATTGCTGTGTGGTTACTATCTACATTTTCCTGATGTATTTTTCCTTTTAAATGTTCTATTTCTATTTCTGATTTTTTTTTTTTTTTTTTTTTTTTGCTGAGAGAATATATCTTCGTATGTTCGCTAGTTTATTAGAATTCATTGCTGTATCCAAGTCTTTATTTAGGTTATTTTTCTTTCAGATTTTATATGTATATGTTGTTGTGTTTTCGTTCTTTGTGTAGAGCACTGCTGTAAAATAAGCGTGTAGGATTGAAATATATTCCTCGCGTGATCGTTTATGCCTTTTTGGTTTTATTTGCGGGATATGAGGAGCAACGTCCAGCCCTTTATTTTGACGGTCATCATTTTCGTAGGGTACCGGTCCGTTCGTTTCGATTGTTAAATTGTTTTGCACGTGTAGTTTTTCGTACTTTTTGTGTAACTTCCCGGTTGTTTGAATTGTCGAGTTGTCATGGAAACAACCGAGTGTTTGTTTTAGTTTTGTCGAGTTAAAACGAAGGATTGCCTTATAATTATTATTATCATTATTATTATTATTATTATTATTATTATTATTATTATTATTATTATTATTATTATTAAGGTGGTGATCTGAAAGAATCGTTAACGAGTCAAACAAAATGCCTAGTGGTATTTTTTCCGATTCTTTATATTCTTAGTTCAAATTCCTGACTTCACATTTTATCCTTACAGAGTCAATATAATAAAGTGCTTGTCAAGTACTGAAGTTGATATGATCGACTATATCCTGCCCCACCCCTAAATTCCAGGCCTTGTGTCTATATTAATATTGTTATTATGTATGTGTATGCGTGGAGGAGGGGGTTTCATGCTCTGTTGCAGCCACCATTTATCGGTGTTCCCTACCCCTGGCGGATGACACCTTTGCACCACTGAGTCGACGATCCTCCAATCCAACCTAATTGTGGCTGCTTGGATAGTCGCTGCTGGTGAGGGTTTTACGAGGTCGGAGAGCAAATCCACCTCAACGTCTTATATGACACGCAGGGGAAATGCTGGGTCTATTTTTTTGGCATGCCATCCCCACACAGCATATTCGTATACATGTGTTATCTTAATGCGTGAGTGTGTATGTGTGTGCGTATATATGATTTTGATTTTGATTTTGATTATGCTGGGGCACCGCCATTTTGCTGGGGCACCGCCATTTTGCTGGGGCACCGCCATTTATGTGTTGTTTGTTGAAACTTCCTTCACAAATATAATTATAAGTATGTGTTCGAGTGTGTAATAGAACAAAGAGCTCATGGAGTAACAAAAACTTATTCAAGTTCAAGAACGGGAACACTCGGAGACAATGCCTAAACATGTATTTGTTTAACTACTAAACTAATATGATAAATCATTGATATTTTCAATTCTATCGTAATTTTCAGCCCGGATGCGCAATGCAACAAATCCATGCTTACCTTCAAGATGGAACTAACTTATGCAGGTAAAATATATATATTTTTTTAATTGTACTTTATTCAAATAGTCTATTTAAATTTCTTTAGGTCTTATTTACATGAACGAGGAGAATATTTTTATGCTATGTATTTTTTTTACTACCCACAAGGGGCTAAACACAGAGAGGACAAACAAGGACAGACAAACGGATTAAGTCGATTATATCGACCCCAGTGCGTAACTGGTACTTAATTTATCGACCCCGAAAAGGATGAAAGGCAAAGTCGACCTCGGCGGAATTTGAACTCAGAACGTTATGGCAGACGAAATACGGCTACGCATTTCGCCCGGCGTGCTAACATTTCTGCCAGCTCGCCGCTTTTTTTCATGCTCTGTATTCCTTTGGTTTGATTATACTCACTGTAGGAACAGAAGTCACAAATACAAACTGACGATATGCGCGTCAGTTGTACAGGGCTGGAGGTGTTTTACACAGTATACTTCATAACACTGCTGTGTCTACATTTTATGGCTTGGTCAGAGGAAGTAGTACACGACTCGTGACGTTTTTCAGACCTCTAAAATGGTAAATGGAAAGGAGAGAATCACTCTCAGACTCTAAATCTAGTCCCACACTTTGCAGCAGAGTGGACTTTGCGAAAGGGATCCATGGGCTAGGTGGTGACGTTATGTCGGGCGCTGTTTTTACCGTCAAATTGACAACTAATGAAATATCAAGGGTCGAAGACAAGGAACAAAACTACAGAACATTCAGTTAATTTTATGAATCCATGGGGACTCGACTACTCCGCGCCGTGATCGCTAGTTCATATCTAGTCACTAATACCACGTCGTGATCGCGATAAGGACACATAGATCTCAACGGCCTAGTTCATCTAGCAACACAAACCAATGGTTAATATTACTTTAATTATTCCTCGACGCATAATTAACATTTGAATACTCACGGCATAAAATGTTAACATTAACGTAACAACCAAATATGTTATAGAATGAATATATCATTCTTTTCGACATTTCGTCTGTCTTTACGTTCTGAATTCAAATTCCACCAAGGTCGACTTTGCCTTTCATCCCTTCAGGGTCGACAAAATAAGTACCAGTTGAACAGTGGGGTCGGTGTGATCGATTTATCCCCTCCACCGAAATTGCTGGGCTTGTGCCAATAATTTGAAATCATTTTTACAAATGAACTTAAGGGAGATGGATTGGCAAAATGGTTACAGCGTTGGAAAAATACTTCACAGTATTTGTTCCGGCGGCGAGCTGGCAGAAACGTTAGCACACCGGACGGAATGCTTAGCGGTATTTCGTCTGCGTTACGTTGTGAGTTCAAATTCCGCCGAGGTCGACTTTGCCTTTCATCCTTTCGGGGTCGATAAATTAAGTACCAGTTACGCACTGGGGTCGATGTAATCGACTTAATACCTATGTCTGTCCTTGTTTGTCCCCTCTGTGTTTAGCCCCTTGTGGGTAATAAAGAAATAAGTATTTGTTCCGGCCCTTTACGTTCTGGGTTCAAATCCCACCAAGGTCGACCTTGCCTTTCATCTTTTCAGAATAGATAAAATGAAGTACGAATCAAGTCGAAGTAATTGACTATGCTCCTCTCCTCAAAATTGCTGGCCCTCAACCTCAATTAGAAATAGTTGTTACAAATAAGCTTAGAAATGCACGTATATCATATATTCTTACTGTTCAAATATTTATGGGTGACATTATTATTTCAGACTTATCAACAAGTTGCTGGAAACTGATGGCAAATCTGCCATATCTTACGCCAAGAACGTGAAGTCCCCCTTCGCTGCCATGGGAAACATCGAGAACTTCTCGAAAGGTTGTGAAAGTTTTGGCCTCAATAAGGAAGCTCTTTTCCAGAGCAATGACTTAACTGAAGGCAAAAAAGGACCCTTCCTTAATGTCATCAACTGCCTTCACTCTTTAGGATTTTTGGTAAGTATTCTTCTATTCTGTTTCGTTTACACTTATCTCGAAAAGACAAAAAAGTTGTATATGAATTCATTAATATAAACTGGTTTAGCTCCTTCACTCATGAAGTATAGTGAGTGTAGATATGGTTGTAATGCTGTCTCATCTCCAATAAAATTTTCGCTTTCCTAAATGAAAGCTTTAAATTGCTTTAAATTGCGTTCTTTTCTGGAAAATAATTCTCTCCTGGCTGGGAGGTTCAGGTCTGAGTTTTTTGTATTCTAAACTGCATTCAAAAGAAAATTTACCGAAAAACACAGTTAATCATTCTTAAACCACTCATTCTACAGTGATTCACTCTAAATTTTACACCAAATATTCCTTCATTTTGTGTCACTGAGTTACTTTTCTTCTTTTGCAGGCCAATTCCAAGATGGTTCTTCCAGCCTACACTGGCCAGCAGACAAAATACATGGAAGATGATTAAACGTCAGCTCTCTAGTTTAGTTTCTCGGGAGCTTAATCAATAGCTGAAATCCTTAGTGGAGATACTGCTTCGTCGAAAACATTCGCCAAGTTACCATTATACTCTTATTTAAAGGCTCTCTTCACACAAACATACACATTGCAATAGCCTCAAATTGTCTTATCTCTCTTATTACATATTAAGGTAACTCCCATAATTAATAGAAATTGCAGATACAACATACACGTCTTTTTATTTTCCTACACTTTCCAAATAATGAAGAATATTTTAACTCTGGCAATCGATGTCACTTAAAGCCTATGAAAATAAACTTACTTAAAATCTTCACCATGTTGTTATTTAAATCTGTTCCATGCAATCTTTTTATCGCTTTATTTTGTTTATACCACGACGAAGAATTAAATCTTTTTCTTCACAAATGTAAATAAACCCAATCTGTTTCTTAAAGGAGGGACATATTCATTATGCACAGAATGTTATTTACGTCAATGGAGGTAATTGATTGGTTAAAATTGCCGAAATGCATCAAACTCATTCAAAACAGTAACTTTCGACTTGGCAAGCTCCGTATCAAATTTCATTAACATTTCGTTCCATTTTTCTTTTTCTTTTTTTTTTTGTACTTGCTGAGACTGGAAGACGTCGCAGTGTCCATAGCCTTTGCAGGCCTTTCCAAACCGGTGAGAATTGGTTCCATTAATGTTCCCCTTGGATTTATGTAAGTCAACGAAAATATGAACATGGAGAGAATTCCAAAGGACTGTCGTTCTGGGAAGGACTGACTAGGGCAGGGCCTGCGAGTGGATGGACACACAAGGATTATGGGAGGAGAAAAGATAAGTAGGACAGGAGTGGCCTGAACCTAGCCAACATCAAGAAGTAAACCCCATTATACATGCGGTCGAAAAAGCATAGAGAGGAGACAATACACTTGTAGGAAAGAAGCTAGAGCATGTCTGTGAGTGACTTAATGACTAATCAACGGAGTAGCCTTTTTCTGGCAGTGGTCTATGATGTTTGTGGACACCAACAGCAGTAATGTCCCATATGTGAGAGTAATGCACTGTGTGAGAATCTCAGCTGAGCTTTGTAAAATAATTGTTAGAGAATGAAGTATCTTATAGATAGATCATCATCGTTTAACGTCCGCTTTCCATGCTAGCATGGGTTGGACGGTTCGACTGGGGTCTGGGAAGCCAGGAGGCTGCACCAGGCCCAGTCTGATCTGGCAGTGTTTCTACAGCTGGATGCCCTTCCTAACGCCAACCACTCCGTGAGTGTAGTGGGTGTTTTTTTACGTGCCACCGGCACGGTGCCAGGCGAGGCTGGCAACGGCCACGATCGGGTGGTTCTTTTTACGTGCCACCGGCACGGAGGCCAGTCGGGGCGGCGCTGGCAACGGCCACGTTCGGATGGTTCTTTTACGTGCCACCGGCACTGGTATCACAACTACAATTTCCATTGATTTTTGAGCGATAGAAAAGCTGGTCGCTGGAAATTGATCCTGGTTACGTTAAGGATGTGTTTTTGCCAAAACATATCTTCGGGGACTCAACGATTGAAGTGATTTTCAGAGCTCTAGCTGAGTGTGGTAGCATAGTGTAGATGTAGCGTGTATTTTGGCCGCCAAAAGTTTGCTTGTTATATAATGTCAATAGAGTGAGCGATTTCTTACATAAGCCGAGAACCTTTTAGTTTCAAGGAGAGCATGTGACATTCATATATTTCTCAAGAATATTAAAAATGTAATACTGTACTACCATTCCTCACCTCTTCTCCTCTACCTTCTATTCAACTCATATTTACTACTGACCACCTTTTCACGCTTGTTCATCATTTTTGCCTGTCTCTGCTCCCATGCAACACATCCAGCCATAGAAACTATTCCAACGGAGGCACTGAAGCACAGGCGAAGCTCAGAGTAGCAAGAAACCAACTCAGCCAAAATACGAATATTAATTTCTACTGTAGTATCAAATACCCTGTCTTCCAACAGCCAATGCGAAGCAGATAAATCATCGTCTTTTAACGTCCATCTTCTATACTAGCATGGGTTGGACCAAAGGCATGGATTCTGGTTCAAAACATAATAGAATATTCGTATCTTTTCGGTTTGAACGGCAGTTTTTCTAACGGTGTCATATGAAATTGTCACCCATAATTATGATCCTAGTATCGATCTATTGCATTTCAATCTGTTTTAGGGTTAGGGTTAGGGTTAGTTAGGGTTAGGGTTAGGGGTGGGGGGAAGGGTATCTTTTTTTCTTCTGTTTCTTAAACGAGGGACATATTCTTACGGCACAGAATGCTTTCATCTCAATAGACGTCAGTGATTGGTTGAAATTGCAGAAATTGAAGAAGAAAAAAACAACAAATATCTTACAAACTATAGAATTTTCTCAATAAAGCCAAGAGAAAAAGATGTTTTATAAAACACATTCTACCAGTATACGAAGTTTAAAAGTGTTTAGTTACGTGGAAATTATTTTTAAAAACTGCCGTTCAAACCGAACAGATCCGAATATGTACATTACAAGTAGTAAAATAATATAGAGAATATGCCGGATATGGACAACGGAATGGTAACACTGAATTTAAAAAAGATTCATCATCCTCGTCCTTTAACGTCCGTTTTCTATGCTGACACCAGGTTCCAGTCTGATTTGGCTTGGTTTCTACGGCTGGATGCCTTTCCTAACGCCAACCACTTTGCAGTAAGTGATGGGTACTTTTAACGTGACACCGGCACGAGCGCTTTTACGTGACACTAGTACGAGTGCTTTTTACATGCCACTGGCTCAGGACTCCTGCAGGCCAATCCCTTTCGCCAGGAGATACGGCTTTAACACTTCTGCTGTGGAGAGCAGGTCTTCTTGAATATAGCAAGGCACTAGGTATCCCAGTCCTTTATCATCTCGTCCGAAAGGTTCAGCGGTCTGAGATTGCCCTTCAATACTTCGTCCCATGTGTAGCGGCACATTATACACGTCTTCCTGTGTTGCTCTCTTGCACGAATTCCATCCCCTTTGAGTGAACGACATTTCTTCATGGCGCTATCAGCATCCATCTGCATCACATGACTTAAACCAGCGTAGTCTTCCCTCTTGCACACTGAATATAATTCCTCTTATGCCTAACTTCTCTCTCTCTCTCTCTCTCTCTCTCTCTCTCTCTCTCTCTCTCTCTCTCTCTCTCTCTCTCTCTCTCAATACACTAGCACTCTGTTGCACATATAAATTTACATACGGATCTTTTCGGTTTGAACGGCAGTTTTTTTCTAGCGGTGTCATATGAAATTGTCACCCATAATTATGACCCTAGTATCGATCTATTGCATTTCAATCTGTTTTAGGGTTAGGGGTTGGGGGAAGGGTATCTTTTTTCTTCAGAAATGTAAATAAACCCAATCTGTTTCTTAAATGAGGGACATATTCATACGGCACAGAATGTTTTCACCTCAATAGACGTCATTAATTGGTTGAAATTGCAGAAAAAAAACAACAAATATCTTACAAACTATAGAATTTTCTCAATAAAGCCAAGAGAAAAAGATGTTTTATAAACACATTCTACCAATATACGAAGTTTAAAAGTGTTTAGTTACGTGGAAATTATTTTTAAAAACTGCCGTTCAAACCGAAAACATCCTTTACATTACACATCCAGCTAAGAATATTGCTAAATATGTCAGACACTGGAAGAAAGTCAGAGAGTAGAATAGCCAAAGCTTCGTTACTAAAAACCACAGTGAGAACACAGGTCTCAATGTATCAATGTGTAATAACTTTTCATCAAAGAAAAATTTTGACAAAAATCTACAATTTAACCACATGGTACCCTCTCGATGGCTATTAATACAAAGGGAGGTAACTATCTCCTCACAAGGTAATGCAGGATTAAAAAACAGAATTTGAAATCAAAGTAAATGAAAAGATACAAAGAGTTCACATATATAAATATATAATTATTTTTTTTTATATATATCCCTGGCAAAGTTTCATGACAGTTAAATAAACTAATGGGAGTGATAGTAAACGATCAGATAAAATAGATACTAATTACAAATGTGATAGTGACAGTTGGTAGGGTTGTTTTATAGTCTTGCATTTGGATATATGATATGACGAAGTGGGGTAAAGTAATGTATTCACACGACGTACTTCGATTACTGCTACGCAAGACTCCGAACGCCCTGTTATTTCTTTTATCAGCCACGCACTCTGTCATCTCGACAATAATGTTACCGTAGATCCTCGAGTATAGCCCGCAGGGGATTTTTAGGGAGCTGTACCTCTGAAAAACCTAAACCTTGTGTATAATACGCACCTCTTCTCTAACTTGAGTCAAAGAGGTCTATATAACGTCCTTGGTTTGTAAAAATGTATACGGTAACGTCCTTTATTATTATTGTTATTGTATATATAACATAATGCAAACGTGTAGCTTTTTTGTGCATTTTGTTTGCAGAAAATAAAGAAATAACAGTAATAACGTTTAATAAATGTTGCTTACTGCAAGTTATGGATGATTCTTTTATGACTTCATTGCTCTCAGGCGTAGCTTAAGGTATTTTCGTGCCTGACATCACAAAATGCGTCTGAATAAACATAGCCAGGCAGCAAATAGAGAATCGGACATTGCTTAGAAAATATATTTCATTTTTAACCTTGTATATAGTATGCACTAGGGATTTTGACCGTTAAATTTTGGGGAAAAAATGCGAATTATACTCGAGGATTTACGGTACTCTTTATAAGCGTTCAACAAGTCCATCTTTTAATCACACAGGAGTTTAATGTTTATCACTATAACAAGTTGGTAGATTATCAGCCAATAAATTAAAACTTTTGTAATTCACATTCTGTCACCAACACAACGCAGATATTCTACCAATGATAACCATCTCAGTAATTATAGGTAGTAGAAGCTTGCAGTAATGAACTTAAATTTTCCTACAACCCATTGTACCTCACTTGGAATTCTTTAAAAAGAGAGATATTTCTGTGGCATATTGAGGACTTAATAAGTTGTTTAGCCTTGAATCAGTCCTGACTCAGTGAACTTTTGATCAACGGGTTCATGCTTCCATCATCCTGTCTTTGAGATATAATGCCTCCAGGATTTCTTTATCCAAGAGACAGGTCTTCTCTTTTTAATACAGTAAGGTGCATTTTGAAGGAGAATTTGCAGCTCAATTTAATAAACAATGAATCATTGAAGTTTGATTTTGCTTTTCATCATCATCATGCTAGCATGGGTTGGATGGTTCAACTGGGGTCTGGGAAGCCAGGAGGCTGCACCAGGCTCCAGTCTGATCTGGCAGTGTTTCTACAGCTGGATGCCCTTCCTAACGTCAAGCACTTCGGGAGTGTAGTGGGTGCTTTTTACATGCCACTGGCACAGGCTGGCAAACGGCCACGATCAGTTGGTGCTTTTACGTGTCACCGACACAGACGCTAGTCAGGCGGCACTGGCATCTGCCACGTTTGGACAGTGCTTTTTACATGCCACCGGCACGGGTATCACAACTACAATTTCCCTTTGATTTTTATTTTGATGTTGGTGTTGACGTACTTGACTCAATAGATCTGTAGTGATCCTATACAACGGCGCGCGCTCGCACACCGTCCATTTGTATTTCGCGCGTGCGGGGTTGGTGCTTTCACCACCGGAAGAAGAACCCTTTTGTCTACGTAGCAGTTAGCCGAGGCAAGGGGATCGTAAGACGTTGACCACCAGCGTCCAGCAAGCAGCGACTTGAGACAGCAGCGACCGAGGGAGCAGGACGTCAAATATTTTTTCTCCGTCCGAACTTGATTCTAGCAGCAGCTTTACCAAAAGGCCTTTAACCAAATTGTTGCAGACCACATCTTCTCCCTGTTCCGGACGCCATCTTTGACCAGTGTCGTTTTGCATTTGAACACTTTCTTATTTTACAGCGATAAGGTTCAGCACTGACACATTTATACCAAAGGGATACCAGATAACCACTTATTGTTACTGTTACCACATTAGAGAATAAAGTAGTATATATATCTTTTACGTCTGCGTCCTGTTGTTTCTGACTGGTAGAATTCTGGATTATTAAAGCAATGGCTAGTGATTGCCTCTTGTACTCCGAAAGTACAAGAGAAGATATATTCACTAAGTTCGTTACACTGGTGACCCCCGACGTGATTCTGGTCTAAAACCAGAGATCACTTATCAACAAAGAAATCCAGTTTTTCTGCGAAGTCGGAACACGATTAACTCTACGCATTCATCTTTCGACGATTTGTTTCCGTCCTCTCGGACCGTTATAGAAGGACCCTTTTTATTCTTCAACATAATGACGGACGCCATCACATCATCGATGCTATTTCTCTGCCTTCGTCATCGCCATCGTCGTCTTTCTACTTCACGTCGTCGTTATCTTCGTCGCCATCACCACTAAGAACAATGTTGTCTCAAGTCCACTACAGTCGCCTTCCACCACCACCGTCGCCTTTCAACACCGTCGACCAAGATGTACATAGCAACTCGCGGAACTTTAGCTTTCACGCTGTTCGTACATAGCGCGCCAAGAATTAACAGCCCAGCACTATCTACGAGATTCTTCTGTTCCAGTTAACCTGTCACAGCATTGAAGCCACAACCGTTACACGATATGTGTCCAATCGGCATCTGCATTTGTGATCTCAACATTCTGTTACAGAACGAACTGCTATTGTGCATCAGGCTATTACAGACTGGTAAATTAACTCCATTGTCTGGAATAGCACTGAGAGACATTTTTCCTATGCGCTGTATTTTTATTTTTTTGCTCGCATTTCACCTTGTATGTATTTTTGTCGCACACACGTACACACACATAAATGCTATCTCTCACATACATACGTCACACATGCTTTTCTCGCTTGTTTTTTTTCCATGCTAAATTTGCCTTTTGTGGACACACCTCATTTCTATAGACCCTAGGTCGGTCACGTATACATAGAGAGGATTGTTTGTCCATTATAACGCGCCGGCATGCCATACCTTTGTTCCTGTACGAACGAGGCATATAATCGCTCAACCACTGGCATATTCATTGCTGTTTTTTTTCGGTCTGGCAAGCCCTATTGCATTTCATGCGCCTTTGCTTCGCACGTGTATTGCCTTGTTTTTTGCAACACGTTTGCGTTAGCTTAATTCTTTTCCCGACTCATAGAATGTCGGATGTTCACATGCGCTGCGCCTATGTATGGGCGTAATTATTTTTCCCTGTTAGACTCCTGTTGGTCACGTAATTAACAGAGAAAATTATCTGTGTCGCGCATCACACCAGCATGCTTGCACTTTTGCTTTTGTGTTACTAGCGATCTATCTGTCGATTCCATTTCCTCTCCTGCAGCAATTGACTTAACTGCTATTTCGCAGGATCAACTACCTTTAGAGAAGTTGGATTTAATTTCGCCTAGGTTCATTAACTGTGAGTTTGCTTTCCTCCCGCTCCCTACAGCGGAAGGCTCTATACTTTGTGACGTATCCACTTTCATGCATGCACTTTTGAATTTTGCTCATTTTGAGTATTTTTTTTCCTTTTGGTAGATTTCTTATGTATATTGTAAATTTTGCCATTTTATTATATTGTGTGCTATTTGGTTATCTGGTGTCCACCTTGAGTTTTATAGTCACTACAGGGAATTTTGTGTCGTGTTTACGCACTGGGGTGGAGCTCTGTAGTGATCCTATACAACGGCGCGCGCTCGCGCACCGTCCATTTGTATTTCGCGCGTGCGGGGTTGGTGCTTTCACCACCGGAAGAAGAACCCTTTTGCCTACGTAGCAGTTAGCCGAGGCAAGGGGATCGTAAGACGTTGACCACCAGCGTCCAGCAAGCAGCGACTTGAGACAGCAGCGACCGAGGGAGCAGGACGTCAAATATTTTTTCTCCGTCCGAACTTGATTCTAGCAGCAGCTTTACCAAAAGGCCTTTAACCAAATTGTTGCAGACCACATCTTCTCCCTGTTCCGGACGCCATCTTTGACCAGTGTCGTTTTGCATTTGAACACTTTCTTATTTTACAGCGATAAGGTTCAGCACTGACACATTTATACCAAAGGGATACTAGATAACCACTTATTGTTACTGTTACCACATTAGAGAATAAAGTAGTATATATATCTTTTACGTCTGCGTCTTGTTGTTTCTGACTGGTAGGATTCTGGATTATTAAAGCAATGGCTAGTGATTGCCTCTTGTACTCCGAAAGTACAAGAGAAGATATATTCACTAAGTTCGTTACAGATCTCCTCGAGAACAGCGGGTCACTCTACAATCCAAGGTTTTCTTTTTAATAATTAACAAACTATAGAGTAAAAGAAATTATGGGAGGAATTATAATTTATTCACTTTTTGCTTCAATTTGGAGTAACGAAACATTTCAGAAAACAAGAAAAAAGTGTTCATATTGTGAATATCAATATAACAATAACATCATGGAAATTGATTTCAGATAAACTGTTTGTAAATACTGGCTACCAAGCAAAACAGAAAACTGTAATATAGAAATTGAGTGTATGGAAATCTTTACAACAGGATACTTTGTAAATACAACATTGTGCAATTATCATGAATGATGATAATCAGATTTTATTACTTTGATATACCTTTATAAATTCTCTTTTTTACATCCATCTGTCAATACAAGCATAGATGGATTAACAAATTCTCTTTCAGATATTGACATGAATTAGAAGACTTGTAGTTTTCAATTTGAATGGTCTTTTACTGTACACCAAATCATTAACATGAAGAGGTAAAATGTTCAACAAATATTTATACTAGCCATATTCCTAGTATGAACTTATAACATTTCATTCAATAACATTCATAGATTTTATAATTAAATATATAATTTATAATAAATATACAACACAACCATACCCACACTGTTGAATACCAGAGCTATCATATAATTTCAAATTCAAATCTTCCAACCACAACAGACGAAGAACTAGGAAACTGAAATTATCCAACTTTTGTGTAAAATAATATCTGAAAGCTTTCGTGAGAATGCTAAGAAATAAAATAACACCTAATAAGCTTGAAATAACTCTTCATTCTATTTTCAAACTAGGTACAACTAATATATATCTATTTGTATTGAGGTCAGCTTTCTTAAGATTCTAGTTGTATTCCACTTCAAAGACATTGTGTTTACATGTGCAAAAGCTGTCTTTTAGAAAAAGCTGAAGACATAATGCCAAGTAACTCATCAAAATATTTATGCATAACCACAGACTTCATCTACACATCAGCATTTAAAAGGAGTTCAATGGACAGCACTTTGGCTCAGACTCAAAGCCAAAACAATGTTCCTTGGCTATACAGTGCAACTGCAATTCACATTACTAAATTTTACCTTTCTATAGAGCCAATCTAAAGTTAAGTTGACTGGTCCAGGAAAGATAGTATTTAAGCACAAGTAAAGGAATATATGCTGTTAATCTTTTGGCTCATAAGCTGACATCCCACAGACCAAGCCAGTTGCAGCTCTTTATTAGAATTATACCTCATACCAAAAGATAAGTTTCTACAAGAATGATATCACATAAACGAAAACTGATATCAATTCTTTTATCTTTTACTTGTTTCAATCTTTGAACCCTGAAGTGTTTTAATCGAATGAATCGACCTCAATGCTTATCTTTTTTTAAGCTTGTACTTATTCTATTGATCTTGTGTGCCAAACTGCAAAGTTATGGGATTGTAAATAAATAACAAACCAATAATGGTTGTTAAGTGGTGGTGCAGGACAATTTCAAGCACACACACACAAACATATATGATGGACTTCTTTCATTTTCTGTCTACCAAATCTTTGGTTGGCCTGGGTCTATGGTAGAAGACAGTAGCCTAATGTGCTACACAGTAGGTCTGAAACCAAAACTATGTGACTGGGAACCAAACTTCATACCACGCAGCCATGCATGAAAAAAGAAACTTGCCTGAAGATATCCATCAACCAAAAACTGTTAAAACATTCAAGCGTTTCAAACTAACTTGCAATCAAAATAGCATTTCTGTTTCCAGGAAATAGAAATGCTCTCTTTGAAATAATCACTCTCAGAGAAAAGATATAAAATGTGGTTTTGAATATTTGACCAAGAGGAATCTTCAGTCAGAATTGAAGAGCTAGGAGATATAATAAATAGAATGATACTATATAGTACTGCAAAGTACATAGTATAATATACAGTTTGATGCATATCTGAATCAGCTTTGAATTAACATATTAAAATTAATTTTTTAATGTTTTCCTTCCGCATAGTGATTCTGAAAACAAGAGACTCTTTAGCAGTTGATGTCAACTCCAGCTTTTGCACTTATGAAGTTTTCATTTAAGGAAGAAAGAAAAACATAACCCATTCTCATTTCGTTGTCATACACAACCTGCCAGCCATTAATAAATTCTCAAAGAATAAGAGTATAATTAAATCAATAAGATCACCAGCTAAATTAATTCATAAAAATTAGTGATATATACAATGCTATAATCATCTATTAAAATCAAATACTTTACAACATAAAGAGAGTAATATCTATAGTATCATTTTGCAGAAAAATATTTTCTCATTTTATATTGGAAAAAATATTTTTCAAATACATCATATTCGTTAATTACATTAGAATATCATAGTGTGTTTGAATAATACAGAATTATAACTATTTTAATATAATTATATTCAATTTCACTTTATAACATGAATTTTTCTTATAGCTTCAAACTTTCAACATTTTCCTCAATTTCCTCTAAACAAGGAGCGTTTGCAAAGAAATTCCATCACTATTAGAAATTGTAAAAGTTACAGAAATAAATTTGAAGGCAATACTTGTCATGTCTTTGGAAGAATGATGCCATACTCCTTCCTCCATATCAGAACTTACTCCCAAACAACAGACACTGACACAAACATACAAGATATCTTAACAGATTGATTTATTATGTCTTCTCCTTAGCCAGCATTTCAGGCCAACATCATAAGAAATCTAATCTGACCCTTTATCAATAAGTAGATAGGCAGCATAAATGTTATGGTTGCATTAGGCTTATTAACTTAATCTGACCTATAAAGAATTATAATTGTCCATAACAAGCAGTCAAAACAAATTTTGATATAAAGAAAAATTAACTGGATTTTTGTTCCTTCAATGATGGATGGATGGATGGATATAACATGAAAGTAAAATGTATATCTTGGACTATAGTCATCACATTCAGAATACTACATTGAGTTTTTCTAATTATTTACGCTACATAAAATGACAGTCATCCCAGGAAATAGTTTCAACACAATCACTGACTTTTAATTGGTCATGTAAATCACCTTTGTTGGTATCCAGATTATTGCAAGAGGCAGACGAAATATCAAATAAATTGCCAAAGTCAGATTCAAGAATGCTACTGCTTGTGCTTGTCGAAAACATAGATGATAACTTTTCAGGACCATCTTGTTTGGTAGTAAAGTTATTCTGTGACAATGACTTCCTTGACAATATATTAGGTTTTCTACGAGAGTAAATTGAATTTGAATCTAAATTGGATAAAAATGTTTGGTCCTCTTCCTCAGTTAATTCTGGGAAACCACTGTCTAAAGAACTGTCACAAATGTTTGGCACTGAGGTTACAGATGGTTTTTGAGTAAGAGGTAAAGAAGAAGACATTATGTCTAAACTGGTGTTCGAAATAGATTGTACCACTTTAGGCCTTAGTTCCTTGTTCAATGAAAATGAATCTTCTATAACGGAGGAGTCTAGTGGATTCATTTCCTTCAAAACAAATTTCTGTTTACGCCGATTCTTCTTATTAGCTGGAGGTTTCTGCTCCTGAAAATGATGATCTGAGAGTAAAGATTTCTTTGTGGTTGTGTTCAAATTCATATTTGCTTTAAGACACAAACGTTTGCTGCTATGTTGCTCAGCCGTTTCTTGAGGTAAAGACTGTAGGTGTTCTTCAGCCAAGTTTTGAGATTTGCTGAGAGAATTTTGATCAAACAATAAAAGATCTTTTACTGAAATTTGGTGATTATTTGATGCTGGTAAAATTGGTGTGGAAGTAAGAGGATACCTTTGTGAAGTTGGAATTTCAGTGCTTGACATTAAATTACCTGCAAATATAGAAAATAAAAAAAAAATATCAGTATATACAACCAATTAATAAAATCAATACAAAACAGATTTGAAAATATGTTTCTGTAAAAAATTTTTTAAATGCAAAGCAAAATTGAAACAAATTCACATCTTAATTTCCACATTAATCTTAGCCATAAATAAAAATAGTGAAGGTGCATGGCTCAGTGGTTAGATCGTGAGGTTGTGAGCTCGAATCCCAGACCAGGCTGCATGTTGTGTTCTTGAGCAAGACCCTTTATTTCACGTCACTCCAGTTCACTCGGCTGTAGAAATGAGTTGTGACGTCACAGGTGCCAAGCAGTATCAGCCTTTGCCTTTTCCTTGAATAACATCAGTGGTGTGGAGAGGGGTGGCTGGTATGTATGGGTCACTGCTGGTCTTCCATAAACAACCTTGCCCGGACTTGTGCCTGGGAGGGTAACTTTCTAGGTGCAATCCCATGGTCTGTGTCGTGCCGAAGGGGGTCTCAGAAAATAATAATAAATGTTCCTTCTCGAGCCATGACAGGCTCATAAGGGCCAGTTTCCCGGTTTCAGTGGCGTAGAAATTCCCCACCTGTACGGGACGCCGGTCCGTTGAAGGATTACTCATTTTTGCCAGCTGAGTGGACTGGAGCAACGTGAAATGTGTTTTGCTCAAGAACTCAACGAATCGCTTGGTCCAGGAATCAAAACCACAACCTTACGATCATGAGTTCAATACTCTAGCCACTAAGCCACGCGTCTCCACAATCTTAACCATAGATCTGAATAAACCTATTATAAATGTTAAAGGAAATTTTTTAAGGGATAACATTACGTATTACAAAAGATACTGAGAAAATGTTTAGTGATACTGAGTTATGGCCCTTTATATTCTTGCCTATCATCATTCTGGTGTGGTCCCGTACAGTGACAATATAATCAATTGTTTCTAAGTACCAGTTATGCACAGGGGATCGATGTAATTGACAATCCCCATTCTACCAAAAAATTTTCAAGGTCTTGTGCCTAGAATAGAAATAATTATAAATGCAGCAAGCTGGCAGAAACGTTAGCGCACCAGGCGAAATGTTTGTCCTCTCTGTGTGTAGCCCCTTGTGGGTAGTAAAGAAATAGGTATTTCGTCTGTCTTTGCACTCTGAGTTCAAATTCTGCCTAAGTCAACTTTGCCTTTCATCCTTTTGGGGTCGATAAATTAAGTATCAGCTGTGTACTGGGGTTGATCTAATCGACTGCCCTCCCCACCCCCACTCAAAAAAAATTTCAGGCCTTATGCCTAGAGTAGAAAAGAATATAATCAATTATTCCCTAGCTTCAATTTTGAGGCCTTGTAACAATGTCTGGAACCAATATTAGGTTAGAGAGAAAGAAACTCCTTCAGAGGAGTGCATAAGTCAGTGGACTGTTACGAGAAGAATGAAAAGCAGCTCAAAAATGCATGACTGAGAAATTAAAATGGTGAGGGAATTGTGAGTGGTTAGACAGTATGGTACATCTTCAACATTCAGAATTACTTTGTTTTATTTCATTTATAAAATAATATTAATTTAGGACATTAATGACTAATCACCTATAAAATTTATACACCAACAACATTTAAAAATGTGCAAATCTGTTCAGCTGATTGCAGCATTTAAACAAATAATACAGTTCTATATTTAAGAGATGAGGAATTATGTACATTATTTACATTTGACAGCTGATATACCCTCCAGCCTTCTTCAGGTGTCTTGGGGAAATTTCGAACCTAGATTCTCATTCCTAAGGTATTTTTCAATGTTGTTGTTGTTCTTCTTGTTCTTCTTATTATTATTAATTATTATTCAGGTCACTGCCTGGAATCGAACTCGGGGGTTAGTAGCCTGTGCTCTTAACCACTACACCATCTGTCCGATGGCAATTATGGAGTGAATTTTAGGGTTTATAAATCTAATATTTTCCTATCCCTCCTTAATACCAGTTCTTATATGCTATTCATATCTGCACTCAGTCTGCTTAGGAGGTTGCTATGTCCTAGCATATGTGCTGCTCCTTTAGTTTTCATATTTTCCAGTGGTGTTCTCTGTCTATTAACAACACTGGAAAATATGATAACTAAAAGAAGCAGCACATATTCTGGGATACAACAACCTCCTAAGCAGACTGAGTGCAGATATGAATAGCATATAGGAACCGGTAGTAAAGAAGGATAGGAAAATATTAGATTTATAAGCCCTAAAATTCATTCCATAATTGCCCAACATTCCGAGTTTGATTTCAGGCAGTGACCTGAATAATGATAATAACATCGAAAAATACCTTGGGAATGAGAACCCAGGTTCGAAATTTCCCCCAAGACACCTGATGAAGGCTGGAGGGTATATCAGCCGAAATGTTGTGTTAACAACAAACAAGATGAGGACAAATATCCGTCAAATATAAATAACGTAAATAATTAAACAAATAACTTTGAAAGAAAATAAATTCTCTCCCTTTCCCTCTAATAATAATCCATTCTACTATAGGCACAAGGCCTGGAATGTGTGGAGAGCAGGATAGTCAATTACATCAACTTTAATTTAACAACCACAATTGGATGAAAGGCAAAGTCGAACCCGGCAGAATTTGAAGTCAGAACGCTAAGCATTTTGCCTGGCCTGCTAACGATTCTGCCAGCTGACCACCTTAACCTATGTATACCCCTGGTTGCATTTTCAGAACACAAACCTGCTCCTACTTGTTTGGACATGAACTCACTGGGAAGCATCTGGCTGAGCATACGAAATGTTCAGCAGGTAATCGACACCTGTAGCTAGCAGTTCACCTGTAGCTATCCTTCTCATTCAGATTGTGAAAGCTTACCATAACGTTTAATCTAAATACAGTGAAATTTTAAGACTTCATTTTTTTATGGGCATATATAGGTTAATAATAATAAAGATAATAATAATCATAAATAACCCGTGCTAATGGAGCGCTAAGAGTACCATACGAGCGTGATCATTGCCAGAGCAACAAGCTGGCCTCCGTACTGGTGGCGCGTAAAAAATGCCATTCGAGCGTAATTGTTACCTGCGTCGCCTTACTGGCACATTCGAGTGAGTTCATTGCCAGTGCCGCTGGACTGGCTCCGGTGCAGGTGGCACATAAAAAGCACCATTTGAGCGTGGCCGTTGCCAGTACTGCCTGACTGGCTCTCGTGCCGGTGGCACGTAAAAGCACCCACTATGCTCTCGGAGTGTTTGGTGTTAGGTAGGGCATCCAGTTGTAGAAACTCTGCCAGATCAAGATTGGAGCCTGGTGCAGCCATCTGGTTCGCCTGACCCCAGTCAAATCGTCCAACCCATGCTAGCATGGAAAGCAGACATTAAACGATGATAATGATGATGATGATGGTGAAAAGGAAAAAGACAAAGAAAATTTGTCTAAAGACTTACCTGTACAGTTTTTGACTGGATTTGTAGTTGAAATTGTTGGTAATTGGATAATAAGAGGAGTAGACATAGTCGAGGGATTCTGAAGTGTCAGATTATTGGTGTGTATGGGAATTAAGGCATAAGCTTGAGGTGCTACATTAGGGCGAGGTAAGATCAAAGGAGGCTCTAAAAAACAGAGAAATATATGTGTGTGTGTGTGAATAAAAGTCTTTCAAAACAACAAAAATAAAAAATTGAAATTTTCACAAGAAAATGTCATCTTCAAACATTTGAGAAGTAAAAGAAAACAAGATTTTTCTTCTCTGCAGGCTGTGTGGTAAGAAGTTTGCTTCTGAACCACATGGTTCCAGGTTCAATTCCACTGTGTAGCACCTTAGACATGTATCCTCTACTCTAGCCCCAGGCCAACCAAAGCATTGGGAATGGATTTGGTGGATGGAAACTCATTGTGTGTGTGTGTGTGTTGGTTTGTTTACGTTCCCATAACTTAGCAGTTTGGCAAAAGTAGCCACTAGAATATGTACTAGGCCTAAGAACAAGAAAATACTGGTGCCGAGCCATGTCTGCACCTAAAATATAGCCTAACACTGCTTGGAAGAAATAATAATCAAAGTAAGAAACTAATTAGTTGACATTGAATTATTTTGGCTTGAATGTTTGAAGAATAAAAGGGAAGTTATCATATTAAAACCAATCTCAAAAATGTAAAAGAAATAATTTCAAAAAAGAAAAAAAAAACAATATAAATTGGGTAACAGTCCTAGATCACTATAAATTCATAAATTTATTTTTTGCTATATGATTAGTTTTGCAATTAATTTATTTTAACTGATGTTTATTGGGGAAGAGTACAGTGACTTGTATCAAATTATCATATTACTAGCAGTATAGCCCGGCATTGCTTGGGTTTGTTTTGACCCTTTAGAATTGGAATTTTTGAAAAGTAAAAATTTTGCATTATGTAGCTTGTTATTCTCTTTCAGTGAACATTTTTCTGGTTGAAATACACAGAAAAATGGCGACACAGCAATAAAAAAATCATTAAAAAATAGGGATTTTCATAGAAAAAAAGCACCTTTTTGATGTAAATAATTTTTGGTGTTAACATGATCCGATATTCTATGGAAGGAAGAGCGAGCCTTCTTCTATCATACTCTCAATTTTGGTCAACTTGCGCCGCAGGGTCTCGGAGGAGATAGTGTTAGTTGAAGGCTACCAAACCTGCCATACACAGACAACTTCAGCTTTATATATATAGAGAGATTATTAATTACCATGCCATCTGTGCCGGTGACTTGTAAAAGGCACCCAGTACACTCAGTAAAGTGGTTGGCATTAAAAAGGGCATCCAGCCATAGAAACCAAACCAAAACAGATGACCAGAGCCTGGTGCAGCTCTCCAGCTCACCAGTCCCAGTGTTCCACAACCAATTTTTCACAGCACATGACGATGCTAAGTGTGCCGCAGTTTTACCTGAATATAACTTTTTTCCTTATACTTTTAGCTATATTTTTAACTCAGGTGTGCCATCAAATTTTGAAAAGAATATAAGTGTACCACAAGTAAAAAAAAAAGGTTGTGGAGCATGAAAAACAGATGTTAAATGATGATGATGATGAAGATGATTCAAAATTAAGAAAATAAATTCTGTTGTGTCTGGGGAAAGTCATTTTCTTTTTGTGCCTTATAATTTAACACATTCACCGTAAAATTTCCATTTATTTCTTATTTTTATTTTCCTAAAATTTTCGTAAATTTTGTAAATTTTATTTTCCTAAAATTTTCAATAGTCAAGACTATTGAAAAGGTTGCAAGACGCAACGAAAATTTTAGGAAAATAAAAATAAGAAATAAGTGGAAATTTTACCGGTGAGTGTGTTACATTATAAGGCACAAAAAGAAAATGACTCTCCCCATGCACAACATAATATGCTTCAACACACGAACTCATATAAAGAATCTTGCAAACCAAATCCAAAAACGAAAATAAACAAAAAAAATAAAAACCTAAAATAAAAGACAAAATTCAATATTCGCACTGACCTTTACGTCTAGTATTAGCTTTTGTTTGACTGTTAATAGATAATTTCGGATGAGTTCCTGAAGAAATCACAGATGGTATACTGCTCATAGTATTAACAACAGGAGACTGAGGTTTATACTTTGAACCTGAAACATTTGAATGAGGAGAAAATTGGTTAAGGAAAGCAATAAACATTTATAAATATTTTTATAATTAATTAACTGAATTGCCAAATATCCAAAATAGAAAATGCACCAAATTGTTAAAATTGAAAGGCAAACCTGAAAGAAAGTTAAAGATTGCAATGATAAATATAGCAAACCAACTAGAAGAAAGTCCATTTTAATTCTTTGTTTGAGATGTCTAGGTATTGAATGTAAATGTTGTTGCTTAAAGAATACAGTAGAGATTATGTATCAACTCACCTGGGAGATTAATTTATTTGTATTTATATCATATCTATCCAACATCTATGTTTATACGCAGTTTACAGATACATAATCATTGAAAATTCCTCTATAATAATTGGTTAATAAATATTACTAATTAGTTATTTTTCATTCTTTTGTTTCTTGCAGGCATGGCCATGTGGTATGATCTTTGCTTCCCAACCACATCTCAGGTTCAACCCCACTGCTTAGCACCTTGGGCAAGTATCTTCTATTATAGCCCCGGGCTGACCAATACCTTGTGAGTGGATTTGGTAGACAGAAACTGAAAGAAGCTCATTTTGTATGTATATACACAGACACATGTACCATAGGCTTCTTTCTGTTTCCTTCTACCAAAACCACTCACAAAGTTTTGGTCAGCTTTGGCTATAGTGGAAGAAACTCGCCCAAAGTGCTACACGATGGGACTGAACCTGAAACCATGGGGCTTGGGAGCAAACGCCTAACTACACAACCACACCTGCACCTATATATATTTCTTATCACTTTGAGTTTTGCTGGCTCAAATGTCACCTTCCAGTCAATAACCTAAGCTTTTATCTTGGTTTAAACTGTTTACTGCAATTCACTGCATTTTGCAATTTACTGCATTTGGAATGTCAACAATGTCACATTTTAAACCCGAGAAACGTCTTGCCTAGTTTTACTGTCCCACTTATAGATTGTATTTGCAATGTTCGAATCAGTTGGTTGATTTCTTTTTCTGAAAATCTAAGCTTATTCAGACTGACAGTTAGGCATTTACTTACAAAACCAAGTGCTCCAATTATTATTAGTATAAATGTAAATTTGTAGTCAGGATATAAAAGCTAGAGGTTTTAAAGCAGTTGTCCATAGTTCACTGTCAGCAGTGATTTGCGTTGGTCAAAGCATATCTCTAAGATTGTCAGGAAGGCCGAGGGTGTCTTGGCATCACTCAGCAGGTCTTTTGTTAGCCGCTCTCCAGCCATCTATTTAAAACTGTATACAGCTATGGTACGACCACACTTGGAATTCGCATCATCAGTTTGGAACCCCTATCTTGCACAGAACATTGACCTCCTGGAATCTGTCCAGAGACGTGCAACCAACGCATACCCTCCATCAGACCACCTACCATATTCTGAGCGCCTTGTTTCCCTGGGCATGGATTCACTGAAGCTCCGGCGTTTGGCGACGGACTTGGTAAACACCCACAAAGTTATCAACCACCTCACCAACAACAACACTGAACACCTTTTTGATCTCCATGTGTCTAACACACGTGGACATGCCTACAAAGTCAGAAAACAATACAGCTCCCATGACTTTCGGAACATTTTTTCACGCTCAGAGTTGCTGAAGCATGGAATAAACTGCCTGCGTCAGTTGTTGACTGCCATGACACTGCATCTTTTAAGGCCCTCATGCTTTCCGAAATCCGCCGAAACTTCACCTGATTATATATACACTTTAGATGAGTTGTAGTGCACCTGAGCACTGTACACAATTGTGAATCAGCTCCGTGAATTTGACACCAATTTCATTGGAAATCTATTGTTAGGTTTGAATATTTTTTAATATTTTTGTAGCCAAACCGACCGGCTTCTTGCAGAGCTCGTCGGTTGGGCGAAATTTTGCCCCATTCGGGGTGAAATTACGTTTGAAAATTTTGAACATTTGACATTTTTCAACATTTTGAATATTTACACAAAAAAAACATGGCTATGAAGCGAACAGTTGGCTGTTCCTTCCTTCAAGATACACTCCCTCCGCAAACACACACACACTCGTACAAAACACCCACTTCACGCCTTAAAAGGCAACAAAGATTCTCCTTCCGAACCGCAGAGCACGAGCTCCGTTCAAAAGGAGAATGCAAGCCAGGACGTCACGTTCGACGTAATTCTCGATTTCCCCCTCTGCCTTCACCTAATGCTTTGGTACGGAAGGAGGAGGAAAAAAAAACAAATACAAAAATCATCACAAACATTGACAAGGAGATAAAAGAAAAACTTCCAACAATTTTGCTTCTGCTGCGAAGCAAATTTCGGAGGAAGTTAAGATAACTCTAGAAGATGTGAAAAGAGCGAAGGAATTGTTAAGGAAGGATGGCAATGGTATCTTCCTCAATACTCCACAAGAGGTGATTGAAAGCACCAACAAGCAAACAATAATTTACAAAGTTTTCGACAGAAAACTAAAAAGAATAACAAATGCCACACCCCAACAGTTGGAAATAGCTCTAAAGCCCATTTGGGCCCAAAAGAGCTACGTAACCAAGGGAAGCGTTTTGGAACCGTGGAGGTTCGCTTCCCAACAGAGGAGCTGGCAAGGGCGAACGCCATTTCGCCCTTGCAAACTGAGAATTTGTTACTAATTCCAACCCACCTCGGGCGAAGAGTGACAAAAATAAAAATCGACCTCGTCCCCCTGAGCTAAATATGTCATGGCTGGTGGCAGCTGTCCTCTATGATATAGAGGACACTACCACCATTCTAGATGTCAGGAGAGTGAGGGCGAAAAACTGGTTGGGGATGGGAGTGCTGCTTCTTGCGCAAATTCAGCAAGAAATATAAGTAAAATCCCTGATTTCGTAAGTTTGCCGGACGGCACCAGGCTAAACGTTGCTGTGGAGGGGCGAAAGCCAAAATGTTTTCTCTGCAGCAGCGAAAGCCACTTAAAGAGGGACTGTCCCATTCACAAAAAGAGGATGGAGGCTTTCAGCAAGAGGCAGCAGCAACAACAACAACAACACAAGCAACAACAACAGAAACAACAAAAACAGCAAGAAACACCAAAGGCTGCCACACCACCAACACCATCACCAACACCAGCACCAAGACGAGCAACACCACCTCCAACAACAACAACCACCACCAAACCAACACCGACAACCACCACCAAACCAACACCGACACCAGTACCTCGAAGGTCGACAGCAGCGACATCAACAGTAACAGGAGCAGCGGCACCACCGATACCGGTGGAACCAGAAACTTTTCGTCCTGCTACTGAAGCAGACCCCTCAACCATTCCTTTGCCGGATGAAGAGATCTCGGATTGTGCGAGCTCCGATTCCAACAAAGGAGAATGGAACATAGTACCTCCAAAAAAGAAGGAAAACAAAAAGATTTACAACACAACAACAACTTCCCAACATCAACAACAACTCACAACAACAACACACAACAAAAAAAACAACAACAACAACACTTTCGACACCACTACTGCCACTACCACAGACACAAACAAACACAGACACAATTACAGACACGATTACAGCAGTGAATACAAGAAACCAGGAACTGGTTGAGTATTTGAAAACAAAACAAGCACAAACATTACAGATTTCATAATACCTACACACAACACCCACCAGCACACATTCTCACAATTAAAATAAACAAAACAGTTTACAACGAAATAAAACAAATATTCCCTAACGATGTGGGATCGTTAGGGAAAAGTTTCTCTCAGAACTTTACAAAAATATTATTGAAGCACCCGTGCAAAAGCACAAGGGAGCCACCCCCACCACCAACAACAGTAAGTAGAGCCTTTTTTCTCCTCTTTTTTTCCCTAATTTTGAAACATGGCAAATCTTAGAATCGGTTGCGTGAATGTGAGAGGCCTCGGGTCACCTTGGAAACAGGGTCACCTGTTAAACGACCTGAGGTTTCATGATGTGGATGTAGCAGCCATCAGTGAAACCAGGCTCTCCGACCCGCAGGAACTCGCAGCCCTTTTCGGCGGATACGAGATATTTCTATCTCCGTGTCGGCCGGGAGCGGGCAGTGGTGGTACTGCGGTGTTGTTTCGGAAGGGCCTGGACCTGAAAATAAGGACAGTCTTCTTGGATCCGGAAGGTAAGTTGGTGGTCCTCGACGTGGACGGTAGTGACGGCGGTGCTTTCAGACTGCTGGCTGCCTACGCTCCGACAGGAGCAGGGCAGTCGGATTATTTCAAACGTCTGGAAGTTTTCCTGGGAACGTCACGCACTCTAGTACTAGTTGGGGATTGGAACGCTGTCTTAGACGAACGTTTCGATCGGGTGGGCAGGGGAGCGTCTGATAGGAGAGGGGGAGGGTGCAAGAGCCTCGCCAACCTACTCGGCGCTTTCAGCTGTCCGACAGGTTTCGACTAGACAACCCGAATGTGCCAATGTGGACTTGGACAAACCGCATCGGGTCGTCTAGATCGTACTTAGATAGAGTGTTTTGTAGGCCAGCGGATAAGGACAGCGTAGGGTGTCCACAATTCCACCTAGTCGAATATACGGACCACAAATTAGTGATCTGTACGGTCGACTTAGATAGGCTACATAGACAGGGACCCGGCTACTGGAAGCTGAACGCGTCGTTAACGGCGTGCAAAGCTTACAGAGACCGGATTAGTTTACTAGTTAAGCGGGCGCTCACGGGGGCAACATCAACAACAACTGGTGGTTTGCCCTCAAGAGAGCATTAGAGTAGAGTCGATTAGGTATAGTAAGACTCTAGCTATTGAACGTAGGAAGAGAGAGCGGGATTAGTAAGAAACTAGACGAGGCTCTTGACACTGGCATCGCGACCAACGTGTTGGCGGCGGCAGCAGGGTTGGCCCTCGACCAACACTTCGACGCCAAACACAAAGGCTGCGTTGTCAGAGCTAAGGCACGTTCGCTAAGCGGGGAGGGACTAGGAGCCGCTCGATGGGCCCGCGTGGCGGAGGCGAAGCGAGGCAACAAAGCAACCATTCGGTCTTTGGTGGACCAGAACGGGCGCGAGGTTACCCAACCGAAGCAGATGTGTACGGTGCTTCAGCGGCACTTTGCTCAACTGTTTGGGACGAGCGGTGGAACGGACACCAACGGTGCAGATTTCGGTGTGTACCTGGACGGACTGCCGCAACTCTCGGACAGCGAGGCAGAGTGCTGCGAAGGACCGATATCTGCCTGGGAAGTACAGGAAGCGATGAAGAGTTGCACGAGAGGTAGATCGCCGGGTTTGGATGGTCTGCCCTACGAGCTTTACTTTTCGATGCCAGACTTGTTGCGGACCTGTTGGCAAACGTCTACTGCAACTGGCAGCAAAACGGGAGAATTTCCGCTTTTGTCTGTCGAGGGGTGGTGGCTTTGCTAAAGAAGGACTCAAACAAGGGGGACGTTATAGGGAATTTCCGGCCCATCACTCTGCTCAATGCAGAGTTGAAGATTTTGGCCAAGTGTGCTAGCCAAGAGATTGGCGCTTGTCGTGGACAAGCTGGTCGGCGGGCCGCAGACATGCGCCGTGCCGACCAGGTCGATACACGACAACCTCCATCTCATGCGCTACATCATAGAGAGGGTGGGTAACGACGCTGGCGCGGGTGGGGCTTTGATCAACTTGGATCAGAGTAAAGCCTTCGATAGGGTCGACCATCGGTACCTGGCAGCTGTCCTCAGGGCAGCCGGCTTCGGTCCAGTCTTCCGCGGGTGGATCGCTGCTTTATACAGCAACATCTGCTCGGTGATACGGGTGAACGGTCACCTTTCGGAACCGTTCGACATCTCGCGTTCGGTCCGCCAAGGATGCCCTCTCTCCTCCCTCTTGTACATTTTGACTCTCGAGCCATTATGCGCAAGTTGGAGGCTTTGAGGGGCATCCCGCGCGATCTAGGAGGCGGAAACAGCGTGTCTGCTTATGCCGACGACGTCACCATGGTGGTGTCGAGCCACAGGCACATTGGCCTGATTGGCGAGACGCTAAACCAGTACGAAGCGGTGACAGGGGCAAAGATTAACGCGGAAAAGTCTGTGGGCTTGCAACTGGGCACCTGGAGAGGCAAGCCCATGCCGTCCAACAGCGTCGTAGGGCGCTGGACAGACGGACCCGTTAAACTGCTCGGGGTCTGGTTCGGTCCGGACCTCCAGGTGGATAAGAACTGGGAAGAGGTGACGAGCAGGGTGGCACGTCTCACCCAGAAATGGGCCGAGAGGAAGCTGTCCCTGAAAGGTCGAGCGGAGGTGGCGAATGCGTACATCGCATCCGTCATCTATTACCGCTTGACCGTCGTCCCTTGTCCCGACCGCTGGTTGGCCAAGCTGGTACGCCTGCTCTTCGACTTTTTGTGGAAGGGTCAGGTGCCACTGGTCAGGCGATCCATCTGCTGTCAACGACCGCTGAACAGAGGCCTTGGAATGCCGTGGTTGCTGTTGCGCAGACATGCGCTCAGGCTGCGGCATCTCAAGCGCTTCCTAGACGGTGAACAGGTGTGGTCGTCTTTTGTCAGACGCGATTTTCCGCAGCTCGTCTCTTTGACGGAGCTGCAGACCTGGATCAAACGTAGACCGAGAAAGGGCGCTTGGCACCTCGAGTGCCGTCAAGCCCTCTCCGCCCTCCGCAGGCGGGCAATGCGGTCGGTTACAGCTCCACTCTAGCGTTCTATAGAGGGTTAGTGGAGGAAAAATGCGACGACGTTCTCGGGGAAACTCTAGGCGTTGAAGACGACGAACTGAGCGGTCTGTTCGGGAGGACTTTCGGGCCGGGGCCGATGGATAATTTCCAGAGGTCTCTCGCCTGGCAGTGCTACCGAGGGGCTCTGCCTGTTCGAGATAAACTCTACCGGCACGGAAGTGCCGTCAGCCGGGCCTGCCCGAGGTGTTGCCAGGACGACGAAACCGTTCTGCACGCACTCGTCCAGTGCCCGAGTATTGCTGAAATATGGGTTTATGTCGAACAGCTACTGTCACGTGTAGGACGGATCCGACTATCGGCCGAATCCATAGTGAAGATTGCCCCGCCGACCTCCTTTAACAAGGAGGGCGAGGCCGTTTTCTTGTGCCTTGTGGCTGTGGCGAAAGAAGTCGTGTGGTGGACTCGTTTGAAAGGGCTAAAGTCAGACACTTTCCTCTTTGGTCAAGGCCTCATCAACTTTTTCAAGTTTCACTTGAAAAGGAAGATGAGGTTAGAGAGGAAAGTGCTGTCCGATAGCAAGTTTTATGAAAGGTGGGTGAATTGTGCGAGACTGGCCTGTATAAATGGACCAGTTCTCAGGTTTCGCCTGTGATTTCAAAGAAAAAGGTAATGTAAAAGGAGAAGAAAGGGGACTCTCTACACCCCCTTTTTTGACCAGGCTCCCGTTGGCTTTTGTAGGGTTTTCTCCACCGGGAACATTTCGAGACGTCTCCCCATTTTGGGAGTTTTTCATTGTTTTTAATAATCATTGCTTTAAAGTTTTTTACACGGATTTTTTTAACAAACGGACAAAACCCTTTGTAACCTTTCGTCCTGTCTTGTCCCTTTATGTAATCATGCGTGTCAGCCCTTGTGGCCAATAAAAAAGAATTGATTATTATTATTATTATTATTATTATCTTCTCTCTGTTTGATTTTCAAAGAGATATTCACATTAGCAGGACAGCTGACCTCTATGATGGTACATATTTTTTCTTGTCTGTCTTATATCTAACCTTGTCATGCTTACACTTAACAGATGTTTTGATGGGAATATTCCACCTGTATTCCTTGTGCTGGTATATGTGTATATATTCAATAACGGGGATTTTCTACATTTATTCCAGGACAGTCTTTTTTCCAAATGGCATTATATATTGTTTTTGTAACATCATGTCACATAGGGAGGTAGTACTTTGATGACATTTTTGGGCAGCTGCTAATCACGTGTGTGTTATGTCTTCCACAGAAATATGACATAATGTACATTTATGATTACCTCTTAGAACTCCAAGGGCTTCATTTTTGTTAATTAGGTATTTAGTAGCAATCTCCTGTCCTTAGATTGCCTCTGAAGTGTGATGTGATGTAGCAGCCACAAGTCCAAGAGAGGCTTCACTTCATGTCAGTTTTACTATCTTTTTCAAGTCTATGAGAAACATACCTAAACATAGTCATTTTTTTTTTTGGCATACTGAGATTTTCACCTCCAGGTCTTATTTGGGGTATGCTAACCTGGCTGATTTGGGGTTGTATGGGAGATCATCAAGAAGAGAATACTTTCTGAGATATTGTTTTCTTCACTTCTTGGCACTAAGTTAATGTTTTTATTTTTGCTGCTGTTGTTTAGCAAGTGCTGTCTGAGAGAGACTGTGACATTCAAAGGCTGTCTGCAATGATCTCAACCCCCTATTTACTTTATTTCTTCTTAGGTAAAGCCAGTCGATATCATTATTTTAGTGGAGATTTGCAGTTTATGTTAGAATCTTATGGGCTTTAATGTCTATGGAGTGGATTTCTTCTACAGGTTAGTTGAGTATGGAATCAGCACTAGAACTGTAACTGCACTGTGGAATATTGTCCAGTCGTAAGAGGAGAGTACAGACTGCCATATTTTTCTTAGTCTGGTGTAATATTCTAGGGTCACTCTATCTTTATTCAATGGCCCAGTGGTTAGGGCAGTGGACTCGCGGTCAGAGCATCACAGTTTCGATTCCCAGACTGGGTGTTGTGTGTGTTTATTGAGTGAAAACACCTAAAACTCCACGAGGCTCCGGCAAGGGTTGGTGGCAACCCCAATTGTACTCTTTCACCCCAACTTTCTCTCACTCTTTCTTCCTGTTTCTTGAATATGATGTGCGTGTGTGTGTGTATGTATATGTATGTGTGTGAGAGAAAGAAATAAAGTGTGTGTGTGTGAGAGAGAGAGAGAGTATGTGTGTGTGTGTGTGGTGTGTGTGTGTGTGTGTTGAAACATCTAAGTAAATTGACATTTCTAAGACAGATTTCACAAATGACACAATCCATATATTCAATTCTAAGTTGCTGAGAGAAAGACTTACCTGTGGCAACAGATGATAATGAGGGTGATGAATATGATGTTAACACTGATGATGGTAATGACAACGAAGTTGCTGTTGATAACGTTGATGATGAAGACGATGATGATGATGATGATGACAACAATGACGATGATGACGATGATGACGAAACCGTGTCTTTAGCAGTTGAAACCAATTTCCAGTGAGAACCATAGTAACGAGTTGGTTCTCGAACGAAACATTTGTTGGTAGATAAATCATGGCGAATTGAATTCTATAAAATTGAAAAATGACAAAGTTAAATTAAAATAAATTGCTGAACAACAAATAGTTGAGTGTTCTGTTGACTCAAATTCAAATAAAATAGTTAAAGTATCATGATAATGAATATACAAAAACATACACAGAGAAACAAAATTTCAACTAATTGCAACTACAAAAATCTAGTTAAAGCATTGAAGAGAGGACTTAGCAGTACTTAGTTATGTCCCTTTATACTGAAAATTTAAAAGCCTATCAACACCCACATTGTCTTCCATTCTTCCAGAGTTGATTATAGAAGCAAGAATGCTCCCCAACTATGCGTCCGTGTCAGTGGCACATAAAAAGCACCATGTGGCCGTTGCCAGCCTCCTCTGGCCCCTGTGCTGGTGGCACATAAAAAGCACCCACTACACTCATGATGGACTTCTTTCAGTTTTTGTCTATCAAAACCACTCACAGGGCTTTAGTCAGCTTGGAGCTAAAGAAGACAGTTGCCCAAGGTGTCACACAGTGAGACTGAACTTGAAACAATGTGATTAGAAGCAAACTTCTTACACAGCACCTTTTTTTTTTTTATTATGTGGTTGCTCCCCTAACTTTAGAACCTGGCTTCACTCCTGATGTAAACATAGAGACGTATGTATTTTTGTAGTGTTTGCGTTTCCACCCCTTTGCTGTAAGCAAGCATTACTGTTATACAAGCGATGCCATTCATTTTAAGCCTTTCATGTAAACATGTCTACCCAAGGGGAAGCACTTTCTTACCTGGAAAAAACGAGAGTTGGTGACAGGAAGAGCTTCACTGAATTCCAGCTGACCCATGCAAGCATGGAAAAGTGGACTTAAAATGATGATGTAATGTAAAAACAGATGTACACCTTATCTGTATAAAAAATATTTTCAAAGATAGAAAAGGTAGGACCAGCTGGACTAGCTGGATTTTGTTTGTGACAGAGTATTATCTTCAACTGTGGAAATTGTAGTTGTGATACCCGTGCTGGTGGCACATAAAAAGCACCATCCAAACATGACCGATGCCAGCGCCGCCATCACTGCCGTCCGTGCCAGTGGCACATAAAAAGCACCATGTGGCCATTGCTAGCCTCCTCTGGCCCCTGTGCTGGTGGCACATAAAAAGCACCCACTACACTCATGGAGTAGTTGGATTAGGAAGGGCATGCAGCTGTAGAAACTCTGCCAGATTAGACTGGAGCCTGGTGCAGCCTCCTGGCTTCCCAGACCCTGGTCGAACCATCCAACCCATGCTAGCATGGAAAACGGACGTTAAACAATGATGATGATGATGATGATGATGTCCATAGAGATACTGGTTATAAAACTACTCTTACTATGGGTTTGAGTAAATTGGAGAGACCAGTTTGTGCATATAATATATTCTTTGAATCTAACTTGCTGGTGCATTAGCAGTTAAAATTAAAAGTATTAATAAACCAGTAAAAGCATGGTTGCCCTCTCCAGCTGAGCATCATTAATCTTGCAGGCTCATAGTTGCCGGTGCATATAAAAAGCATCCGTGCTGGTGCTGCATAAAGGCACCCAGTACATCCTATAAAGTGGCTGGCATTATGAAGGGCATCCAGCCATAGAAACCGTGCCAAAACAGAAATAGAGCCTGAACAGCCTTCAGCAGGTCAGCACCTGTCAAAGCATCCAACCCATGCCAGCATGGAAAACAGATGGTAAGTGATGATGATGATAATTATTAATGAAACTAGCTGCCAAGAATGCTTTAACCTTTTAGTGTTTAAACCAGCCATATCTGGCCCAGATACTCTACATGTTTTATATTCAAACTGACCATATCTAGCCTCTCACACCTAACCTACAGTGACATTCTAAGAATAAACTATCACACCATTGAAACATCAAAGCTATAAGATAATGTATGATTAATTCAAAACAACTTGAGTGAAAAAGTATTACATTTAACAGAGTAAATCTGAACACTAAAGGGTTAAATTTATTTACTCAAGTCCAATGTGATAGTAGGTTTAAAAGAAGTGTCTCTGTGGATAGTTAAAGTGAATGCATATTTACTGATAACATCCCAACATAGGACAGAAACCAATTCAGCCAACTGCACGTTTTTCCATACACAAAGATAAACTGCATAAATACTCTATATACAGAAAAGGTGCTCACATCTGTCTATACATAGAATTTTAGTAAATAATCTAAGGATATACTCAACATAACAATATAGCCCAAAATATACAGTTTTCAAAGCGCAAAGGGGAGCTAACCTTCCATCCAAGCTTTGTAGTGTTGCTGTAATAAGGATAGTTGGTTTCAATCCATCGGTAGATTTCTTTTAAGGTCATGCGTTTATCATGACGACTGTTAAGTGCATTTTCTATTAACTTCACATAAGAGAATGGAGGTCGCTTGTTGAACTGGCTGCTACCCAAAGTCTACAAATAATAATAATAATAATAATAATAATAAATAATAATAATAATAATAATAAATAATAATAATAATTATAATAATAAATAATAATAATAATAATAAAATAATAATAATAATAAATAATAATAATAATAATAAATAATAATAATAATAAATAATAATAATAATAATAAATAATAATGATAATAATAAATAATAATAAATAATAATAATAATAATAAATAATAATAAATAATAATAATAATAATAATAAAGCAAATATTCAATAAAACACGTAGCAAAAACATTTGAGTCAAATGAAATTAAAAATCTACATGGCTGTGTGGCTAAGAAGCTTGCTTTTCAACCTTGTGGTTTCAGGTTCATAACCTTTAGGACTGGCAGCTTTTCTTGAGTTGATAAACTAAATTAATGAAGGGATCCCTCAGTAATTTAGGGGTCCCTCATGTGGTCACTCACATTGCTAGAAATAGAAGCCAAATTTCCATTAACAACTTAAAAAAGTGAGGGTACATTAGATAATGTAGTCATAAATAATTATGATCAAGTATAAAGATGGTGTGGTCATGGCTGACTAGAACATATTACATCAGAGGTTTTCTCAGTTCAGTTTTGACCTGTGGTTAAACAACAACTTCAGATAGAGAATTAAATATCATTTTGAAGTTTAACAGTTAGTTGTCATGCTAGAAATGGCAGCTAAATCTCCCTCAAGTTACACCCAACCTATTGATATGATGAACAATATATTTAGTAATGTAGTCTTACATAAACTATGTAAGAGATAAAAGACTTGTAGACACTACTGGAATACTGCTGATCATAAGTCTTCTCAATCAGGGCTGACCTGGAGTTAAACAACAAGGTCCATGCCACCCCTTCAAGTTATGGATTAAGGACTTCTTAGATGGTAATCTTATACATCATTTTCATTCACATACAGAAGATAAACAAAGTACTTACCTGTGGATTTGATGTCTTTTCAGTCTGGTTCAGTTTTTCTCCAGGTTCTATCAAGTAAAGTTATATATATTATTTAGTAGAATGTAAGATGAAGATAATATTATAAGTTCTTTATCTGGATCTATTTCATTTTAGTTTCACATTTTTACATCCATTTTCCCATGCTAATATGAACTGAAAGTCTTATGATAAATCGTTTAAGTGGTTAATACTTATTTTATGTTTTTAGTTTATTTTAGCACTATGTGTCTATATAATATAATATAATGAAATTATTGTATACAGTGCTCAGGTGCACCACAACTTGTCAAAAGTGCATATAAAGCATATGCAGTAATGTACAAATATCTGGAAAGTGAACAGTGTATGAGTCAGATATATGCTTGTGTGTGTATGGAGGGGAGAAAATCAAGTATAGTGTTGGCGAATCTCAGGAAGCATGGAAGTTTTGAAGGATGCAGTGCTCCAACAACTAACAACTGATGCCGGCAGTTTGTTCCATGCTTCAGCAACTCTTATATATAATGTTATCAATTAATTAATACAATCAATTTAATCTCAATAAAATCTATTTAATAATTCAACTTTAAATATTAATATAGTAAATTAAAACTGTTGAAAAATATCTATAAATATCTATAGGCGCAGGAGTGGCTGTGTGGTAAGTAGCTTGCTAACCAACCACATGGTTCCAGGTTCAGTCCCACTGCGTGGCATCTTGTGCAAGTGTCTTCTGCTATAGCCCCGGGCCGACCAATGCCTTGTGAGTGGATTTGGTAGACGGAAACTGAAAGAAGCCTGTCGTATATATGTGTATATATATATATATGTGTGTGTTTGTGTGTCTGTATTTGTCCCCCTAGCATCGCTTGACAAACGATGCTTGTGTGTTTACGTCCCCGTCACTTAGCGGTTCGGCAAAAAAGAGACCGATAGAATAAGTACTGGGCTTACAAAGAATAAGTCCCGGGGTCGAGTTGCTCGATTAAAGGCGGTGCTCCAGCATGGCCGCAGTCAAATGACTGAAAACAAGTAAAAGAGTAAAGAGTAAAGTACTTACTAGTCTGGATTTTAGGTTGGTTATTCAATGTAGCAGTCTGGAAAGATGAGGCTGTGGGAGCAAGTGGTGATATTTGAGCCTCAGAGAAGGAAACGGGTTTTAGAATTTCTATTACAAGTTCCTTCGGTTTGGAAAGTGACAGTCCAACAGAATTGGTTGTAGAAGTTGTAGAAGAGGACAACGAAGATAACTGGAAGCTTTGAGAATTTAAAATAAATTCCACATTGTTTGTTGAACAGCTTGTGACTGGAGGGGTTGCTAAGATTTTCAAGTTACGTGGTAATAGGGGAGTTGAACATTGCATTGGAGTAGGGTCAGCCAATGGGACAACATTGTTCTTCCAGGAACTGGAATCGTTAAGTGAGAGTTCAATAAATGAAGTTGACGGAGTCTTTGTAGTCCAAGAAGAGACATTTCCCTCTGGTGAAGCGAAATTAATATCAAGCTCCTGTTTTGGATATTGAGTGCTACCATTTATTGTTGATTTGTGATAATCTTTTCTTTGAGAAGATGAAGTATGGTTTGAGGAGAGAGAGATGTCTGGAGAAAAAGATAATGATAAACACTCAATGGAAGGAGACTGGAAGCCAGAATCAATGCTGTTCGAAGGCGAAGAAAAAACAGGGTTGATATGAGCCAGTGGGTAGCTGTCATCATTAGAGTCATCGGTTATATTGCTGAGGTCACGTTTTATGTCATCTACATCAGAGAGACGAGAAATTCGACGAGAAAAATGAGGAGAATCGGGTGAGCCTGTGTAGATATTATTTCCTCCTTCCATAGGAAGTAAGTTTGGAGATGAACCAATGAAGGAGTAAGTGACTGAGTTGATCTGTTCAGATATCACCTTAATTCTCACAAAATACCGAAAATATCTAAACAAAAAAAAAAAAAGAGCAAAAACACAAATGAGAGCCATTATTAATAGAAAAAAAATTTCTTTGGAATAAATCATAAAATTTAGTATTTGTTAAATCAAAACAAAATATATGAGCAGAATCATTTTAACCAAAAGTAATTAAAAAATTTAGGTACTTGAATTGTTGCAAATAGTTTTACCTAAATGCCACTTATCCTTACACATACAATAATATATAAGTGGTGAGGTGACAATTAATACCGTAAATCCTCGAGTATAGTCCACCCTTGAGTATAATACGCAGGGGATTTTTAGGGGGCTGTACCTCTGAAAACCCTCAAATTTTTGTTTAAGTTTACTGATAATGGTTCTTTTAACATGCCAAACTACTTAGTAAAATTATTAATTATTAATTAATTAATTAATTAATTTTACCCTTTATTATTATTGATAATATAATTCTCTCCCTGATAGTAAACTACAGTTTTTTTTTCTGTAGAATTTTTACTCAGTAACACACGTGGGTAGGTGAGGGAAAATACAAGATCTCATTCGTCTGTTTGAATTCGGAAGTACCAATCATTGGATGTAGTTTGTCTGATGTCGTTTGATCAGATAAGGTATGTTCAATTTCTTTTACAGTGCTCTCAAATTTAAAATCTTGAAATACTGTACTGAAGAGCAAGAATGATGGAGTGGAAATGTGGTTTTTGCATTTTTCACATCTATCTAACTCCGAAACGCATCTACAGTTAATCGAAGCCAGGTGAATTCATTATTTTTTTCATCTTTGCCTACATGGGTTGTTGAGTATTGTTGTCTGGGAGATTTTCTTATGGTAGAGAAATAGCTAGTTTTGGCTGCTATTTCTAAATTTCGGTATGTGGTGAAGCAAATTTTTTGCTGAACCTTAATTATAATTATACTCATAATTATAAAAATTTTTGTTTAAGTTTACCGATAATGGTTCTTTTAACATGCCGAACTACTTGGTAAAATTATTAATTAATTAATTAATTTTTACCCTTTATTATTATTGATATATATATATATATATATATTATATATATATATATATAATATATATATTCTCTAATAAGGTTGGTTAAAGCAAGCAAAGTAAGTGCATTGTTTAATTAATAACAAAGTGTCATGGCTGAGACATGATTTGAACTACAAACCATTTAGCAGCACTTCAGTAATTACCCCCCTATTATTATGTAGACAATGACATATGCTAAGTGTCACTTGAAACATTACTAGATTATAATAGATTAAAAAAAAAAAACAATCTGAAACCTGAGTGTAAGCTTTACTTGAAAGACATGTAACCCAGACAAGACATGCCTGGACAGCTACTCATATTTTTAGGGAAGAATGCAGATATACAATGCATGCATAAACATGCATGTAGACAGATATTTACAGACATGCACAGTCTAGAATATTTCAAATAAAAGTTGTTCATTTAATAGGCTGCTTATAAATCTACATTCTTTCTGTCTCTTTTATGCAGTTACAATGGTCTCTGCTACATTAAACTAGCTGCTTGTAAATCTCAACCACCACAACAAAGCCCAATCAATACACCTCCCTCTCCCTTCTTCCACATCACTACTACTGTCATTCTTTCCACAAGAAGTTAAGGTTGTGTTTGTTTTTTTTTGGTGGTGGTGGTGGTGGTGGTGGGGTTACCATGATTTTCTACACTCGAAATAGGGTTTCTAATTTCGGCACGAGATTGGTAATTTTTAGAGTAAATGGGGGTTTAATCATCATCATCGTTTAATGTCCGCTTTCCATGCTAGCATGGGTTGGACGATTTTGACTGAGGGCTGGCAAACCAGATGGCTGCACCAGGCTCCAATCTTGATCTGGCAGAGTTTCTACAGCTGGATGCCCTTCCTAATGCCAACCACTCCAAGAGTGTAGTGGGTGCTTTTTACATGCCACCGGCACGGGGGCCAGTCAGGCGGTACTAGCAATGACCTCGCTCGAATGACCTTCACTTTTTACACGTGCCAGTGAAGCAACGTTGGTAACGATCACGCTCGAATGGTGCCCTTTTACGTGCCATGGGTATGGAAGCCAGTTGGCTGCTTTGGCAACGATCACACTCGGATGGTGCTCTTGGCACTCTACTAGCACAGGCGTCCTGGGGTCGATTTGCTTGACTAAAGGCGGTGCTCCAGCATGGCCACAGTCAAATGACTGAAACAAATAAAAGAATAAAAACCAAGCAAAAATATGACAAACATCTTATTTAATTTACCTAGAATTCCAGAAACCAGAACTAATAATCTTGTCTAACGAGTCATCTAAGTTTACTCTTTTACTTGTTTCAGTCATTTGACTGTGGCCATGCTGGAGCACCGCCTTTAGTCGAGCAACTCGACCACAGGACTTATTCTTTGGAAGCCTAGTACTTATTCTATCGGTCTCTTTTGCCGAACCGCTAAGTTACGGGGACGTAAACACACCAGCATCAGTTGTCAAGACTCACAAACATATACATATATATATACATATATACGACAGGCTTCTTTCAGTTTCCGTCTACCAAATCCACTCACAAGGCTTTGGTCAGCCCGAGGCTATAGTAGTAGACACTTGCCCAAGTTGCCACGCAGTGGGACTGAACCCAGAACCATGTGGTTGGTAAGCAAGCTACTTACCACACAGCCACTCCTACACCTATTCACAGAGCCAGTTTATGAAAGATTTTAGTCTAGAGCACTTATAGTTTCAGGTATAATTTATTACACACTACATTTTTTTATCTTTACTTTATAGCTACATGTTATTCTTTGATAAAGTAGTCTTTCCAATAACAGTAAAAATAATGTTGCCTTTTAATCTTTTTGCATTTATTAACTTCTTAATTTTCTTCTTTATTATGTATTGATTTTAAATGTAGTGGGGGTGTCCAAACAAACACAAACAAAAAATGCCGAAGTTAATAAATGTAAGATAGTAAAAAAGCAAAATATTTTCATTGCTATATAAAAGAGTATCATATCAAAATATCAAATAGCCGTAAATCTTGGCTTAAATTGGATCACCAACTGAAGGCAAGATTTTAACTCAAGTTTCCTAAGTGTAAGACAGACTGAGTAGTTAGTTAGATTGCCATTGTCTTTTATTTAAAACATTTAGATTGCTACTTGGTTTCCAGCTTAGTATTTCAGAGCATCAGAGCCCTATACCCTGTCCAGAGATATTAAAAACTATATTAAAATCTAAAATATTAAAAACTATATAGACATACGGATTCATTAGTATGCTGAGTGAGTGAGTATGTGTGTGTGTGGTGAAAAATACAAGAAGGAAAATGTACAAAATGTATATATTTTTTTATGAGATAAAATGTTTGCATAGTCAACAGGTTTCACTTTTGCTAATTATGACTAAGAAATTAGTGAAAATATTACAATTTCAAAGTGTCAATAGAAGATTTCAGCCCATGTTAGATTGCTAAGGAAAGTTGTTTTGTAAATGACATGTAAATATATACATACATACACACTATTTACATGCATACGTACATACATACATACATACATACATTTAGTGTAATTCCAAGAATGGAGGTGTTAGTATTACATTTATTCCTTCACAAGTGTAATACAAACATCTCTATTCTTGGACTTACTGTATTATACTGTGGCTGGCTACTATGTAAGTTCAATTTGTCTGGAACAGTTCCCTTTAAGGAAAACAGTCTATTTTTATGCACTCGTGTTTCTAAGTCCATTTTAATCTGCTATATATATATGTGTGTATGTGTGTGTGTGTGTTGTGTGTGTGGAGAGAGGGGAGTGAGAGAGAGAGAGAGAGTCTTACCTGTTCAAGAAAGAACTGCGAATTTTTGTCTAAAAGGTGTTATATTTATAATGCATAGAATAAGAATAAGGATATCAGACAGATACTTGAGAGAAATATATGTACTAAGAGTATTAAATATGTAACTGGTCATGATACTGAATAGAATTATTAAATTTTTTAAGCATAAAACTAATTGTTGGAAAAGGAGTGATACTATGGATATTTCCCTCATTGGACACTAAACTCTGCTTGCAAAGACCTGTTGAGGCAAGTGAAATCAAAATCAAATTTGATGTCTGGCATCTGTGTTAGTGGAGTGCTAAGAGCACCATCTGAGCGTGATCGTTGCCAGAGCAACAAACTGGCTTCCAGGCTGGTGGCACGTGAAAAAACATTTGAGCGAGGTCGTTGCCAGTGCTGCTGAACTGGCTCCTGTGCAGGTGGCACATAAAAGGCACCATTTGAGCATGGCCGTTGCCAGTACCACCTGATTGGCCCTCATGTCGGTGGCACGTAAAAGCACCCACTACACTCACAGAGTTGTAGGTGTTAGGAAGGGCATTCAGCTGTAGAAACTCTGCCAGATCAGATTGGAGCCTGGTGCAGCCATCTGGTTTAATAGTCCTCAGTCAAATAGTCCAACCCATGTTAGCATAGAAAGCGGATGTTACACGATGATGATGATGATGATGATGATGATGATGAACATAATATAGTTTTGTATTTTATAACTATTCAGAAGGCTAAAAGACAATCAACACAGGTGAAATTTGAACTCAGATACACTGCAAGAGAAGGCATCTATGATAAATGTAATATTTCTAATGAGTCTCAACTACCTTTACATTTACATTGTACACTTTAAAACAAAAAACAAATTTCCCTTCTTTAATAGCTTGAGTTACTCAATAGGGAGATAGCAAGACAAAGCCATAAGCTGAAAAACCACTTCATCTAGTGAGCACTAGTAGAAGCACTGAGAAACATCTATACCAACACATTCATTCCCCATCACACTATAATTACAAAATGAAAAGGTTCATTATTAAACATATTTCTACTCCTCTATCCAAGAATGAAAGTAATTCATATGGCAACAAAAGACCTGGGAAAGAAACCTAATCAATACTACAAGGATAAAACAAGGACAAATACCATTAGTGAAGTTTAAAAAACAACCATTTTCAACAACTTTATACTAGAATGGCTGACTATTTATTGGTGGAAGTGTGGATAAAGAAATCCACCAGAAGTAACACAATATAGTTGGGGTTTTTTCTCTCTTTCTTTTTTACAAACAAATGAAGCCATTTCAGAAAGAAAGTACAAAAAAGGGTATTGTTACAGCTAATCAATGATTATTCATGATCAATAAGTTAGCCTAATGATTTTCTTATTTAATTGATCTATTACCACCATCAGCAATCAAAGACTGAAAACTGAATAAAATGGAAGATTCCTATTTCACATTAGTAATTGCTTATTAAACTATTATTATGGACATAGAAAAAAACAAAAAAAATTGTTGTCTCCAAAACAACCAAGTTTCTGATCAGGACACCATTGTCATTAGTCAGTGGATCCATTAAGAAAATGATACAATGAAGAATAGCAAGAACACAGAAACTAAGAAGGTTAGCTCCAACTGTACACATTAATACAAGTGACCAATACTACACTGAAATATTACCTATTTCTTTACTACCCTCAAGAGGCTAAACACAGAGAGGATAAACAAGGACAGACAAACGGATTAAGTCGATTATATTGACCCCAGTGCGTAACTGGTACTTATTAAATCAACCCCGATAGAATGAAAGGCAAAGTTGACTTAGTCGGAATTTGAACTCAGAGTGTAAAGACAGACGAAATACCTATTTCTTTACTACCCACAAGGGGCTAAACACAGAGAGGACAAACAAGGACAGACAAATGGATTAAGTTGATTATATTGACCCCAGTGCATAACTGGTACTTATTTAATCAACCCCGATAGAATGAAAGGCAAAGTCAACCTTGGTGGAATTTGAACTCAGAACTTAACGGCAGACGTAAGACGAAATACCGCTAAGCATTTCACCCGGTGTGCTAACGTTTCTGCCAGCTCACCGCCTTTACACTACACTAAAATATTACCATTTAATCATCAACTTTAGTCAGGAATATTGATTAAAACTTAATATAGTCTTCATTGAATACTTACTAGATACATTTACTAAAATGTGTATTAAGAAAAATTAAAGCATAATCATTGACAAACATCTCTTACAAAGGTGTTATGTCATTCTAGATTTCTAAGATCAACAATGTAGCTAATATTAATTAGGAATGATAAAGTAAATAGAGAAAGACTAAGTTACAAGGTAATTATTATTGTCAGAGATAATTAACAGCTATCAGTGGTATGACAACAACAAATCTGAGAAGGTTTATTAGCAGCAAGCAAATATCACCTGCTGTATGGTATAATGATCTTTCTCATTGCTACAATCTATAAGTTTGCAGTGAGACTGCGGAGTTGAACAAATCAACATAATACGCTCTAAGAAGATGGGTTTCAGTTGTTTGAGAATAAGGATTCAGTTGTTTCATCAACTGAATAACTTGTTCCTGGATTAACAAGTGGCAGAACATTTCATAGACATATGTATCCTAAATGTAATTCTCAGAGAGGATTAGTATGGTACAGTGTGTATGTACAGGAATATACTTTTTAATTATAAGTATAATCCCCCTCCCCAACCAATGGGCTTCTATATAGTTCTGTCTACCCAATTTCACTCACAAGATATGGAGCAGTTCAAATCTATAGAAAATTACATTTGCCCAACATGCCATGGTGTGGGATCAAACCTAGGCTTTTGTGGTTGCAAAGCAAACTATTTAACTCTCTGCTTATACTATACCTACAAAAAAATTTGAATTAAATTTTCATACAGTTCTATATTTAAGAGATGAGGAATTATGTACATTATTTATATTTGACAGATATTTGTCCTCATCTTGTTTGTTGTAAACACAACATTTCGGCTGATATACTCTCCAGCTTTCATCAGGTGTCATATTTTAGTGTAGTGTAAAGGCGTCGAGCTGGCAGAAACGTTAGCACGCCAGACAAAATGCTTAGCGGTATTTCGTCTTTCGTCTGCCGTTATGTTCTGAGTTCAAATTCCACCAAGGTCGACTTTGCCTTTCATCCTTTCGGGGTCGATTAAATAAGTAAGGTATTTTTCAATGTTGTTATTATTATTATTATTACTTTTATTATTCAGGTCACGGCTTGGGATCGAACTTGGAATCTTGGAGTTAGTAGCCCGTGCTCTTAACCACTACGCCATATACCCGTGGGCCCACGGGCATATGGCATAGTGATTAAGAGTGTGGGCTACTAACTCCAAGATTCAGAGTTCAATTCCAGGCAGTGACCTGAATAATAATAACAATAATAATAATAATAATAACACCATCGAAAAATACCTTAGGAATGAGAACCCAGGTTTGAAATTTCCCCAAGACACCTGATGAAGGCTGGAGGGTACATCAGCTGAAACGTTGTGTTAACAATAAAGAAGATGAGGACAAATATCCATCAAACGTAAATAATGTTAAATTTTCATGTTATTCATTAGTCAGTTTTCCACATTCACATTTTACAGGTAAGTAGTTTCTCCGAGTAAAAACAATAATAACAATAATAATGGTTTCAAGTTTCAGCACAGGGCCAGCAGCTTTTGAAAGAAGTGGGCAAGTCAATTACATTGACCCCAGTGTTACACTGGTACTTATTTTATCGACCCTGAAAGGATGAAAAGCAAAGTTGACCTCAGTGAAATTTGAACCCAAAATGTAAAGACAGGTGAAATGTCACTAAGCATTTTGTCTGATGTAGGCGTAGGAGTGGCTGTGTGGTAAGTAGCTTGCTTACAAACCACATGGTTCTGGGTTCAGTCCCACTGCATGGCACCTTGGGCAAGTGTCTTCTACTATAGCCTCAGGCTGACCAAAGCCTTGTGAGTGGATTTGGTAGACGGAAACTGAAAGAAGCCCGTTGTATATATATATATATATATATATATATATATATATATATGTGTGTGTGTATCTTTGTGTGTCTGTGTTTGTCCTCCCAACATCGCTTGACAACCGATGCTGGTGTGTTTACGTACCCGTAATTTAGCGGTTCGGCAAAAGAGACTGATAGAATAAGTACTAGACTTACAAAGAATAAGTCCTGGGGTCAATTTGCTCGACTAAAGACAGTGCTCCAGCATGGCCACAGTCACATGACTGAAACAAGTAAAAGAGTAATTCTGCCAGTTTGCTGCCTTAACAACAACAACAAGAATAATAGTGGTTTCAAATTTTGGCACAAGGCCAGTAACATTGGGAGAAGGGGTAAGTCAATTATGTTGACCCCAGTGTTCAACTGGTACTTATTTCATCAACCCCCAAAGCATGAAAGGCCAAGCAGACCATGGTATAATTTGAATACAAAATGTAAAGATGGATGAAATGCCACAAAACATTCTTCCCAGCTTGCTGCGTTAACGACGACAATAATAAACTTTTACGATCTCAGGAAATCTACCTCCTGTGAATTTAAATGGTTCAAGGACACACTTATATAAAACTTTAAAAAGGAAGTGAAAAGAACACACACACACACAAAAAAACTTATTAATCATTAGGTGCTTCAAGAAGAAGTTATAACATATAAGAAATGTATTTATCATATATTTGATTTCAGGCGAAAAAAACATTTTTGTGGAAAACATTCTAGAGACTGATTACAGGATTAAGAGTTTGATGATAATGAATTCATCATCATCATCATCGTTTAACGTCCATTTTCCATGCTAGCATGGGTTGGACGATTTGACTGAGGACTATTAAACCAGATAGCTGCACCAGACTCCAATCTGATCTGGCAGAGTTTCTACAGCTGGATGCCCTTCCTAACACCAACCACTCCGAGTGTAGTGGGTGCCTTTACGTGCCACCAGCACAAGGGCCAGTCAGGCAGTACTGGCAACGGCCACGCTCAAATGGTGCCTTTTATGTACCACCTGCACAGGAGCCAGTCCAGCAGCACTGGCAACGACCTCGCTCGAATGTTTTTTCATTTGCCACCTGCACAAGTGCCAGTAAGGCGACACAGGTAACGATCACGCTCGAATGGTGCCACCAGCATGGAGGCCAGCTTGTTGCTCTGGCAACAATCACGCTCGTATGGTACTCTTAGCGCTCCACTAGCACGGATGCCAATCATCAAATTTGATTTCGATTTTGATTCCGATTTCACTTGCCTCAACAGGTCTTCGCAAGCAGAGTTTAGTGTCCCACAAAAAAATATACTTACCAATTAATGAAATAATTGGTGAGTATACCTATGTTAATAATTCATTTTGAAAAACTCCCAAACTTAATTTCTTTTATCATCATCATCATCATCATTTTACATCTGCTTTTCCATGCTTGCATGGGTCAGGCAGAATGTGCTAAGGCAGATCTTTTACTGCTTCATGCCCTTGCTGTCACCAAAATTTATTTGTTTCCAAGCCAGGTAGTATTTCCCATGGCCAGAAACATTTTTCATGGAAGACTGGAAACAATCAATCTCACTTGTATGACAATGGTGCTCCTCTACAACCATCATGCAATGTCTAGATATGGGTAAACAGAAAACATGCACAGACACATACTTGTATGTATGTGTGTATGTGTGTGTGTATGTGTGTGTGTGTGTGTGTATGTATGTATGTATGTATGTATGTATGTATGTATGTATGAATGCATGTATGTATGTATGAATGCATGTATGCATGCATGAATGTATGTATGCATGCATGAATGTATGTATGCGTGCATGCATGCATGTATGTGTGTGTGTGTATGTATGTATATATGTGTGTGTGTGTGTATGTAAGTATGTATATACATATACATACAGAAACTCACACACGCTCACTCAGAGATTTATAAATATGTGTATGTGTGTGCGTGTCTGTATATATGTATGTATATATGTCTATGCATGCATGCATGCATACATTCATCATCATCATCATCATCATTTAACATCCGCTTTCCATGCTAGCATGGGTTGGACGATATGACTGAGGGCTGGCGAACCAGATGGCTGCACCAGGCTCCAATCTTGATCTGGCAGAGTTTCTACAGCTGGATGCCCTTCCTAACGCCAACCACTCCAAGAGTGTAGTGGGTGCTTTTAAGTGCCACCTGCATCAGGGCCAGTCAGGCAGTACTGGCAACGGCCACGCTCAAGTGGAGTCTTTTATGTGCCACCTGCAGAGGGGCCAATCCAGCAGCACTGGCAACAACCTCACTCAAATGTTTTTCACATGCCACCGGTACAATGGGTTTCTTTCAATTTCACTCTATAAAATCCATTCCTAAATCTTTGGTTGGTCCAGGGTCATAGAAGGAAAAACTTGTTCAGCATGCTGAGCAGTAGGATTGAACATAGGACCACATATTTGGGAAGCAAACTTCTTAACCATACAGTCTTGTCTGCACCCAATAAAGTCATTTTGAATTTTAAACCCATTCACATTTAAACCAGCTATATTCAGCCAATATATTCTATTCAATATATTCTAGGCAGCGAGATGGCAGAAACGTTAGCACGCTGGGCGAAATGCGTAGCTGTATTTCGTCTGCCGTTACGTTCTGAGTTCAAATTCCGCCGAGGTCGACTTTGCCTTTCATCCTTTCGGGATCGATAAATTAAGTACCAGTTACGCACTAGGGTCGACGTAATCCGTTTGTCTGTCCTTATTTGTCCCCTCTGTGTGTAGCCCCTTGTGGGTAGTAAAGAAATAAATATATTCTATTTGTTTTATGTTTAAAATGGCCAGGTCTGACCTCTCACACCAACCCTATTATATCGTTCTAAAAATTAACAGGTATCTCATCAAAATCTCAAAGCTACAAAATAATGCATGATTAATTCAAAGCAATGTGAATAAATAAGTATTACATTTGACAGAGAAATCTGAAATCTAGAGGATTAAACTGTAATAAATGGTCAAGAATAGATCAAAATTTGACATGCTGAGGTTTAACTGGTTCATCATCATTAGCTCACAGACATGTCTTCATCTGTTCCTCTGAGCTTGTAAACTGTACACCACCTCATGCACCAGGCTTTCCTCTTCCCATCACTTCTATTGAATCACCCATACCTATTTCTTTACTACCCACAAGAGGCTAAACACAGAGAGGACAAACAAGGACAGACAAATGGATTAAGACAATTACATCGACCCCAGTGCGTAACTGGTACTTAATTTATCGGCCCCAAAAGGATGAAAGGCAAAGCCGACCTCGGTGGAATTTGAACTCAGAATGTAACGGCAGACGAAATACCAATAAGCATTTCGCCCGGCGTGCTAACGATTCTGCCAGCTCAACGCCTTAATTCGGAGTTAATACCACAGTCATTTTGAAACCATAGGATTAAAGCTGAAGAAGGACAGATCTGAAATGTTAGGTTTTTTACTCTTTACAGAGCATCAATTCATCATTAATTTATATTTTTCTATAGGCATGGTTATGTGGTTAAAAAGTTTGCTTTACAACCATGTGGTTTCAGGTTCAGCCCCACTTCACAGCACCTTGGACAAGCATCTACTTTAGCTCCTGGCCAACCAATGTCTGATGAGTGAATATGATAAATGGAAACTGTGTGGAATCTTGTTGTGTATGTGTGGGTGAGTGTTTGTCCGCCACCACTTGACAACTAGTTTTGATTTATGTCTCTGTAACAGAGCAATTTAGCAAAAGGAATTGATAAAATAAGTACCAAACTTAAAAAAAACATAAGTATTGAAGCCAATTTACCCAACTAAAAACCCTTCAAGGCCATGCCCCAGCATGGCCACGGTCCAGTCACTGAAACAAGCAAAAGAATAAAATGCCTAGTCAAAGGTAACTTGAAATACTTCTTTGTTAGGTGTCTGCTGCAGCAGAGCTAACTTGGAATATATCCAAGTTAGATATCAGCTCAAACATCTGACTGGGAACACTTCCGTACCAAATGTCTACTAGAGCAGAGCAGACTTGGAATACTTTCAAGTTAGATGTTGATTTATGCAGAGCTGGCTTGAAATACTTCTATGCAATGTCTTTTAGACCTGTGATATTGAGACTTTTACAGTGTTATTTGTCTTAACTCTTTCGTTAGCAACCCGGCTGAAACCGGGCTCTGGCTCTGTAGTACAAACGTCTTACTTTCAAAAGTTTTGAATTAAAATTTTCCACCAAACCTTAGTCACAATTTTGGTTCCTAACACTAACTGAATGATAACTAAGTTATTTTACTAAATTCTTTGTTATATTTAAAGTAAATGAAAGAAACGCAGAGCATCTCCAAATAAATACAGTAACGAAAGGGTTAATGAACAGTGCTACAATGATGTCTGTTATACTAAATGTTTGATCAAGCGAAACAATGATAACAAGCAGAAACAATAACAGTTTTAAATTTTAGAAAATAAACTAAAATGTGAATGAAATAGTCAGCTTTAAAAAATACAAGGTACTGTATTTAATCAAATCACCATGACTAGATACCAAGAACTGAAATGGTACTTAGAATACAGTTCTATATTTAAGAGAGGAGGAATTCTGTACATTATTTACATTTGACGGCTATTTGTCTTCATGTTGTTTGTTGTTAACACAACGTTTCAGCTGATGTACCCTCCAGCCTTCATCAGGTGTCTTGGAGAAATTTCAAACTTGGGTTCTCATTCCTAAGGTATTTTTCGATGTTATTATTATTATTTTTATTATTATTATTAGTGTTCAGGTCACTGCTTGGAATCAAACTTAACCACTACACCATATGCCCGTGGGCATATGACGTAGTGGTTAAGAGTGCGGGCTACTAACCCCAAGATTCCAAGTTCGATTCCAAGCAGTGACCTGAACACTAATAATAATAATAATAATAACAATATTAATAATAATAACATCGAAAAATACCTTAGGAACGAGAACCCAGGTTTGAATTTCCCCAAGACACCTGAAGAAGGCTGGAGGGTATATCAACTGAAACGTGTTTACAACAAACAAGATGAGGACAAATATCTAAGGTACTTAGAATACTAATGTACAATCTGGTTTTTATTCTAATATATTAAAGCCATTATTCATGGTGGGAGCCTATTACATGATTGCTATACCTACCAGAAATAGCAGCCAAATCTCCCTATCATAGCCAGCTGTCCTGACAAGAGAGGGATATATTTGATAATGTAGTCCTAGATACACAATCACTTCAAGAAGAAAGGATAGGCATGGATGGAATGCTTGTAGTCATAAGACTATTCGGCCAGAGCAGAGTTGGTGCTAAGCAAAAACAACAACAATAATCATTACTCGTGAATAGAACTTCGGTCAAAGAATAGCATATGAAATAATAAAATTAAAAAAATACCAAACTGCATCTGCTTTGTCCCACTTCAAAGTAATCTGACAGCAGTTCCCTCTAACAAGTCCTGAATATAAAAGAAAGGGGAGCAAAGAAAGAGGACAGCAGAAGCAAGTCTAAACACGGTTCTCATGCACTGAGTTAGGTGATGTTAACTACAGTTGTTGTTATGTTTGTTCCTTCACAAGCCATGCCTGGCTCATAAGAGCTGGTTTCCCGGTTTCCTTGGCATATAGGTTCCCCACCTGGACGGGACGCCAGTCCGTCGCAGGTGAGCTGCAAGATGCAGAAGGAAAAAGTGAGAGAAAGTTGTGGTGAAAGAGTCAGCAGAGGTTCGCCATTACCTTCTGCCGGAGCCGCGTGGAGCTTAAGTATTTCGCTCATAAACACACACATTGGCCAGCCTGAGATTCAAACCCGCGATTTCTCGACCATGAGTCCGCTACTCTAACCACTAGGCCATGTGCCTCCACAAGTCTAAGCATGGCTCTCATCCAGTGAGTTAGGTGACGTTAACTACAGATTGATTTAGGGGCAAGATAGTATCCAAAAATAAGTATTTTTATATAGAAATTTAAATGGGGTTGTTCTGTTGGTCCTTATTGTTCATGTATCTGTGGATCTGTAAGGAAATACAAGACAAATAAAAGCCAATATTACATAAAAATGTGAGACAGCATAAACAACCATAACTTAATCCAGAGGGAAAATGATACAACAATCAATAGGGAAGCAAATGGCTACCAGTAAATGGAATAAAGAACAGAGATTTTCTATGCCTGCACAAAATGGGGCATTGATGTGAGTAATTAATGCTTGGTATTTTATATTTATAAATAAATACAGAGTCGATGAAGTAACAAAGACTGCAGGGAATGGGAAGTAGTATAATGTTGCAGTTAGTTTTGTCCTTCTAGGTTCTCAATTAAAAATCCTGATGGGATCAATACAATAAGTAGGAGCTCATTGTATTCATTACAGCTCACACCCTTATAAAAAAAAAAAAATTGCAGTGTATTTGGTCAAAGTAATCAATACTTACAAATATATTGAAGGTGTGCCAAAGAGATTAGGGGACTGGAGAAGGGATGAAAAAAGCAGGGATTACATATGACAATAGCTTTAACAATTATATCAGACAATTATTTAATATTCTAACCAGTCATGTAATCATCATCATCATCGTTTAACGTCCGCTTTCCATGCTAGCATGGGTTGGATGGTTCAACTGGGGTCTGGGAAGCCAGAAGGCTGCACCAGGCCCAGTCTGATCTGGCAGTGTTTCTACGGCTGGATGCCCTTCCTAACGCCAACCACTCCATGAGTGTAGTGGGTGCTTTTTACGATCGGATGGTGCTTTTTACATGCCACCGGCACGGAGACCAGACAAAGCTGGCAATGGCCACGGTCGGATGGTGCCTTTTACGTGTCACCGGCACGGAAGCCAGTCAAACTCGATATGGCTGACAAAAGATTTCAGTCTAATCCATCACACCCACAGAGGACCAGGTTTGATTAAAGTGTGCAGCACTTTGGACAAGCATCTTCGGCTACAGTCTTGAGTGACCAATATTATTAGAGTAGAATTTTGGAAGATGAAAACAATAAAGAAACCAATGGCTGTGTGTATGTTTATAATTATCAGTGTAATAACTGGTGCCGAGGTGGCAAGCTGGCAGAATCGTTAGCACGCTGGATGAAATGCTTATCAGTATTTCGTTTGCCGTTACATTCTGAGTTCAAATTCCGCCAAAGTCGACTTAGTCTTTCATCCTTCCGGGTTCGATTAAATAAGTACCAGTTACGCACTGGGGTCGATATAATCGTTTTAATCCGTTTGTCTGTCCTTGTTTGTCCCCTCTGTATTTAGCCCCTTGTGGGTAGTTAAAAATAAATAACTGGTGCCATGTATAAACTGTCACTTAGCCATTTGATAAATAGTGGTTGATAAAATAAGTATCAGAATGAAATATATACTAGGGTCAATATGAGTGACTAAAACCCTTAAAAAAAACAGTATCCTAGAAAGGGCACAGTATAATGACTGAAAATGAGTAAAAATAAATAAATAAAAGACTATAGCTGAAAGGGAAGGGATAGTAACATAGCTTATTAACAATTATAATTAGTCATTCATCTGCTTAAGCCAAAATTTTAATATCAGTATATTTTAAATCACCAAACTGCAGATCATTCACCCATTATTTTGATATCAACCCCAGCACTTGTTTTTTTAAATCTGGTACTTATTCCACTGCTCTCTTTTGCTGAACTTTCAAGTTACTGGGATGTAAACAAACCAACACCAGTTGTCAAGTGATGACGGCAGGAGGTGACAAATACAAATGCATATACACATTTATACACATACCACACTCACACACACAACAAGCTCAAGTCAGTGAGTATAAGGATGACTGCTGAGGTACCACCAGAAGCTGCTTTTCTTGTAATACTTAAAATACAAAGAATTAGCAATAATTGGGGTTTTTTGGGGGAAGAGAGGAAAGTGCTTATTTCATTGTGCAATCAAGGGAGTGTTTTTTTACTGTTAGATTATGCAAGAGGAAAAGGCCAAACCTACTGTCTTTGTAGGCAGACCATTTCAGTCAGATGAAACTGACACAGTTAATGTCCCTTTAGAAACATGTACAGGGAGGGAATTCCTGAAAGCCAACATTCTGGGAAGTGGAAGCTGAATGCAGTGGTTAGAATTGGACTGCAGGGTTGGAGTGGGGCAGGACACAACAGGGATGGTGATAAGAGGACAGATGTGTGACTGAGGAGGACTCGGAGTGTTGATGGCATGATAGCAACCAGTTGCAAAAGTAGGGATCAAGGGGAGATGGGGGTAAAGGAAGATGGAACCCAGCAGCTTTCTCTGTGTCATTATCCTGTAAGGCTTGACTGCTTAAGGCTTAAGCAAGGCTTGTTGTTTCTCCCAAATTATTTACTCTCTGAATGCAAACATAACCTTATGTTTAAGAAGTTCCAGGTTTGACATCTTCCGCCTTGTGGCCTTTTAGAAAGGTGTTATCTTCTATAACTTCAGGTTAGCCAGTACCTGGTGAGTGGAATTTGAGAGAAACTGCATGGAAGCCTGTCGTATATAAGTGCATGTAAGTGTATACCTTTCACTGATGTATATTGGTGAAGTATATAAACATCAGTGAGAAAACTGCTAAACCAGTGCTTTACAAATGAAATACCTTGAAATATTTGTGTTGCATCTAGTTACAGATATAGGCACAAGCATGGCTGTGTGGTTGAGAAACTTGCTTCCCAACCATGTGGTCTCAGGTTCAGTTCCACTGAATGGTATCTTGGGCAAGTGTCTTCTACTATAGTCCTGGGCTTTGTGAATGGATTTGAGAGATGGAAACTGCAAGACACCTGTCATATGAATGTGTGTGTGTGTGTGTGACACCTGTCATATGAATGTGTGTGTGTGTACCCTTGTCTTGAGATCACATGAAGATTGTAATCAAGCATCATCATCATGCAAGTAATGTTATTCATTTTCAGTCTAACATAGGAAACCTGTTTGGCTATGGGGAAATAGCTAGACACCTTACTTGGAAACAGGTGGGATTGGTAACAGAAAGAACATCTGGCCATAGAAAATCCACTTCAGTATCAGTCAGAATTCTGTTTAACCTATACCTGGTTAAAAACATAGACGTTGAATGATGATGATGATGAATGCAGATACTCATGCCATCAGAAATGTAATGAATCAGAGACTGGTCCATTGGAAACCTGTAACTAACAGCAGCACTATTATTCACTAATTGCAATATGAAAAAGAGTACCTGTCCATAGAACATTATCATTCACATCTCTTTATCATTAATATTACCTGCTGTATATACATTCGATACTGCCTTTGAAACCCAGTTGATTTACATGCACTCAATCTGACAATCACACTTACTGTCCATGTTTCAATGCAAATAAATCATCCCTTTTCTGATACATATCATTACTATCATTATACTGTTAATGCATAGCAGCTTACTAAACTCTGCCTTTCAGTTAACTTGTATATACAAAACCCATTTCTCTTAAGTCTTTGCAGGTCCTCTACATTCAATGCTCATGCCTCTTTGTTATCATTATCATCATTGTAGTTGTAATGTCCACATTTCCAAGCTTGCATGGGTTGGATGGAGTTTACTGAAGTATATTTTCTTATTTCTTTATTGCCCACAAGGGGCCCAATTATGAATAATGTCCATTTTTTCCATACCAACAAGGGCTCAGATGGGAAGTTTTTTGATGTAGGATTTTATACCAAAGGTTCTTCCTGTCAGCAATCTGTACTTTTATTTTTAACTTGATGTGTCTGAATGAAACGGTAATGCCTATGAATTTTACAGGCCCTCCAAGACTGGTGAAGCTAATGCTATTAATGCTCCCTTTTAAATTGCTGCTGCTCAACACCTGCAGGAAAGAGATTCCAGAGAGCTAATGTCTGAGAAGAACATACTAATATAATTAACATAGGGACCAAGGAGGTTGGACATATTGTGACTGACTTGAGACAGAGATGCCTGAGTAGGGAAAATACAAGATCAACCATCTCCAGAGTGCTGAGGCCATAATAGTAGCAATAGAGAAGACAGAAAGAGGAAACAGCAGATATGGACCAGAAGCTGGAGCAACTGAATTTCTGTTAGTTCCTCTGGATCACATGCTAAGCAGGTAGCAAACAAGGAGGATTTCTCCATGAGTGTACTGTTTTACAGTTATCATTGTTTAAAAGAGGAGGAAAAAAGTTGTAGATGCTTTTGGTAGGAGACCAAAGAGATTGGCTGTACTTTGTGTGATACTCTTTACTCTCTTAGTTGTTTCAGTCATGTGACTGTGGTCATGCTGGAGCACCACCTTTAGTCAAGCAAATCGACCCCAGGACTTATTCTTCGTAAGCCAAGTACTTATTCTATCGGTCTCTTTTGCTGAACCGCTAAGTTACGGGGACGTAAACACACCAGCATCAGTTGTCAAGCGATGTTGGGGGGACAAACAGACACACAAACACACATATATATATATATACATATATATGATGAACTTCTTTCAGTTTCCATCTACTAAATCCACTCATAAGGCTTTGGTTGGCCCGAGGCTATAGTAGAAGACATTTACCCAAGGTGCCACACAGTGGGACTGAACCTGGAAACATGTGGTTCATAAGCAAGCTACTTACCACACAGCCACTCCTACACCTATGATGGGAAAAGCTTCAGGGTCATGTGCATGAAGGCATCTTTTTCATACTGGACAGAGGTCTTGCCTGTTTTTCAAGGAAGAGATTTCTTCATACCACAAGTCTTTAAAAATGCAGTGCAACCAACCATAATATCAAAAGGAATATCAGCATCAACTTCACTCAAGAAGTGATGTATGTGGAATATATAAACATTGGCACACATTTGATAGCTTCCTACAGTTTCCATCTACCTTACATGGCTTTGGTCAACCTGGAGCTATAAGATAAGGAACTTATCCAAGGCACTGCACAGAAGAACAAAGCCTGCAACCAAGTGGTTGCAAGAGACATTCATAACCACATAGCCATGCCTGCAGCTACAGATCTATGCCTGGTCTCAAGAAAAATATTAAATTTAACCAATTTGAAAAATTAGTAAATCTAGACATTTAAAATCTACAAGGATGGCCCAATTGACTATAAGTTCTATCACCAACAATGGAAAGCACTTTGTAACAGATGAGTTCTTTGTTCATTTGTAGTGATTAGATCAAATTATATAGTTGTTATAGTTTGGAAGGAGAGACACTGCTGAAACCAATAGGGCTAATCATAAGAAATTATTCAGTTGACTATTTATCCCAGTAGCATGAGATAAATATTGAATAATTGATTGACTGATTGATTGAAATGGTAGCCACTTCAAACAAAAGTCGATGAGTATGTAACGAAAACGATTTGCTGGTGCAAACACAAAGAGATGAAAACTTAAAGGGCTTTTATGAAATAATATTACGGAGATGTACTAGCATAACAAGTGACTTGATCTGAGATCGTGTGCTGGAACAAAAACAATTGCAGCGTGGAAGGTGTTTATAAGCCATTTAAATGGCTTATAAACACCTTCCACACTGCAATTGTTTATGAAATGATATTTATCTATATATTTATGTCTATACACACACATACACCATAGCATGAGATGCAAAATTGATTATTCATATGAAAAAAATTCTTTCTTTTTTTCAGCTTTTACAACTTTGCTGCTATGCTGCAAATATTCAATTTCTATTACATTCATTCAAGTTTCGCAATAATACAGGACTGCAGAGCTTTAATGCCAGCTTCCAAAGTCTTTTCTTTTTTTTAGATAAACAACAATGTGTTCAATATAGTCTAGAGAATTTTCAAAATATAAGAAAATGTATGATAATCATATATTCCTCCTACTTTTCGATATATAATGGTCGGCTGAAAAGTTCATAGGCTGATCAAGATATTCTCATGGAGTGCAAAATCACCTCCCTCCGACAAGTCATCCTAACGAGACGTCTGTGTTGGCTGGGTCATGCCCTCTGTCGTCAACCAGGGGAATTCATCTACGAAGCAATTTCCCCAGCTCCCCTTCAGGGTTGTTGAAAGCAATGTGGTGGACAACGAAAAATCTGACTGATGACGGTCAATGCTGATCTGGAACCCAACCTAGGCCCCCATATCTACGGCGTTCGTAGCTGGAATAAGGAGTGGTTGGAGATCACGCAGTAATTAGCCTCAAATCGCCAGGTCTGGTCAGTGTTTGCGAGAGATGCAGCATTGAGGATGAATGAAGCCAGCTCAACCCACCCCGGGTGAATGCTGTCTCAAGACAAGACAAAACTCTCATGGAATGTGATCAAATGAGTTTTATTTTTCAATATAGTCCCCCTTGCGGTCAATACACTTCTTTCATCATTGTTTTAGTGCTTGGATTCCATTGGATTCCAATGGTGAAGAAGCTTCCTGTTGGTCAAAAAAGTTATCAACAATGGATATGACGTCGTCCTCACTGCAATACTGGTTCCCAGCCAAGTACATTTGTTAGTTTACCTAACAATGCAGTTATTAATAAGAAGTGTTGAAATTATTGCATACAAGATTTCACAGCACTAGCATCAATCCTTCATAGCCAGTATATAAACTTTTCAGCCCTCGTGTGTGTGTGTGCATGTGTGTATATATCTATATCTATCTATATATATATATATTTCTTTACTACCCACAAGGGTCCAAACACAGAGGGGACAAACAAGGACAGACAAAGGGATTAAGTCGATTACATCGACCCCAGTGCGAAACTGGTACTTAATTTATCGACCCCGAAAGGATGAAAGGCAAAGTCGACCTCGGCGGAATTTGAACTCAGAACGTAACGGCAGACGAAATACGGCTACGCATTTCGCCCGGTGTGCTAACGTGTCTGCCAGCTCGCCGCCTCTATATAGTATCTCTTTCTCTCTCTCTCTCTCTCTCTCTCTCTATATATATATATATATATATATATATATAGTATCTATATATATATATATATATAATATATATATATATATATATAGATAGATAGACAGACAGATAGATAGATAGATAGATAGATAGTGCCGGCTGACTGGTCCCGTGCTGGTTACATGTAAAAAGCACCATTTGAGAGTGGTTGTTGCCAGTGCCGCCTGACTGGCACCATTCAAGCGTGGCCGATGCCAGCATCCATTACACTCTCAGAGTGTAGTGCATCCAGCTGTAGAAACATTGCCAGATAGGATTGGATCCTGGTGCAGCCTTCTGGCTCGCTAGCCCTCAGTCAAACCGTCCAACCCATGCCAGCATGGAAAGCGGACGTTAAACGACAATGATGAGATAGAGATAGAGAGAGAGAAAGAGAGGTGCAGCCATGGCTGTGTGGTCAGAAGCTTGCTTCCCTACCACATGGTTCTGGGTTCAATTCTACTGCATGGCACCTCCATCTCGAGTCGATCAAAGGCTTGTGAGTGGATTTGGTAGGCTGAAACTGAAAGAAGCCCGTCGTGTGGGGGGGGGGTGCCTGTGCCCTCCACTTGACAATCGGTGTTGGTGTGTTTACATCCTCATAACTTGGAGGTTTGGAAAAAAACAGATAAAGTACCAAGCTTTAAAAAAATTACTGGGGTCTATCCATTTTACAAATTATTCAAGGTGGTGCCCCAGCATGACTGCAATCTTGAAACAAGTAAAAGATAAATTTTATAGTCTTTCATTTGTTTCAGTCATTTGACTGCAGCCATGCTGGAGCACCACCTCTTTTGCCGAACCGCTAAGTTACAGGGACGTAAACCCACCAACATTGGTGTCAAGCGATGAGGAGGGGGGGACGAACGCAGACACAAACACACACACACACACATATATATATATATATATATATATATATATACGAAAGGCTTCTTTCAGTTTCCGTCTACCAAATCCATTTACTTTGGTTGACCCGGGGCTATAGTAGAAGCTACTTGCCCAAGGTGCCATATATATATTGAATAGAAATTAAATATTAATTATATATATATATATATATTTCTCTCTAGTTTCAGCTCCGAGCTGCGGCTATGCTGATGCACCGCCGTTATACATATATATATATATATATATATATATATATATATATATATATATATATAATGTAAATTAAATCTAATTATATATAGGCTACAAAGGAGACATGTTTCCGCCCAGCCTCATTAATAAAACAAAAAGACCAGTTACAAGAATGAGTATATTTCTGGTATTGAGTGCTAGTCTTTCCGATCTGAGTTTTCTGGAAAATTTTATTTCCGTCAGTTTTGGGATAAGTGAATAGTTTTATATAATACTTGCTGTGTTATAACCAGATATTTTTTTTAAAACTCATTATGTGAACTGCTATTTTAATGGCACATCGCCTGTGAGATTAAAGTGCTAGACAGCTAACTAAAATATCAATCAATATGGGTTAAAACTCGAAATTTGAAAATTGAACAGCCTGTAGTTCGAAACTTCAGCTTTTGGGAGTGGGGAGTCATTTCTTTTTTCCTCTCTACGTAACAATCGAACTTGATAATCAGTTGTATAATGGATACTAGCATATTTGGTGTAGTAAAAAAAAAAGATAATTAACGCTATAATTTTAGTGATGGATGAATTATTGCTCACGTAAAGAAAAAAAAGGCAAGTAAAGAATTGTTATAGAAAACTGTAGCTGATCTAAGCTTTAAGTATTCAACTTGATTTAGTGGTAACCCATATTTAAACACCTACTTTTTCGAAACGTGACCCCAATGTACTATAAAGTATTCCACGATCATTATTCAAATAACATAATTTAAGAGAGTAAAGAGTAAATCGAACTAAAATACGTCTAACATTCTTTTTCCACGGTAAAAAAAAATCAAGCCAGATGGTCAAACTTTAATATGTCGAAGTAACAAAATTATATAGAAATGCAGACATTCCTACACACGTAAACTTAAAAATCTGTACCAATCAAATGAAAAATAAAAGCTGTCATTTAATTCTAACGACGATTAATTTGACAACGTATCAGCTGATTTAGTTTAAATTCTTCTATCGCTCTTGAAATTCTCATCAGTTAGATAACTATGGCATAAATAACTATTTCAGATGAAATTTTATTAATTCAGTTACCGATTATTAGAATCTAATCGTTTGACATTCTGTTTTGTTATTGAAAGGAAACTGAAAAGTAAACATAAGATATATAAACAATGTATTATACACAGATATATATATATAATTGTACTTTTAAAGTAGTAAGCAACAATTGGCCAACTTACGAATAATAAATAACTGCATTTGCATAGGGTAATGTGACAATGTGCAGAATAAATGTTGACCACAGCAATAACGATGTAGTTTATGGAACAAGTGCACCAGGAAGTCAGGTGGTGGTGCCAACTTTACTGACAACTCTGTCCACGTTCAAGTAAACGATTTTGAATTTCGAAGCAAGAATCTATCGACCAATCAAAGAGCGATCTCGCGCGAACCTCGTTCATGTCTGAAATACATGTCATTTCCGAGAGAAAATGTATTTTCACTCCAATTTATTTTCGAGCTTTACTATTTTTTTTTTTTACTTGTTTCAGTCATTTGACTGCGGCCATGCTGGAGCACCGCCTTTAATCGAGCAACTCGACCCCGGGACTTATTCTTTGTAAGCCCAGTACTTATTCTATCGGTCTCTTTTGCCGAACCGCTAAGTGACGGGGACATAAACACACCAGCATCGGTTGTCAAGCAATGCTAGGGGGGAGAAACTCAGACACACAAACATACGCGCACACACATATATATATATATACATATATACATATATACGACGGGCTTCTTTCAGTTTCCGTCTACCAAATCCACTCACAAGGCTCTGGTCGGCCCGAGGCTATAGTAGAAGACACTTGCCCAAGGTGCCACGCAGTGGGACTGAACCAGGAACCATGTGGTTGGTTAGCAAGCTACTTACCACACAGCCACTCCTAGCTAACCATACTTGTAGATTTCATTAAAAATTTTACAAATTATTTCACTTGTATTACTAATTCTTTAGTTAGTTTGATTTTTTCCGGCTTATGTTAATAAATGTTTTCTAAGATTAGCACAAGGACACAAAATTTTGGGCGAGTATCCAGTAAATTGACTGGTACTTTATTTTATTGGCCCCTGGAATATGTATGGCAAAGTTGACCCAAGTGGGATTTAAAATTGTAAGGGACCGTAACTAAATATGTTCGCTGCTCAAGTAGGGCCGATATAACAGCATTATAGGCTCTCTGGGTAAATCAATGGACTGGCCTCTACTGCAATTATTTATTGACGGCAAGGCACAACATAAATAGATCATAATTGGGCTCGTAGACCCATGAAACACCTGGACAACTGCCCAGTGTGCCCATGCTTTGAAATGACACTGTGCTCTGGCGATTCTACTATCAATATGTTTCTTTCCTTACTTTTTTTTTTTTCAGTCAGGAAAGTAGGCAATGCTTACGACCGTCACAAAGTTACAAGGGAAGGGGGAGTTACCCTCAGATCGGAGACCTGGCCTGAATGCTTGTAACAGAATGGACACTACTAAAGATACACTGGATACTAGGTAATGGTGTTAAACCGGACGATGAGTTAAGACAACCACTCGGTACTATTTAAGAAGAGTGGTCCCGGTGCGCGCACTCGCGTACTCGCGCATCCGTGCTACCTAGTCGTGACTAGTCAATCCTTACTTTGTGTTTTTGTATTATATTTACTTTGTGTAAAAAAAAAATTGCATTCCTTCGCTTTGACCGACCAAAGCGAAAAGATCCCCCAACCACTCTAATAGGTCAGAGCAGGATTTGAACTCGGAACATAAAGAACTGACACAAATACCACAACGTATCTCGCTCGACCTAACAGCTCTGCCAACTCACCACCCTGCTTTGGTGGTACATATGTTTTACACATATTACACTATTTTTTCTTTTGTTTTGGTGCCCGGGTCAGCCCCTCAGACGCTTTCGGAAATTCCCGATGTGAATTTTCCGAGGCCTCTCCCCCACTCCCCTTTCGCGTGCGCGCATTTTTTTTTCATATTCGTTTAGAGGAAGTTGTTTAACACATATTACACAATTTGTTTGGCAATCTTTCGTCTCTAGTAGACCATTCCGTCGATTTCCGTAAAAATTTTTTTTTTACATATGGGCTTGCGGGAACTTTTGAAGTAATGAGAGCGAAAGAGACTAAGAGAAAGCGATTTTATGACGAGGGAATTTCTTTTGAAGTTACCGTGCATGGCAAGCATTGATGTACATGTGTATGCGTGTGTGTGTGTGTGTTTGATGGGGTGTGGAAGACAGACAGTATGTTGTGTAAGTGAAGTGCTTCTGTTAGTGTGTGTGAAGAGACAGAGTAATGTGTGAAAGAAAGAGATAACTGAAATTTTTTACTCGGTGTATGTGTATATGTATGTATATTACTTCAAAAGTTCCCGCAAGCCCATATGTAAAAAAAAAATTTTTTTTACGGAAAGGTCTACTAGAGACGAAAGATCGCCTTTTTTTTTTTTTTGTTCTTTTGACCGGGTTTAGTTTAACCGGTACATTTTTATCAACTTCGAAGGATGAATGGACACAGTTGATAACAGCGAGATTTGAACACGGAACACTGAGAATCGGCTCAAATACTACGAAGCTTAGCTTTCTATCTGACGTTCTAACCACACTGCCAAATTTGCTGCCGTACTCTGTACGAAAGGGAATTTTTGATTGGTCTAAATCACCAAACGTCTATTTCACACAGGTATTACATGGATATTGGATATTTACTGAAAGATTGAACATAACTTGGTGCAACCTTCTTATGCATCGGCAAACTTATACGATATGTTTGGACATGCTCGTACTTAGATCTGCAGGTCGGTGCTTGAATAAGTGTTTATTATTTGTATGTGTGTGTAATATTTTTCAGTTGGCGTTACTAGTCAGTCAAACTTAATGCCCTGATAACAACAACAATAGAAAATTATACATTTTGTTATTATATTATTTACCTTCTTTACATTTAATAACTCCTACTTTTTTTTTTATTTCGCTTTTTTTCACTTTACAACTATATTCTTTATTTAAATTAAGCATGTCATTTTATTTTTTTCTGTTTAGTTCGCCATTTGTAAGCTTAAAACTATTTCCCAACTATTTCCCGGCAAAATATTCTCAGCTTGTTCCGAGTTTCGGAATATATTTCCATGCATCCTTGTATGCTAATAAACTTTGTGTTGCTAGAATTCCTCTAAATAAGCTATTTACTCCGAATAAAACAGTACTTGTTGCAATGTCATTGTTTTATCTCCATTTTATTGGTCATTTGACGTAAAATATACTAGAACCGTAAGATTGCCATAATGCTGTTGGCATTTTTGATGGATATATATTTATCGATTAAAACAATTTTTGTTTATAAAGAAGAATAAGGTATATACCCCTCTCACTCTCTGGCATTGAGTACTTGCTTTTGTTCTTGTTTATTCGTTTATCAGAACAATATTGGTATGGTCTTGAGGAATGGTGGGGTGGCGGAAATTACCGTGCGAAAGCAAACTAGCAACCAGCTGAGAGAAGTATCTTGCACTACAGAGGAATTTGGACTTGTGTGCACGATAAATTTATGTTCAAAATATATACAGAGGGATACGTTTTTGTAATTTTGATAATTTATAAAATACTATATATATATATATATATATTTAGACACATAGAATTTAGGACAGTTCTTTCCACTTTTGTCACTTTGTATTTAGTTTGGCGGGTTAGTAAAGAATTTTTTTTCCATTTTTTTCTGGAATCGTACAAGTTACTACTTTCTTAAAGGTTTAAAATATTTTGTACTGTTAATTTTTGTTGTCGTTTCTACGTACACCTACAACTATGTATATATTAACAGGCATATATATTTATAAATACATATGCAAGCATATACACACCGGTAGGTGTGTGTATATCTACATAAACGCACGTGTATCATTTTTGTGTATGTATTTAGAAATGTCATTTTATTTCTGCTTGCTGGCATAGATTCGACAGGTTGTCTTTTTTTATTAAGAGCAATTGCGCTTACAGATTTGGCTTCTACGGAGGATCACCCTATCGTCATCCATTTAACAAAGTATACTGAGTGCATTTTCTCATACGTTAACACTAGAGTTGTTTAATAGTTCTCTGCAAGTCAGGACCGAAAGGACCTTACAACCCTGTGCATTCTCAGTTTATTGCCAACCTGTGTAAGTGGGTGCTTTTTTTTTCCTCATGGCAAAAACACTAGCACTTGTCTCACACATTTATCACTGTAGAGGAAGCATAGTGGAGTCCTTCTTGGTATTAACACAGGATTTGAGTACTTCGTTCTCAATAATTGTAGAGAGTACTTACTGACCTAAAATGTGTGGACTGACGAGGAGGATAGGAAACATAGGCAGCAGAAACGACTGTTAGCAATGTTAGGTTTTGTATTAAAAAATAACTGATGGTAGTCAATTTGTTGGTCAAAAGTTTTCTCCATTTTCTGCTCATATATATATATATATATATATATATATTATATATATATATATATACTTAGAAGGTTGTTTGTTATTGCCAGTCAGAGAGTAATCATCAGCTTTGCACATACAAAGTGCTTAACTGTATAGTAGCTTGTCAGACTTATTGGCTGGAGATACATAACCTCTCTACAACTGGTGGAAGGAATGGCAAGGTTCATCCAATTAAACAGTTCAGAGTTTTGTAGGTGTGAAACCAATGGTCAATCTCTGACCAGCCATAACAAACAACCGAAGTATTACAGTTCTAGCTTCTTTTTGGATACATGAGCTACTGACTGTTTTATATATACTGGAAGAACGGCTGCCCTCCAGACGGTTTTCTGCTAACCCCGTGATAGTATTTTCACATTTGATTCCCAATTCTAATAATTTTTATAGTTTACATCTAATTATTTCTTTGTGTAATAGTGCTCACTTGCTTAGTAAATATTGCTTTCATTGCCAGTGCTGCCTGACGGTCCCATGCCGGTGGTACATAAAAAGCACCATTCAAGCGTGGTCGATGCCAGTGGCATGTAAAAAGCACCCATCACACTCTCAGAATGATTGGTGTTAGGAAGGACATTCGGCTGTAGAAACTTTGCCATATCGGATTGGAGCCTGGTACAGCCTTCTGGCTTGCCAGCCCTCAGTCAAACCGTCCAACCCATGCCAGCACGGAAAGTGGACGTTAAATGATGATGATGATGAGTTATAATCTCTCTTTTTAAACAAACATCATGGTAGTCCAACAACAGAGGGAGAAGCAGTTTGTCAAGTTTTACCTTCCCCTCAAAGCAACACAGAGATTTCAATTCAGCAGCCTCTCTGTAAGCTTTGCAGTGTGTGTGAGAGAGAGAGAAGGGGAGAGTGAACATTGCAAACAATGAATGAAATAACATCCAGAAAAATGGATACTGTTTTAACAAAGTTTTCTACAAATTCCGCTTAGATGTTATGGCTTCAGAGTATATAAGGATTTATGGGAACAAATTTTTCCAATGGAGTGGAGAGAGGAGTTTCACATGATCTGACTTTTTTTCCCTCCTAACTTTCAGGAAAATGGGTATCTTTCAATGAAAATTCATACAAATCCCTTCAAACAGCATAGATTATGATTATAAAAAAATTTGTAAGAAAAATTTTTTCGGGAATTCCTTTTTGTCTTTTTTTTTTGTTTGTTTTTTAAGCCGCAACCTTTGAGATGATGGAGTGGGTGGGGGGCATCTTTGTATGAAAAAATTTTGAACTCTTTCTTTTTACACCCCCTCCCTCATCATCCCACTCCGGACCTATTTTGGCTTTTTTTTTCTTTTTTTTGCATTTCAAAAGCAAGGGAAAAGCATTTTTGGTAAAAAAAATTAATATTTTCAGAAGGAAAAGTGATTTAAGGGTGATTTGGCTGTTGTTTCTATCACATCCAAAGACAACCCTCCTTGTTTCTTTATCACGCTCGCAAGTATTGATGTTTTTCAATATTTTCCCCTAATAAATACATTTATATGCTATAAAAATGAATATTTGAGAAATTATGAATTTTTTGCAACCCCACTCCCTGCTCCTAATTGTTTCTGGAGAGCCTGAGAAGGTCATTGCTAGTATTTATCCACAGTGATTTTTAAAAATTACGGAGATGTACTTGCATAGCAAGTGACTTAATCTGAGATTGTGTGCCGAAACAAAAACAATTGCAGCATAGATGTTTGTAAGCCATTCAAGAATACACAAAAACTGTTAGTTTCATGGCACTACTTAAATACAGAGATCCCGATGCATCTACGTAACGATATGAAGGGGAGGGTTAGGGCTAGGGTGTCATTACATGTCCACACAGCATACATTTAAAATGTTTTGTACGTAACACCTGTATATAAGTATTACCAGTTTCATTTCAATATTAAGATTTCATTTATGTCAAAATATTTGTCAGCCTGGTCACTGACAAAACTTCACAAAAGTGATACAACACACTGTTTTGTCAGTGAGCACACACATACACACACATTCATTCATTGCCTTTCATTTGTGTGTATGTGTGTGTCACTGTTGAAGTCGCTCATGCAACTTGTTTATGTATATATTGGCTCCCTCCCCTATATCTTGCAAACAAGTTTGGCACATGATTATTACTGTCAAACATTCAGCTATGGGTCAAATAGTTTCACTGTCTTGAGTGCTAGGGATAGAACAAGGCTAAAGGAAACTAGTCTGACAGAAAAATTGGAGTGAAGCCCTTTGAGCAATTTCTGCCAAATTTCTATCAGACTCCTGCATCAAGTCTCATCTCCAACTATCTTAGCCAATATCTTGATACTGGATCTAGACAATCCAGAACAAGTAATGCATAAATTTCTCCTACTTAAACCTAGATCATGATTTTTGTCTCAAATGACAGGAGCTTCTTGGAACCACAGGCAGTAAACCTTTTCACTGTGGTAGCTGGGGTATCAGACACATTTGTAATAATGAAATAGCCCCATTTCTATAGCTTCCACACTTTTAAATGCACACAGAAGATGTATAGGTGGGAGCAGTTATGATTAGCTGGTCTTCTGCACAACTCTTCTCTTTGCTGAAGTACCATATATCTGAAGTTATGGCCTTTGTTAACTACCAATGGACAAATATATGATTTTTGAGAAGCACAAGTTTTAAGGTTGAAATACTGGAAGGTCACAAACTGAAATGCCTTTCAAAAGCTTTGTATCATTAGTTATATTCTTCCTTAAGCAGTGGTGAATGTGGCTATGAGTGAGGTGAGGTGACCCCCTTCGGTCAGACACTGACCATGGGTTTGCACCTAAAGAGTTACCATCTGAGGCACAAGTCTGGGCAAGGTTGTTTTATGGAAGACCAGCAGTCGCCCATGCATACCGGCCTCCCCTCTCCACGTCACCGATGTTGTCCAAGGGAAAGGCAAGGGCCGATACAGCTTGGCATCTGTGACATCGCAACTCGTTTCTACAGCTGAGTGAACTGGAGCAACGTGAAATAAAGTGTCTTGCTCAAGAGTATATTCTTCATATATGAAGCATATTCTTCATATAATTTTTCTAGGCATGACTGGTAAGAAGCTTGCTTCCCAACCATATGGTTCTGGATTCAGTCCTGCTGCATGGTGCCTTGGGCAAGTGTTTTCTACTATAGTTTATGAGTGAATCTGGTAGACGGAAACTGAAAGAAGCCCGTATTGTGTCTGTATTGTCCACCCACCTCACCATCACTTGACAACTGATGTTGGTGTGTTTGTCCCCCATAACTTAGCAGTTCAGCAAAAGGGGCTGATAGAATAATTGCTAGGCTTACAATGAATAAGTCTTGGGTTCTATTTGTTCAACTAAAGGCTGTGCTCCAGCATGGCTGCAGTCAAATGACTGAAACAAGTAAAAGAATTAAAAAATGGTTAAATGTTTTCACTGCATTTTTTTCCTATGGTGTGAAAGCATGTTTCCAATGACTGTGAGATCTAGGTCCTTGGCCCACTAACTGTTTAGTTATAAATTCAAACTACACCACATGCAGAGATGTATGTATGTACATGTGTAAACACACACTTTTATATATATGTATATCATGACCATTTAATGTGTTTTCCATGCTGGCATGGATTGTTGGATGGTTTGACAGAAGTTGGTGAGCTAAAGAATTACACCTAGCTGTCTGATATATATATTGTCATGTCTAAGAGCCTATTGGTCAAAAATATCAGTATGTTAAAATCGATGTCACTTTCTTCATAAAGAAAATTATTTGCTTTGATAATAACTTACATATATTTTAATGACTAACTTCAAAGTTTCACTGGCTGGCTTATTTGTTTTTAAGCATTTAAAAACTCTTAAATGTGTGTGTGTGTGTGTGTGTGTGTGTGTATGCATTTGCACAAATACACACGTGTAGAAGTCATCATTTAACATCAATTACCCAATCTGACAGGATCCAATGGACTCAAGGACTGCATCATACTCCAGTGTCGGCTTTGGTCTGGCTTCCCTTGCTAATGCCAGCAACTTTAGACCATCTGTGGGGTGCTTTTTTTCATACTATCAATACAGAGAGGTTGCTTTGCATCTTGCAAGAGTGCAAGCCTTAAGGGGAGGGGACTATATGCTGAGAGAAGTAAATGGCTAGAACAGAACAGGTTTCTTACCATAGAGAAGATACATGATTTCTCACCTTTTAGAAGTGGGGGGAGGGTAAAGGTGTAAGGTGATGTTACTTAACTGTGAAGTTATGTAATGTGCTTTGCAGCCCTGTGGTCCTGAGTGCGATACCTTTGCAAGTACCTTGGATAAGTGTCTTGTACTGTAACAGCTGATTGACTAATGGCATGGGTGTGGAAATAGTTGAATGGCAACTGTACAGAAGCCTGTCATGTATATGTATGTCTGTGATTGTTTAGTGGAGTAAACAGGTGTTGAGTTGTATCCATTTTTGTCAGCAAGAAAACTAAATACTCTTCGGACTAGAATAAGTATTTGTAGCAGCTCTGTGTTTGATATTGGCTTACATGCAAATATACATTTCTCCATTTCAAAGTTGGCTCAGTCGACTTTGTGTGGTTGCACCTTTTGTGTCGCTCTCTCTGATTGGTTAGAATGGAACGTTTCCTTCTGCTTCTGGTTTGGCGTTTGTATAAAGCATGACAGTCACCATTTCTCACTGGAGAGTTTTCCTTCCTTCACTGTAGAACTCTCTCAGCACGTATTTCTTTCATTCATGTCAACGCTGGCTGCTCAGCAAGTTCTTTTGATGATCCAGTGGACTGAACAATGTGGACCTCTTGGAGGTATTCTCACACACACAACTAGCGCTGCCATCGCCTCCATGTTCTTTCGTTTTGGACCAACCAACCATCCATACAGGAAGAAGATTTAATTTAGCCAAGCGTCACACACTCAACTACCAGACACACTTACAGATTACTAAAAGTGGTGACCATTGGATTAAATATTCAAGAAAATATGATTAATGAAATCCTTAAAAGGTGGTGCTCCAGCATGACTGAAACCAGTTAACCTTCTAGCATTTAAACAGGCCATATTTGACCTAAATATTTTACTTGTTTTATGTTCAAACTGACTATATCCATCCTCTTACACCTACCCTACAATGTTATTCTGAAAATAAACAATCAGAGCAACAAACTGACTTCCATGCCGGTGGCACATAAAAAGCACCATCCAAGCGTGATTGTTACCTGCGTCCCCTTACTGGCACTTGTGCATGTGGCACGTGAATAAAACATTCAAGTGAGGTTGTTGCCAGTGCTACTGGACTGGCTCCTGTGCAGGTGACTCATAAAAAGCACCATTTGAGCATGGCCTGACTGGCTCTCGTGCCAGTGACACGTAAAAGCATCCACTACACTCTCGGAGTGGTTGGCGTTAGCAAGGGCATCCAGCTGTAGAAATTCTGCCAGATCAGATTAGAGCCTGGTGCAGCTATCTGGTTCGCCAGACCTCAATGAAATCGTCGAACCCATGCTAGCATGGAAAGCAGACGTTAAACGATGATGATGATGACATCATTAAAATCCCAAAGCCACATGATAATGCTGGATTAATTGAAAACAATACAAATAAATAAGCATTACATTGACAGAGTAATCTGAATGCTAAAGGGCTAAAGTTGATACTCTAGCATGACTAAAACCAGTATATATAGATAGATGGATAGATATACATAGCACAGGGATGACCATGTGGTTAAAAATTTGCTTTGATGCCCCACTTTGTTTAACACTTTCATTATTGTATTTCTGTTGAGATGCTCTGCATTTCTTTCAATTACTTTAAATATAACAAAGAATTTAGTAAAATAACTTAGTTGTCATTCAGCTAGTATTAGGAACATAAATTGTAACTAAGTTCTAGTGGAAGAGTTTAATTCAACACTTATGAAAACAAGACATTTGTACTCAGAGCCAGAGCCGGGTTGAAACGAAAGGGTTAAAATTCATTCCCATTGAGTGGGCATTATCAGCTGATGTCTTCTACTATAGTTTAGGGCAGACTAATCCCTTGTGAATAAAATTTTCTAGATGGAAACTAGAAGCAGCACATGCATGCTTGTATGTGTGGGTGAGTGTTTACTATGTCTTGACATGTGTCAATTGAAAACAACAGTCACTGTTACACAAATAATGTTGTTTGTCCACAATCCTTCATGAAATTGTGTCTGGATGTTAAGCTGTACATTGAAGGATGAGATGGAATATTACTTTAATTGAAAACAAGTGTGAGCTGGCAACAGAAAATGCATCTGGCCATAGAAAAATCTGTCTCAATACCTTTTTGCTTGACCCATGCAAATATGGAAAATGGACATTTAAACAATGATATGTATACTCATCCATTGTATCCCATAAACTATGAGATGAAATCCAACTCCTAATCTATTTGATACACAACACTTATACTATATTATTCATAAGACTTGGAAATGAAATGTCTTGAATTGTGTATTATGTTACTGATATTTTTTTAATGTTAGAATCCATAATCACTTGGACAATCATTGTATGTCACTCACTGGGTGTGTGGCTTGATGTCATACCATATGTACTATCCTCTGGTATGAAAATAAGGATATATAACAGTATACTAAGGTTTGCTAAAGAATTACTAATGGAGTCATACTGTAGTACACTGATATTGACATGTTAACCACCATGGTCTGGTACTAGAACTCACCAGTGATACCACATATTTCATGTGATCCTGTTCAATTGCAAGGAAATGTAATTTTTTTTTCATTTTCACAATATCCCATAATTATCTAAATATCTTTGAAACCATGTCAAAGATACAGGATGAAATATTTTCTCAGATTATAAAAATGTACTGCCAGCGGCACATATGGTAGTTGTGTGCAGTGGGCAATGACCCACCAGTGGCACATTTGGCAGTTAAAATGTCATTCCTTTATTAAAATTAAAGTATTTACTTTAAATTTTCTTTCCTGATTGCTTCAGTACTGTCTGTTGACTTTTACAACTGCACGTAAAGCTAAGAATCAAATACTTTAGAAAAATATCATTTCAAAAGAAATTCTATATTTAATGATTTTCTGTAAACTTCCAACAATTTTATAGTTTTCAAAGTAATTGGAATTTCCATGGGTACTGCTAGTAACAGAAAGAGTTTAAGCTCAATTGATTTGGCAGAGAATAAGCTTAGATGAGATGCAATTCCAGTTTTTATTAGGTTGGATTATTGCTGATGTTTGTTTCATAGTGGAATAACTGTAAGAGAAGTTTTTAGCTTAGTGTAAGCCTCTGTTCCTAGCATTTGTTGATCTGGAGAATGCCTTTGAAAAAGTATCAAAATCTCTAGTTTGGGTGTTCTTTGAGAAAACTAGAAGTAGATGGATACTTTAATATAGCATCGCAAGCCACATACAAAAGTGCAATTATTCATCAAGGTTTAATCATCAGTCCCCTTTTACAGTTCTCCAAGATATACCACCTAGGGAAATTTTAATATGCTGACAACCTAGTTAACCCTTTAGTGTTTAAACTGGCCAAATCCAGCCCAATATATTCTACATGTTTTATATTCAAACTGGCGATATCTAACCTCTCACACCTAACCTACAATGCCATTCTAAAAATAAACAATCACATCATTGAAACCTCAAAGCTGTAAGATAATCCAGGATTAATCCGAAACAATTTGAGTGAAAAAGTATTACATTTAACAGAGTAATCTGAACACTAAAGGGTTAAAGCAGAGTTTATGGAAAACTTAGTTAGACATGAAAACAACACTTAGAATTGAAGGTACTGGTGCTCCTTGGAAGAAAGCTTTTGTTACCAAGGTGATCTAATCACTTGAGGAGCAGGGTACCCATAACCAGAATAAGAACAGGATTTAAATCCTCTAGCATTCACATTATTTTGTCAAATGTAATGTTTATTTATTCATATTGATTTGAATTAATCATGCATTATCTTGTTGCTTAGCGATTTCAATGACATCATCATCATCATTTAACGAACAGTTTCCTTGATGACCTGGGCTTGATGGTTTGACAGGAGCTGATCAGCTGAAAAGCTGTTCAAGCTCCATGTCTGTTTTAGTATAATTTCTGTGGCTGGTTGCCCATTTTAATGCCAACCATTTTACAGGGTGTAGTGGGTGCTTTTACACAGCACTGGTGCTAGTGCTTTTTATGTGGCACCACCACTTACGAACCCATAAGTTTAGGGATGCTCAGCTTGCAGGGAATGAGCCTCAATACAAGGGCAGCTACACTTTTATTTAGCTTGATGTGTCTTTTCAAGCACAGCAAACTGCCAGGGGTCTCAGCCCTCTGTTATCTCCTTAGATCCTTTCTCACCACTTTGTCCTTATTATATATTTTTTACAATGACAATCTTATGTAGGGGTGAGAGGTTTTGGACAGTTTGAATATAAAACAGGTAAAAAAATTTGGACAGGATATCATCATCATCATCGTTTAACATCCGTTCTCCATGCTAGCATGGGTTGGACAGTTCGACCGGGGATCTGGGAAGCCAGACGGCTGCACCAGGCTCCAGTCTGATCTGGCAGTGTTTCTACAGCTAGATGCCCTTCCTAATGCCAACCACTCCGTGAGTGTAGTGGGTGCTTTTTACATGATCTGGTTTAAATGCTAAAGGATTAAAAAGTTTCAAAGAGGTATTACCTTTGCTAGCAACAAGAGGAATATCTCTTCAAGCAAAGGGTAGACTACATTATTCGTGTACACAGTGTGATGGCTGGATGGAAATTAAGCAATTACGCTCTGCTGCATGTGTAATGTTATTGTGCGTGAGCAATGTGGAACAGATGAGCTGAGAGGAAAATTGGAAATAAAGGGGGGATCACGTATAGTGTACAAGAGACAATTATATTGATATGTGATAAATACGAAGTTAGGTGCATAAAGATGTTTGAGGAAAACTGAAAGAGGAAACCTTCAAAAGACCTAAATGATGAGCGCTCATCCCAGGATGTTGTACCTCAAAATGGTGTCAAAGTAATGCAACATATGATTAGATGCTGTGTAAGAAAGGACCCATCCAACCCATAGAAGCACGATGAAGCTGATCTAAATGTTGGTTGTATGATTATCTCATTTTGTAACCACACGGTTTCAGGTGCACAGCACTTTGGGCTAGTGTTTTCTATAATAGCCCCAAAATGACGAATTCCTTGTATGTGAATTTGGTAACAGAATCTGTGTAGAAGTCCATCAAATACATGAATGTGTGTTTGTACCCACCACCACCACTAATTAACCATTGTTGGTTTGTTTACTTACATTCCAATAACTTAGCAGTTAAAAAAAAAAGTACCAAACTTGAAAAGTATTCGGATCAATTAATTCAGCTAAAATCATTTAAGGTGATGCTTAGCATGGCTGCAGTCCAATGACTAAAGCAAGTAAAAGATACAGATACATATATTCTTATGAAGTTCACTACTTCTTACTTTATGGTTTGTTTTGTTGTTTAACCCCAGGTCATCTCTATTCAAGTATACCTATGATCATCCTTTTAGCCATGACTTTTTTCTTTAGATTGGGGTGAGACTACATTATCCAAAGTACCCTTCTCTTTTTATTTTCTTTTTAAAGTCTTATGTGATTGAATGAAATTTGGTTATTTATCGCAAGTAACCAACTAGAAGCTCCCTGTGATCATTTTATTTGATCCCTGCCCACCCATTCCATCATGCATTGGCACCTTAATTATTGGTAAGCACATAAATTTTTTTTATGATATTAAAAACATCTAAAGAATATATATATAAAAATAATTACTACTACTTACCTTCACATTGTATTTTGACTTGGTTCTAAGTAGAGGTACTTTTCTTCCATTTGTTTTATTTTGCCCAACACCTTCTGTGCAATGTTGCTAATCTATAACAGTCAACATGTCCAAGTGATATCTTCTGGTCTTCCATTCATGTGTTCTACCTTTTCACAGCCTCGTGTAATAGTGCTCTAACTGAAAGTATTCATTGATTTACAAGTAATGTTTAGATGTATCAGTTGCCAGGGTGACATAAGTGGGAAGACATTCTCTCTCGCTCTCTCTCTTTCTCCCTTCCTTCACTTCCTCCCTCTTTCTTGCTCTCTCGTTCATTTCTTTTTCTCTTCTTTCTCTCTCTCTCTCTGTCCTCTGTGACCTGAGCTGTCTGTCTCTTTTAGTCTGTCATTTTCTCTCTCTCTTCTCCTTCTCTCTCCCCTCTCCCCTTCTCTTCTCCCCCTCTCTCTTCTTCCCTCTTCTCTTCTTCCCCTTCTCTCTCTTTTCTCCCTCTTCTTTCTCCTCAGTCCCCCCTCTCTCTCTCCTCCATCTCCCCTGTCCTCTCTTTCTCTTCTTCCCCCTCTCTTCTCTCTTTCCCTTCCCCTCTCTTCCCTCTCTCATCCCTTTTCTCTTCTCCCCCCTCTTCTTCCCTCTTTCTCCCCCTCTCTTCACCTTCCTCTCTTCACCTTCCTCTCTTCACCTTCCTCTCTCTCTTCACCATCCTCTCTCTCTTCACCTTCCTCTTTCTCTTCACCTTCCTCTCTCTCTCTTCACCTTCCTCTCTCTCTCTTCACCTTCCTCTCTCTCTCTCTTCACCTTCCTCTCTCTCTCTCTTCACCTTCCTCTCTCTCTCTCTTCACCGTCCTCTCTCTCTCTCTTCACCTTCCTCTCTCTCTCTCTTCACCTCCTCTCTCTCTCTCTTCCCCTCTCTCTCTCTCTCTTCACCTTCCTCTCTCTCTCTCTTCACCTTCCTCTCTCTCTCTCTTCACCTTCCTCTCTCTCTCTCTCTTCACCTTCCTCTCTCTCTCTTCACCTTCTTCTCTCTCTCTTCACCTTCTTCTCTCTCTCTTCACCTTCTCTCTCTCTCTCTTCACCTTCCTCTCTCTCTCCTCCACCTCCTCTCTCTCTCCTCCACCATCCTCTCTCTCTCCACCCTCCTCTCTCTCTCCACCATCTCTCTCTCTCTCCACCATCCTCTCTCTCTCTCTCTCCACCATCCTCTCTCTCTCCACCTCCTCTCTCTCTCTCTCTCCTCTCCTTCCTCTCTCTCTCTCTCTCCTACCTCCTCTCTCTCTCTCTCTCTACCTTCCTCTCTCTCTCTCTCCTCTCTCTCTCTCCTCTCTCTCTCTCTCTCTCTCTCTCCTCTCTCTCTCCTCTCTCCTCTCTCTCTCCTCTCTCTCTCCTCTCTCCCCTCTCTCTCTCTCTCTCTCCTCTCTCTCCACCTTCCTCTCTCTCTCTCTCTCTCTCTCCTCTCCTTCCTCTCTCTCCTCTCTCTCTCTCTCTACCTTTCTCTCTCTCTCCACCTTCCTCTCTCTCTCTCCACCTTCCTCTCTCTCTCTCCACCTTCCTCTCTCTCTCTCCACCTTCCTCTCTCTCTCTCTCCACCTTCCTCTCTCTCTTTTCCCCTTCTCTCTCTTCTTCTTCTCTCTCAGACTGTATTTTTGCGTTGTTTCCACCAGTTTTTCTTTGCTAAACAGACATACTTTCAGCAACATTAAGTTTTAACTTTTCCTCTACTTCAAAACTGAACTCAATTATTACTGACTATAAATGTATGATGGCAATGACATAGGTCGGCGAAGGAGATATGTTAACACAGAATATTCTCCTGACTCTTCATAATGTGGTTGTATGAGCTGCTGGTAACAGCAGCCAAATGTCCCTCTCCTTCTCCTTCCACACATCTTGTTGGGGTACTATATCTGAACTGCAAAAGATGTTATTATCATTTGTGGTATGTCTTCTTGACCAAGGCTAATTTGATGTTAAACAAGTAGGAGCACTGGGTTGTTTCTCAATTAGTCTTCCTTATTAACTAATCTTTAATTAATCATAGCTAACATGGTGATGATATTGATTACACTCATTAGTCAATACATCTGATTTAAACGAGGTGAGTTGCGATTGTCATGTTCATGCTATTGTCAAGAGTTTTAGAAATAAGACCGAAGTGACATTGCAAGCAAAAAACTCAACATAATGTGGGCTCACACCACATGCCCATTACAAATACCTGTGCTGGTTTGGGCATGTGATGCATGTGATGCATGTGAATGGCGCTTAAGGTGGTTCAGTCATGCGGCCCCGTGTCCAGAGGGTGAGCTGATTTGCGATGTCCTCCTCCTACCTCCATTTCCCAACTGGCGCAAACACACGGGCGGGCAACGACGACAAAGGAGGACCTCTCCAAACTCTCAGGTCCGCAGATGGAACCGCGAATGGCTCACTATCTCCAGTGACCTCGCACAGGCCCGTCAAGCATGGGCCGCCATGGTTCGTGATGCCGTCAGGACCAGAGAAAAAGTCGGACAGCTGCATAAAGAAGTGCTGAGCTCTAATTGTGGAGGGTATCTGTGGAAGGAGTGGACCCAGGAAGACATGGGATGAAGTGATGAGAAAAGATCTCCGGACACTGGGCATCACTGAGCAAATGACAAGGGACTGGATGTGGCATCTTCCTCTCACACAGGCTTGTCCTTCAGGTGCTGGAGCTGTGTTAACACATCCCTGTTGGTTCTGTGTTAATGCACCCACCACACCTTGCTAAGTGGTTGGCATTAGGAAGAGCATCCAGCCATAGAAACCATGCTACAACAGACAGTGTCTGGATAACTACATGTCAAACTGTTCGGCTCATGCCAGTATGGAAAGAAAGCATTAACCCTTTCGTTACTGTATTTATTTTGAGATGCTCTGTGTTTCTTTCAATTACTTTAAATATAACAAAGAATTTAGTAAAATAGCTTAGTTATCATTCAGCTAAAGTTAGGAACATAAATTGTGACTAAGGTTTGGTGGAAGATTTTAATTTAGTTATCATTCAGCTAATGTTAGGAACATAAATTGTGACTAAGGTTTAGTGGAAGATTTTAATTCAAAACTTATGGAAATAAGAAATTTATATGATGGAGCCCGGGCCGGTTTCAGCTGGGTTGGCAACGAAAGGGTTAAACAATGATGATGATGTATAAAAAAATACGTTGTGTTTGCTTCACAAAGAAAAATTTAATAAAAAAAATGGGGTTAGCAATTGTTATAAAACTTGTATTTAATTCTTATTTCAAGAAAGACTAAATGCTTCTTTAAGCAGAAGGTCAATATTTTCTCAGTGGGAATTAAAGTGTAGCTCCTGCCTTGTGGATTAGCAGGTGAAAGGGTTTGTCAGCTCGATATCATTGGCTTGCCTTGTGTGTGTGTGTGTGTACACACACACACATATATAATGCGAAATATTTCTAAACTGTTTAAGGTATTTGATGAAGCATTTCAAGTCTTAACATGTGGCTCTGTAATCTACTCCCAGTGTCAGGGCGCAAGCAGTGTAAATTAATAGGATATCTTTCAAAATTTTGAGACTGCATGACAGCTGTACATTTGTCTGGGCTTTTCAGGTAATGTCTTGTGAAGTACAATAGGGTACAAAACACTCTTCATAAACCTAATTGTTATATTTACCTGTCAGTTGTTGGATTACCAGTGTTAGCCTTGTATAATAAGAAATAAAGAGTATATATATTTTTTTTAATGTATTAGAGGTACTGGCATGACTGTGTGGTTAAGAAGTTAGCTTTGCAATCATGGGATTTTAGGTTCAGTCCTATTGTGTGGCACTTTAGACAAGTGTTTTTAATATAGTCTCAGGCCAGTCAATGCTCTGTGAGTGTCATTTCATAGCTGGAAAATGTGAAGAAGCTTCTGTGATATATATATCTATATATGTGTGTGTGTGTGTGTGTGTGTATATATAAATATATTAAAATATACACACTCCATGTGACTTTTTTCAGCCAATCGCAGACTAACATCCAGTAGAAAACATTGACTGTCTTCAATTAAACTCTCATTCAGGCCCAATAACCAAAGACTAGCCGCAGGCTTGAAACTCAGAGTACCAATGAGTCTGCATCAAACTGTTTCATCTATACATGTAACTCCCAATAAATGTGTTGAGTGCCCTTCTTTTGTTTGTCTACTCACCTGCATGTATGTGTGTGTGTGTGTGTGTATATATATATATATATATATATGTATATAATAATAATAATATGAGGGAATATTATTCCAAACTTACAGGGAAAAATTCAATATAGAAATACTAAATCAAATTTCACAAAATATAATATATATATAAATTAGAAAAAAAACACCTTTTATCAATTCAATAATGAAAAATTAAATTATACCATTTAGAAAAATTACATATAGAAAGATTAAATATATGATAAAACAAATAACAATGATTAAGTAATGTGCAAAATAATAAATTATTATTTTGCAGTCAAATGACTGAAGCAAATATAAAAAAAAAAAAAAGAATAGGAACAGGCATAGATCTGTAGTTAAGAGGTTTGCTTCCAACTATGTGGTTTTTTGTTCAGTCCCACTGCACAGCACCTTGGGCAGATGTCTCCTATGATAACCCTGGGTAACCAAAGCAGATTTATGGAACAAAAACTTATATCTATTCTATACTTTATATATTCATGTGTGTGTGTGTATTTACATTTATGTTTGCTTCTGCAAAAGTTATAATCTAAAGCAGTGATGTCTTTGTCACTTCTGTAAATCAACCTTTCAATGGATGTCTTCCAGCTTTTATATGTCACTCTAGTTCGACCCATCCTCGAATATTGCATCCAGGCCTCAAACCCATATCTCCAGAAAGACATTCATCACCTGGAATGGGTTCAGCACTTAGCCATCCGAATGGTCACAGGCTTGTCTAAGCTTACGTATGAGGAACGTCTTCAACGATTGGCATTACATTCACTCAAACGACGAAGGATGCAGGGAGATCTCATCCTGGCTTTCAACATCTTCAACGGGAATGTAAACCTATCATTTGCAGAGTCTTCATGGGCATGATTACAAACTCTATCCCCAACACTTTTGACTCAACAGGCAGAAGGCCACATTCTCCATCCGTATCACAGCCCCATGAAATAAGCTGCCACAAGATGTCATTCAACTTCCCACCACTCCCCTGCTCAAAGAGTCTCTGGACAACTGTGGCGGCTATGTATAAAACTGTAGATACATGGCTTAAGCACATTGCATTCTTCTCCGGCCAATAAATTTGATTTGATTTGAATCATCTGCTTTGTTTTCGTAATTGTAAGCAATAAGATATCCCTTACTTGAAAAATAGGTAAGGGTTAGTGAAAGGAAGAGGATCCAACTGTAAGCCCATTCCTTTATAGCATAATTATCTAACCCATGCTAGCATGGAAAAACGGATGTAAAACTGGAGTATTATTATTATTATTTGCATTTATGGATTGCTTCAAAGTAACATATGTCTTCTATCTGCTGATACTGATCTTCTCTAATGCCATCTTCTAGTACTTTTTTTTTCTTTTTTATCTTGCTGGTGTTCAGACTCCTAAACCATTGAGCATTATGATGTGTTTGATAATAGATGAAAAAAAAATGCTTCATTGTATCAGGCATTACTCATTAATATCTGTTCAATAATGACTTTATCTTGTTATATGTGGTTACTTTTCTTTGTCTTTTTTTTTTTTTTTTTTGCTTATTACAAAATGTTTGAAGCATGTTCAGAAACATCAATTAAGTGTAAGTCTATATTCATGCACATGTACACCAAACTATATAATCTCCCTTTATCATACAGTTTCTCTTTCTCTTTCATATATATGCAGGAGTGGCTGTGTGATAAGTAGCTTGCTTACAAGCCACATGGTTCCGGGTTCAGTCCCACTCCGTGGCACCTTGCTCAAGTGGATTTGGCAGACAGAAACTGAAAGAAGCCTGTCATATGTGTGTATGTTTTTACATCACCGTAACTTAGCAGTTCAGCAAAAAGTGTCCGATTGAATAAGTACTAGGCTTACAAAGAATGTCATGGGGGTCGATCTGTTCAACTAAAAGCGGTGCTCCAGCACAGCCACAGTCAAATGACTGAAACAAATAAAAAAAAAAATGCATATAATATCTCTATCCTTTTCTTTCTTAGTTATGCCAAGGGTGTAGTCAAACAAATCAACCCCATTACTTTTTATGTCTGCTAATTATTTTCTTTTGTTGAAATAATTGGGGCAGGCCCCATGATTAAAAAATTTCTCAACTAAGTAGTTTCTGGTTCTACCTCACTGTACAATACCTTGGGTGTCTTCTACGTTAGCCCCAGCTGATCAATGCCCTATGAGTTAATGTGGTAGTCAGAAGTTGTATCGGGTCCGGTTGTGTGTGTGTGTGTGTGTGTGTGTATTTACTTTCTGCACTTTGTATGAGAAAGTGCTGATCTATAAACAGTGATGTTTAACATTTCCTCTCAACAAAATCACTACAAGTACTGTGGAATAAAAAAAAACACTTATTTAGGCAAGTGCCTTCTATAGCCTTCGGCCAACCAAAGCTTTATGAGTGGATCTGGTAGATGGAAACTGAAAGAAATCCATCATATATGTATGTGCATATATATATATATATATATATATATTATATATATATAATATATATATATATATATTATATATATATATATATGTGTGTGTGTGTGTGTGTGTGTCTTTGTGTCTGTGTTTGTCCCACCCCTACTATTGCTTGACAACTGATGTTGGTGCATTTACTTCCCCTGTAATTTAGCAGTTCAACAAAAGAAACCGATAAAATAAGTACCAGGCTTACAAAGAATAAGTCCTGGGGTCAATTTCTTCAGCTAAAAGGTGGTGCTCCAGCATGGCTGCAGTCAAATGACCGAAAGAAGTAGAATATATATACATACATACATACGCACACACACACACACACACACACTCATACATACACACACAAATACATGCATGCAACCATACTGTATGTGTCATTCTAACTAAACCTTGTCACGCTCTTATTGAAATCAATTATTTTACGTTAATTACATTTGACTGAAACATAGAGGATTTGGGGTTGTTTTTCATATTTACTAAGCAGTGCCAGGTTTATTAAGCATTAATGTCAGGACAGTTAGTTGTTTAACTACTTTAAAATGCAGTTTTCTGTTTGCAATAGAGACCACTTAGTTATGTCAACCAAACTGTAAAGTAACTGGCAAATATGTTCACTTCATATCTTTCTGTTACCAAGTTCTGTTTCATGAACAACAAAGTAAATGTAACGTTTTCTGCTGCTTCTTATCAATACTGTACCTTTATCGTTAACTATGCTACTTAAATGCATAGTTTGCTTACATTTCACCTGTGACTTTAAGCTTTAAATGAATCCCAATCTGAAATCAGATTCACGCTTACAGACTTTTCATACTACTTACAAACAATATCATCAGATGTTTGGTTTTTAAAAATCATGTATTCCAGCTCAGAGACCTTGTAAATTTACATAAAATGCACAGTTGATCTATATTCGGTGGAAAGTACCCGAGTTGTGTACATTATGTCAATACTCAGTTCAAAGCATCGAGACACCATCAAAGATGTCATTTTTTTTACAATATATCAAGAACTAATCAGCTTTACAGAGATCTTTCCAAACTTCTAAATACAGAAATCACAAATACTGGAATAAATACTAATATCAGTCACACCTTTTTTAATTTCTATACAAACATAAGCTTTGTTCACCTGCAACTGTAACACCACCTGATATGAATGCTCATCAATATCTATAAAGCTGAAATGCGAAAAAGTTGTTTGATTTCTTGGTTGTCTCATTTTGAGATGGGAATAGTTTAAGGGGTGGTAGATGGGGTTGGATTGGTGCCAAAATATATACTGGAGGGTAAAATGGGGTGAGGAGGGTTGCAAGTCACTCGGGGCTACCGTTTGGTTGCCATGGTGAGGAATATGGAAAAAATTGAGTTTTATGGGATAGACAGGTTGTGCTTTTCGTGTTGCTGCAGAGGCTAGAGGTGGGTTATCTTTAATTGTGAGTGTAAGAATTTGGTGGATTTTGGAAAGTGGGGTAAAGAAGAGGGCAATAAAAAGAACCAGGCAAAGAAGAAAGGGAAAAGGAGACAACACACACAAAACAACACCAACACCAAAACCTGAGGGAAGCACGGGGTGGGGGGTCAAAATAGCTAGCCTTCCTTAAACATTCATTTAAAACCCATCAATTGTGTATCTTAAGTTTCTGTACTAAATGTATAACTCAATTCAGAGGTCTTGTATTAAATACATTCTGTACAGTATCTAAGAAATAGATAAAAACTGGACAAAAGCAAAAAACTATTTAGAAAATGCTACTTTTGATTTCACAATAAATTACTATTCATTATATTGTAATAACTGACTTGTTAATGCAGTTTTTCATGTCACAGCTATGATGGTATATATCTACCTTTATTTTGTCTGAGATAGTTTAATATCTTTATTTTATCTCAGGAAGGTCGTTATGCCAATAAACACATACACACACTCACACACACACACACACACACACACTGGTTCGGTTTCACTTTTTTTATTCATCAGCTGGTTAAATGAAGAAATGAAATAGAACTAGTGTTTATTATTGGCATAATGACCCTCCCTAGATGCAACAAAATCCATTTCAACACACAAGTTCACATCAAGAATCTTACAAACCAAATGCAAAAACTTATGTTTACTTTCTTTTGAAATCACTTACAAGGCAAGGTTTAATTTAAAATATAAATGATTAATTTTTATTGATGCAGGGTTTTTTTTTTTCTGTGTGTATTGTAAATTTTTTTTTCCTTGTCTGTTATATTTCAGTTATGCCGCCTAGAAAACGTAATCTGTCAATCAAACATAAATGTCAGCTTCATTTTGTTGAAAGCCCCAAAGAAATTCCACATGGGTTATTAACTCCTATTCCTTGCAGTAATTTCCAAGCAGCTGCCAGATTAACAGAAATAAAAGACAGCCCTTCATGGGTAAGTTGCTTTATGTTGCATTTGCTTTACTGTAGGAGGAGCCTTAGGTTATCCTTCATTATCAGACCTAATTGATAGTTTATCTAGGAATACATTATCCAATGTATTCTTAAAGATCTCGGGGGTGTATTTTGAGGGAGATTTGGTTATGATGTTTGGTTGAGTATCTGCACAGACGTTTTCTTGGTTGATTGTCTACATAAGTTTATATGCCACAGCTGACACCAGAATCCTAACTCTTTTTGCACAGAGCCTTTTACTTTTAATCAGTATAAGATTGATTTTAAAGATATGTTAAGCCCCTTACTGTATATACTCTTTACTCTTTTACTTGTTTCAGACATTTGACTGTGGCCATGCTGGAGCACCGCCTTTAATCGAGCAACTCGACCCCGGGACTTATTCTGTGTAAGCCTAGTACTTATTCTATCGGTCTCTTTTGCCGAACCGCTAAGTGACGGGGACATAAACACACCAGCTTCGGTTGTGAAGCGATGTTGGGGGGACAAACACAAACACTCACACACATATATATATATATATACATATATACGACAGGCTCCTTTCAGTTTCCGTCTACCAAATCCACTCACAAGGCTTTGGTCGGCCCAAGGCTATAGCAGAAGACACTTGCCCAAGGTGCCACGCAGTGGGACTGAACCCGGAACCATGTGGTTGGTATGCAAGCTACATACCACACAGCCACTCCTGCGCCTATACTTATATATTCCTAAATAATTTTCATTAGTCATTAATTACTTCACACTCTACTAATGCTGGTCTTAATGTGAAATAGATGTCAAAGTATACAGTTTTATATTTAAGAGATGAGGAATTATGTACATTATTTACATTTGCCGGATATTTGTCCTCGTCTGATGTTGGCTGGAGGGTATATCAGCCGAAACATTGTGTTAACAACAAACAAAATGAGGGCAAATATCCGTCAAATGTAAATAATGTATGTTGCTTCTGTGGGCTATGTGGTAAGTAGCTTGCTTAACAACCTCATGGTTCTGGGTTTAGTCCCACTGCTTGGCATCTTGGGCAAGTGTCTTCTACTATAGCCTTGGGCCGGCCAAAGCCTTGTGGGTGGATTTGGTGGACGGAAACTCAAGGAGGCCCATCGTATATATATATATATATATATATGTGTGTGTGTGTATATGTTTGTGCTTGTCCCCCTAGCATTGCTTGACAACCGATGCTGGTGTGTTTGTGTCCTCATCACTTGACGGTTCGGCGGAAAAGACCAATAGAATAGGTACTGGGCTTACAAAGAATGGGTCCCGGGGTCTATTTGCTAGACTAAAGGCGGTGCTCCAGCATGGCCGCAGTCAAATGACTGAAACAAGTAAAAGTGTGAAAAAGAGTAAACCTTATATTTCCTTTGACTTTTTTTTACTTTCCCTTAACTCATTTTAACAATATGTTCATTTATTTATGTAGGTGTCACCCCAATTCACTGACATTAAAGACCTACCAACCAAACAACAAAGAAAAAGAAACGCTAAAGCTAATGTTGAAAATGACTGTCCCAAAGAACACAACAAGAGATATGGTTCTCTGCAGTTTTTGAAACCAAGATCTCTTCACAAACCTTTTCAAGATTGCCAGTCATTATCAAACATAGAAAACATTGTGATTAGTCCAAAGTTTACAAATTCTGAAGACTCATTGAAACCAACATGTCCTTGGAACCTCTTTCAAAATTCTCCTTTGGAACAAAAAGACTTTGGCAAAATACTAGTTCCTGATACACCTGAAAGGGAATATGGCTTATCAGTGCGGCACAAACAGTTGAGGAAAATCAAAAAATAATTGAGTTTTATATGTTGGGTCTTTTATTTATGTGTTATTTATTGCAATAAAGCATTTTATTTATTTAACCTTTCTTTATTTCATGAATATCATGATCAAAAACTTTCTTTCATTTTATTCCATGATACTTCCATTTCACTGCTTAACTCATGTTTGTTTACCTATTTCTCTGCTACACTCAGCATTATCATTATTGTTTCCCTATTTTTAAAATCCCCACCATCTGTTTCTTGAAACAAAACTGGGGGTGTTATTGGGGATGATATGGCTGTTATTCTGTCAGGTTGAACAAATATTTAAAGACTCCTTCATTGTCTCTTAGATTTATATTTCAGGCTTTAATGTGCAAGAAGTTAATGCAGATAACATTCAGTTTGATATGTTGTATATTTACTGTTGGAGAGAAAGCATTAGTAGGCAGTGGAGTTAAAGTAAGCTATGCAGTTCTGGTAGAGAAATTGAAGATAAATCATTGACTAAGTGTAAGCATAGCTGTGTGGTTAAGAAGCTCACTTTGCTACTATGTAGTATCAGATTCAGTCCCACTGCACAGCACCTTGGGCAAGTGTCTTCTACTATAGTCCCTGGCCAACCAATATGTTGTAAGTGAATTTGATAAACGAAAACCAAGTTGAAGCCTGTTGTATGTTTATATATAATTATATATGTGTGAGTATTTGTGCTTGTGTCCCCACTGTTTGATATCTGGTGTGGGTTTGTTTATGTCCCCTTAACTTAGTGGTTTAACAAAAGAGGCTGAAAGAATAAGAGCCAGAATTTAAAAAAAAAGTACTGGAGCCAATTTGCTTGGCTAAAACCCTTGAAGTTTGTGCCCCAGCATGGCTGCAATTCAGTAACTGAATAAAGTAAAAGACAGGATATGATTTGAGAGCTTTTGGACAGTGGTGGTGGCAAGTGGGTTTTGATAGTGGCAGTGCTATAGAATCAGAAGTGCAGTTACCACTTACCAAAGTGGTTGATGAAATGCATGTAAACAGAACTTATTTTTTTATCGGTGGTGCTTGTGATTTTTTATAGGACCCCAGAAGGAAGGAATATGAAGATTGCATGGGTTAGGGTATTTGGATCATGTTTGATTCCCAGCAGTGTCTTTGAGCAAGATGCTTAATTTCACATTGCTTCAGTCCACTCATCTAGCAAAAATTAATCAAAGGGCCAGTTTTGCAACTCTGTGTCACACTGAATCTCCCTGAAAACTACACATGAAGTGTATTTGTGGAGTGCTTAGCCACTTGCATGTTAACTTCACAAGCAAGCTGTTCCGTCGATCATATCAACTGGAACTCTCATCGTGTTAACCAACAGAGGGAAGTAAAGCAGACGGAATCCTTAAACCAAAGACCTGCCTGGCTTCAATGCTTGCAGCAAAGCAAACTTTACTGAAGGCACCCAAGGATCAGCTGGTGGAGCTGGACTATGCAACATAAAGTTTAAGCAGACCACAACAGGATTTGAACTTTGAATGCAAAGAGACCAAGCAAATACTGCATGGAATTGATCTTGTTGTCTTTAATTTGCAGCTGAACCCTTTAGCATTCAGATTTCTTTGTCAAATTTATTGCTTATTGTTTATTCACATTGTTTTGAATTAATCACACATCGTGTAGCTTCAAAATTTCAATGGTGTATTTGTATATTTCTAGAATGACATTGCAGGGTAGGTGTGAGAGGTTGGATCTGGTCAGTTTTGATATAAAACAGAATACTTGGATCAGATATGGCTAGATTAAATATCAAACTTAAATTAGATGAAAAACTGAAAAGTAGAGTTTGTAGAGGGGTTTTTTTTTTTTGGTGGGTTATTTTAGTTTTTCTACAAAAATGCTATATTTATTGTTCACTCATGTTGTGCTTTTAGTTACTCTTTTACTTGTTTCAGTCATTTGGTTATGGCCATGCTGGAGCACTGCCTTTAGTTGAGCAAATCGACCCCAGGACTTATTCTTTGTAAGCCTAGTACTTATTCTATCAGTCTCTTTTACCGAACCGATAAGTTACGGGGACGTAGACACACCAGCATCGGTTGTCAAGCGATGTTGGGGGTCAAACACAGACACACAAATGCACACACACACAAATACACACACACACACACACACACACACATATATATATATATATATATGACAGGCTTCTTTCAGTTTCCGTCTACCAAATCCACTCACAGGCTTTGGTCAGCCTGAGGCTATAGTAGAAGACACTTGCACAAGGCGCCATGCAGTGGGACTGAACCCTGAACCATGTGGTTGGTAAGCAAGCTACTTACCACACAGCCACTCCTATGCCTATAGGAGGGTAGAGGGGTTTTTTTTTTTTTTGTTTTTTAGTTTTTCTACAAAAATGCTGTATTTATTGTTCACTCATGTGCTTTCAGTTAGGGTAAAAAAAAAAAAGCTTTTGTCTTATAATAGCATCATTCTTTTTCTGTATTGTGTGAGTTGAAAGAGAAGGATGCATAACGACACAACTGATACCAACTGGGCAGAAGTGACTGACACAGATGATTCTCTAGAAGAGATCTATTACAGAAAATGTCTTCTAGGTTTTGATTGATATTTTTTCATGAATAACTGGGTATTTTAATGTTCAGCTGCTGGCTGGTAATTTTGATTTCTTGTGGAATATCCCTCAGTGTCTGAAAGTGGGCTAGTAAGAGAAGTTGAAGTAGACCAATTTACTTTAACAATAAGATTTTGCTATAGGATTGCAACATTTACAGTCAGTTGTAACAAAGTTTCATCATCATTATCATCATCGTTTAACGTCCGCTTTCCATGCTAGCATGGGTTGGACGATTTGACTGAGGGCTGGTGAACCAGATGGCTGCACCAGGCTCCAATCTTGGTCTGGCAGAGTTTCTACAGCTTGATGCCCTTCCTAACGCCTACCACTCCGAGAATGTAGTGGGTGCTTTTACGTGCCACTGGCACGGGGGCCAGTCAGGCAGTACTGGCAACGACCTCGCTCGAATCTTTTTACACATGCCACCGGCACAGATACCAGTAAGGCGACGCTGGTAACGATCACACTTGAGTGGTGCTTTTTACGTGCCACCAGCAAAGAAGCCAGTTAGCCGCTCTGGCTGCCACCAGCACAGAAGCCAGTTAGTTTCTCTGAAAGTTTGGAAAATGATAATGGAAAGCTTTAGAATTAGTAAATTTCTTAATAAGCAACAAACTCTTTCTAAATATTTGTGTTAGTTTGAGAATGTTGTTGACAATTCCAGCTACAGTGTTATCAAAAGAAAGATCTTTTAGCAAACACTAACATATCTCCAAGCCACTTTGTTGATATAGCAAGACTAAATATTCAATTAAGTTTTACCTGAGAAATTGATTTCGATAGCGTTAGGAATTTAGCAGATGAAAGAGCCAGGAAAGCTTTGAAGTATATATATTATCAGGTCATTCTGGTGCACAGAAAATAATTTACAAGAGTTTACCTGTTGACATGATCATATCTAGATAGCTTGATATTAAACCTCAATTTCAATTATGCCTACATATACCAAAAGCTATCTTTGTTCATACATATATATATATATATATATATACATACACATACATACATACAGGGTTGACCAAAATTACCTGACAGTAAATCAAAATTCTATAAATACTTAATATTATTTATTTATTTATTTAATAATTGAATGCTGTGAGTTAAAATCACCAATTTTTTTTTTTTTTTTTCAACATTTGTCTATTAGCAAAGTCTCTTATGAAATAATTTTTTGTTTTAATCTTGGAATTAAATGGGTTTTAATTTACTGTCAGGTGACTTTTGGCCAACCCTGTATATCTCTCTCTATATAAACGGCAGTTTGTCTGTGCGTGTTTCTGTGTGTCTGTTTGCTTGTACCCTCACCCTGACCACGGCTTTCAACCGATTCTGATGAACTTGACACACACATAGCCCAATGTCATAATTCAAAACTAACGCAGCGAAAATTTTGAAAAGTTCCCCCAGTTCTGAAAAAAATCGATAAATTCGACATGGGGTCGAGAATCAGGAATACGAACCACAAACTGTCTAGGGGACGCAACTCTACCTTTTTTAAATCTCAAAAAAAATTTACCATCATTTTTTCCATTTTTTTGCTATTTTTTGGCTATAACTCTCTAAAAATGCTTTATAGTTATTTCCCTTACAAACCTGAGCAACGCCGGGCGATACTGCTAGTATATTATGAAGAAGAGGTTTCATGCTATTTTGTTGTCTTTTATGGGGTGGGGGTAAAAAAAATTAAGGATTTAAGCTTTATTTGAACCTTAAATCCTCGATTTTGAGCAGAGGCTCCCCACCTTATTCCACCCTGCAATATTTCTCTCTGAACCTCTTGATTGCAAATGTCAAACACATTTAGTTTTATATCTATGAGATCATGTCAACTGTTTACTAAAATGCTAAGCTGTGTAAGCATAAAAATTCCACACTGCAATAAAACAATGTATGTTAACTATGAAGTGATTTTGAATAGTATTCTGCAATTTATTTATATATATATATATTTATTCTGTCACTGAGTAGTATGTGAAGTATTTTTTTGTTTTTCTTTGTGATTGTTTTAGTAAGAAACAGGAGTAGTAGTTGTAAGGAGGCATAGCACTAGCTAAATAAATACCAGCTACCAAACTATAAAACGATCTGATATAAAGCCTGATGTATTAACTTTATTGATCCTGTTCTCCCAAGAAGGCTGAAAGGGTGTTAACTTTGACTAATTGAACTTAGAATTTGGCTACTATATCCTTAAACCAACATAAATTATATAAAATAGATAAATAAAGCTGAGTGTAGCTTATTTGGTGCAATTGATTCTAAATAGCTCAGTCCACCTAGCTGTGGGTAGATTTTTGTTGGTAGAGCACATTTCTTTGAGATAAGCAAGCAAAACATTGTAAATTTGTTAAGTGATTTATTGACTTGCACTGCTAAGTTATGTATGCTGACTGGTGAATTTATTTGTTATAGAATGATGTCCTGTTCCAGAGAATCTTTCTCTCTTACTTAGTTCTTTGGCATTTAAACTGGCCTATATCTAGCCAAAATATTCTACATGTTTTATGTTCAAACTGGCTACACCTGGCCTCTCACGCCAACCTTACAATAACCTAAAAATTAAGTTACCTCATCAAAATCTCAAAGCTATAAGATAATGCGGGATTAATTCAAAACAAAGTGAACAAGAATACTTAGTGCAAACCTCCGCCAAGGCAACACCAATGTCCTCTCAACAATTAGAGATGATTTTTAAAATGAGAATATCTGAAATAAACTTGACTGCTCACACAAACGGAAATACTAAAAATGAACCCGACCGCTCTCAAAAATAAATAATAAAAGAACAGGAAAAGTAATCCAGAATCCTTGTCTGGTACCAGGTAGATCCCAAAATTTAATCAGTTCATGCCAGTCACGAGGCCAAACAACCCTGAAAATTTCATCTGAATCCATTCAACGGTTCTTGAGATATCCTGTCTGCAGACAAACAAACAAGCAAACGTGACCATAAAGAATACCTCTGCCTTAGCGAAGGCGGAGGTGTTAAATAAGCATTATTGTTTGAATGAAGTATGTGAATGCTAAAAGGTGAAGGTATGTGGCTTAGTGGTTAGGGTATTCAACTCATGATTGTAAGGTTGTGAGTTCAATTCTCAGTGATGTGTTGTACCCTTGAGCAAGACACTTTATTTCATGTTGCTCCAGTCCACTCAGCTGGCAAAAATGAGTAGCACTTGTAATTCAAAGGGGCCAGCCTTGTCACACTGAATCTCCCTGAGAACTACATTAAGGATACATGTATTTGTGGTATGCTCAGCCCCTTACACATTAATTTCATGAGCGAGCTGTTCTGTTGATTGAATCAACTGGAACCCTCATCGTCATAAGCGACAGTGCCAGTCAAAGAGTTAAACACTAGCTCAGTGAACCATGAAAGTTTATGAAAGGAATGTTTAGTTAGATAATTACGAATGACTGAACCTTGTTGATGGTAGTTTAATACCTAAAGACTTCATGGTTAAGATTCTGACACCAATACTATAACATTGAAGAGCCAAAATATCTCTTATATTGCTAAAATCTCTTTAGTTTTAAATGGAGGAGGAGCCCCCCTTCGGTCATGAATGACCATGGGATTGCACCTTAAAAGTTACCCTCCAAAGCACAAGTCCAGGCAAGGTTGTTTATGGAAGGCCAGCAGTCGCCCATGCATACCAGCCTCCCCTCTCCACACCAAGGGAAAGGCAAAGGCCGACACAGCTTGGCACCAGTGATGTCACAACTCATTTCTACAGCTGAGTTATAAAATGTCTTGCTCGAAAACACAACACGCAGCCCGGTCCAGGAATCAATCTCACAATCATAAGCTCGACGTTCCAACCACTGAGCCATGCACCTAGTTTTAAATAGCTACCACTTAATTATATAGTGGATGGTGTATATAAGCACTGTAACTTAATGCTTCATTAACTAACTCCACCACCATGAGCATAGTTTGGTGAGCGTGAGCTCAGGTTGAACTCTCCTTTTATCTTATACTTATTTCACTCATCGAACTACAGCCAGGCTGGGTCAATGCCTTGAAGCATTTAGTCAGACAAATCACCCCCAGTGCTTGTTTTAAAGTCTGGTACTTATCCTATTGATCGCTTTTGCTGAACTGCTAAGTTATAAGGATATAAGCAACCAGCATCAACTGTCAAGCAGTGATCAGGCAGGAGAGAAAGCACAAAATCACATATACAACAGGCTTCCACGACAGTTTCTGTCTACCAAACTCACTCACAAGGTATTGGTCAACCTGGGGCTATAGTAGAAGACACTTGCCCAAGGTACTGTGCAGTAGGACCAAACCTGAAACCATGTGGATGGAAAGTGAGTTTCTTAACCACACAGCCATACCTGCACCCATGTACATCTTGTCAAGATAAAACTTTCAAGTGGTGCTCCTAACGCCCAATGGTCTTACTTTATCTTTTAGCTTGTTGTTATTAATATTAAGGGAGTAAGTTGGTGAGAATATTCAAAAGTAGTTACTAAGCAATTTTAGAAATTATAATTCCCAATGTCACTTCATGGCCATTAATTCAGGGAATGAGAGTACATGAAATTTTTGCTTTTATAAAGCTGGGTTCACATTAGAATGAAATTGGATCATGGACCCAGATACCTAGAATTTATATCTGCTTCTCAAAAATTATATTAGCAAGCAAAGTGGCTTACATCAAAGCTCCCAAGTAGGCTAATAATCAAATGTTGTGTTGCTTAGCAACTAACTTAGAGAAACTAGTTCAAATAACAATGATTAACAGTCTTATCTTTTACTTGTTGCAGTCATTGGACTATGGCCATGCTGGAGCACCAACTTGAAGGGTTTTAGTGAAACAAATTGACCCCAGTGCTTATATATATATTTTTTGTCTTAAGTCTGGTACTTATTCCTTCAATCTCTAATGCTGAACTGCTAAGTTATGCGGACATAAACAAACCAACACCAGTTGTCAAGCAATGGTGGAGGGCAAATGCAAACACACACACACACATGATGGATTTCTTAGTCCAGCTATCAAATCCATTTACAAGGCTTTGATAGAAAACATTTGTCCAAGGTACCATGCAGTGAGACTGAACCCAGAACCATGTGGTTGGGAAGCAAACTTCTTATACTGCCATGCCTGCACCTATCTTTAGATAATGTTATTGAAGAAAAATATTCTATTTATTAGGGAACAATAAATTTTGTGGTTATCTTTCTTTTTTTCTGCTTTAAATCAATTATCCATTCATTTTAATGTTCTGTCACTGAAGGTGTAATATCAATATTTGTTACTACATCAAATATTCTAGCACCAACTAAACTATTATCTTAATTCTCTCTCTTCCTTCAGCTACAATGGTCTCTATTTACCAAAACCCACTTAATGTCATAAACACTGAAAATTCCTCTTGACAACATTATCATCTCTAGTACCTATTTCTTTACTACCCACAAGGGGCTAAACACAGAGGGGACAAACAAGGACAGATAATGGGATTAAGTCGATTACATCGACCCCAGTGTGTAACTGGTACTTAATTTAACGACCCCGAAAGGATAACCTCGGCGGAATTTGAACTCAGAACGTAGCAGCAGACGAAATACCACTAGGCATTTCACCCGGCGTGCTAACATTTCTGCCAGCTTGCTGCCTTTTATTTATCATCTCTAGTACCTCCTTATCACTCACCTTTTCTATGTAACAACTAACAGTTGATCTGCTAGAAATAGCAGTTAAATTCTCTCATCACACCTCACCATCTTCAGAACTGGAGACATTCAACACTGTTCTAGCTGTACAAAAAGATGTGATGGTCAAGGCTGGAATGCCTCAGTCAGAGCCAACCTGAGACTTAACAATGTTTTCATATGACATCACCTGGGCAAACCAGTGATGTTTACATTCCCTGTAAACAATACATCTAATAGTTCTGTGGTTTCAAAGACAATCATGTAGATCTGTTTACACCCCTTATAAATAATACATCCTCAAGCTCAGCTTTCATGCCAGCATGAGTTGGATAGAGACTTATTAGCAATTAGCCATAAGGATGAGCTCAGTCTGTTTCAGTTGATTTAGAGAGATAATGGTGATATAAGCTACTTCAAGTGAATTAAGTCTGTAGTGTACAATGCATACATGTTTGGTTTGCACATAGAAGATCACCATTATTGGCACCACCTATTGTAAACAGTGTATGTGTATTTATGTTATAGTGCAGGGCCGTGCTGCGTTGGGGGCAAGAAGTTGTACTTATGTTTCTAACCTGTATCAATTGCAGTGTGTGAATCGAATATTTAGTAAATTTGTTTGTACACATCGTATCAATGTGTATAATTCATATCAATGTTTATGCATTTGTGTATGTACATATCTTTACTTTAATTAGGTGCCGGAGTGGTTGTGTGGTAAGTTGCTTGCTTACCAACCACATGGTTCCGAGTTCAGTCCCACTGCATAGCACCTTGGCCAAGTGTCTTCTACTATAGCCTCGGGCCGACCAAAGACTTGTGAGTAGATTTGGTAGAAGGAAACTGAAAGAAGCCCATCGTATATATGTATATGTATGTGTGCTTGTGTGTCTGTATTTGTCCCCCCAACATCGCTTGACAACTGATGCTGGTGTATTTACGCCCCCATAACTTAGCAGTTCAGCAAAAGAGACCGATAGAATAAGTACTAGGCTTCCAAATAATAAGTCCTGGGGTCGGTTTGCTCGACTAAAAGGTGGTGCTCCAGCATGGCCGCAGTCAAATGACTGAAACAAGTAAAAGAGTAAAAGAGAGTATATCTATCTATGTATATATATACATATATATATATATATATATATATATATATATATATATATTGTTATGTGTTTGTATCATGTTAATATGTATGTGTAATATAGGACACTAACAGTATCGCCCGGCGTTGCTCGAGTTTGCAAGGGAAATAACTATATAAGCATTTTTAGAGATGTAAAGTATAATAGCCATCTCAATATGGCTAACCACAAAGTGTTACTGTAGCTTTTTACGTTCTGAGATTTAATAATAAATTTTTAGAGAGTTATTTCCCTTATATATGCCAAAAATGCATTAAAAATGGGAAAAATTGATGGTAAATTTTTTTTTAAATTGTAGACTCATCGTAGACGTGCGCTAATACCCAGAAGGGCTTGATATGAATCACGACTATAAGATACCTGGTTTTGGTTAAACTGCACCGCAAAATGTGGGAGTAGTTAGGAGTCTAAATCATAGGAGACAGACAGCACACAACCTCTCTTTTATATATAAAGATTGGGGAATTGTATTGGCTTGAATATGTATGTTTGTGTCTGTTGCTCATCTCAGATTACAATGAAGATGGATTTGCGTGCATGCATATATGCTTGTGTTCTGTGTGTTGTATAGATATGGATGTATATTTGAGTGTGTGTGTAACTGTGTTTGCAAAATGTGTTGTGTTTGTGTGTATATGCACTTACTATGTTATTGGTGTGTTTGTATGCATGCTGGTATGTGTCAATACATGTGCAGGTTTTACCAAGGTTTTGTCACAACCCGAACTATCACAACAAAAACTCCAATGACTATTTGCATTATATATGCCTACATTCACACACACACAAAAACATTTTATCTTTTACTTCTTCCTGTCATTAGATTGTGGCCATGCTGAGGCACCACTTTGAAGAAATTTTAGTTGAACGAATCAACCCCAATACTTTGTTTTAAAGCTTGGTACTTATTCTATCAGTCTCTTGCTGAACAGCTAAGTTACGGGGATGTAAACACACAAACACCAGTTGTCAAGCAGTGGTGGGGGATACACACACACACACACACACTCACTACTTTCAGTTTCCCTCTACCAAATTCACTCACAAGGCTTTGGTTGGCCTGAGGCTGCAGAAGACACCTGCCAAGGTGCCATGCGGTGGGGCTGAACCTCGAGCTATGTGGTTGGGGAGCAAACTTCTAACCACACAGCCATGCCTGCACCTTACATGATAAACTGCACACACACCTACTTACATGCAGTGCTGTCTTAAGTCATGAGTACACAGGACTGTCCTGGAAGTCCTATAGGTCTCCTCTCATTGCTTTACAACTGCTGTTGGTTTGTATATGTCACTTGTAACTTACCAATTCAGCAAAAGAGACTGACATAATAAGTACTAGACTTTAAAAATTATATGTTCTTGGGGTTGATTTATTCAACTAAAACCCTTCAAAGTGATGTCCCAGCATGGCCACAGATTTAACCAGCCTTGACCATCACATCTTTTTGTACAGCTAGAACAGTGTTGAATGTCTCCAGCTCTGAAGATGGTGAGGTGTGATGAGAGAATTTAGCTGCTATTTCTAGCAGATCAAGAGTTAGTTGTTACATAGAAAAGGTGAGTGATAAGGAGGTACTAGAGATGATAAATAAAAGGCAGCGAGCTGGCAGAAATGTTAGCACACTGGGTGAAATGCCTAGTGGTATTTCGTCTGCTGCTATGTTCTGAGTTCAAATTCTGCAGAGGTTGACTTTGCCTTTCATCCTTTAGGGGTCGATAAATTAAATCTTTGCTCTTTCTAAAATTCGAGAGCTCATAGTATGGTTAGCTCCAGAGACTGAAACAATTAAAAGATGAAAGATCCTCTTGCTTTTACAGTTTTTGTTACTTTCCTACAAATATTCAATATCAGTTACATTGTTTTAAGTTTTGCAATAATACTGGGCTACCACAGTTTTCTTATGTAATTTGCACCTAATTTTAATTAAGTATTAAGTATTCTTTTATTCTAAAATTAAGTATTCTTTTATAACTAATAATGTGTTGAATGTTATTTAGAATTTTCAGAAAAAAATCCAAAAGGTAATTAAATATACCACCTGTCCTACAATACATAAGTGTGTGAATGTGTGCACATGTACATTTAGTACCTGTTGTTACTTCCTTACGGTGGTTTCTGTTGGCATCAAGATTTTGGGATAAAGCATTCATCAACAGGCTTTTGTAGTAGTTAAAAAAAGGAAAATACAAGATAATCACTTTGGTGCTTCATACATAAAAACATTGTCAACCATGCTCTTCACACCGTATAATATATATATACATATATATATATATATATATATATATATATATATATATATATATATATATACAAATTGAGATAGGGGTTGTAAATTCAACCCTCCATGGGATAACATATATCCAATATACTGTTAGTGAAGTACCCAACAAAGTTAATACATAAATGTTAAGAATTGCGATGCAATTAATTCATTTACTGTATTATATGGGCAAAGGTAAAATGTTTTACCACAAATTCATAATACAAAATAAGAAAATGGAGAAATACAACCAAATCAAATATCAATTACCAGATAATACCCAATCACATACTTTATTAAACCACCACATAAGATGTAGTCTATATTTATATTTACTTATATTTATATTCCCTTATACATATTGTACTTATTGTATCACATTACTCCTTTATGTACACTGTTTTGTTCTACATTAAAGTCTCTTATGTGGTGGTTTAATAAAGTATGTGATTAGGTATTATCTGGTAATTAATATTTGATTTGGTTGTATTTCTCCATTTTCTTATTTTGTATATGTGTATATATATATATATATATATTTAAATAATGAGGGTGATAAATTGAATATTGACTTAATTAATATCAATTTAAAACCAGTAGCATAGCATATAGAAAAATCTGAAAATTCAGAAAAATTGTAATACATGCGTATAATAGGGATGACCACTAAGTGGACATCCAATATGCTAGAAGAAGATCACCTACAATCTCACTACAAAGAAAAGAATGTTCTCCGGAGAAATTCAGCAAACACCAGAACATAAGTGGGTAAGACAGATGAAAATATATAAAATACAGAATTAATCATAGACCGGTTTCATCATCAACGATTTTACTTATGTAATCATCATCCGTGGACTCTTCAGTACAATCGTTCCAATTCAATATAATTTGTAGAACTCTGCAACTGGGTGTCCCCTTAGTGGTCATCCCTATTATACACATGTATTACAATTTTTCTGAATTTTCAGATTTTTCTATATGCTAGGCTACTGGTTTTAAATTGATATTGACATTAATTAAATTAATATTCAATTTATCACCCTCATTATTTAAATTTTAAATAATTATGTTCTCTAATCGGCAACATTAACTACAGTGAATTATCTACTGTGGAACTGTTTCCAGGATTTAGTGCGCCAGAACTTAGACATTTGAAAGTAACCCCAGTGTAATCGGTAGAACTATACACACGTCTAATTTTATAAGGACAACTAGTGTGTAGTTCTACAAATTATATTGAATCAGAACGATCGTACTGAAGAGTCCACGGATGATGATTACATAAGTAAAATCTACGATTAATTCTGTATTTTATATATTCTCATCTTTCTTACCCACTTATGTTCTGGTGTTTGCTGAATTTCTCTAGAGAACATTCTTTTCTTTGCGGTTAGATCGTCGGTCATCTTCTTCTAACATATTGGATGTCCACTTAGTGGTCATCCCTATTATACGCATATATATATATACACACACACATATTTAGTGTAGATAGTTGGGGTAAATCACAGCTGTTTCCTCTTGTGTGTATGTGTGCATGCACGCAGTGTGCATGTGCATCACTCTCTCTCGTCTTCCTGATTACTATCTAAATATAAACACTTGATCCAAATGTGAAATTTATATTATTTAATTGAGTTCCACCATAAGCTTTGGCATGGTTATAGCTGGATGCTCTTCCTAACACCAACCACTTTACTGTGTGTCCTGGATGCATATTTTTTCATGCCACCAGCACTAGTGAAGCCACCAAATAACCTGTAAAACAGGAAAGGAACAAGAAAAACCCCCTATGACTAATTGGAGACAGTATTTGAGACAGGAAGGTGGCTATTTGCCAGTGTACTTTTGTAGACAAGTCTAGGATCAGACATTAAAAAAATAATATTTAAATTTTGTTTAATTTTTAATCATTTTTAATAAATTTCCAATATTTGTTCTTGATTGTTCTACAAAGAGAAATACTTCAAAATAGCACCTATATTCTTTAACAAAGCATTTGTTAAGCCATACACACCCTTTCATACACACATGTATTTACATATCAATATATACACACATATATTTACATGTATATGTACATATACACATATATACATGTTTTACATATACATATATATATACATATATATATATATGTATTTTTTTTTGATGCCACATATAAAAGCATTATGTATAAAATTCAATACAAGATATATATATATATTTTTTATATTGAAATTTATATATAATTAAAGCTTCCAGATCAACATCATCATTTTATTGCTTTACTCTTGTGTTGATTGTCAATAATTGTATTTTGTTATTTGATATAGTTCAGCTTTGGTATTAGAATTTGTTCAAATTTGCATTTTGAGTGCGAATGTGTGAGCAAGGGTGTGTGTGTGTGTGTGTGTATGTATGTGTGTGTGTGTATGGGGTGAGTGTTTTTATCGAAAGACTTTTTGAGTGGCTTTTCCTCTTGTCAAACTTTGTGAGGAAGACAGTAAAGATGAAGATGTCTATTGAAATTATTTACATAAAAATATTAATAATACTTTTTTTCACAGCATGAAGACATATCTTAAAACTAAGCCTACAATTCTTCATTTTTATTTGATATACTGTCTGTGTTCTTTTCTTTTGAAGAAATGTCTGTGGAAGAATCAGAAGAATTTGGTTGGTCTTTTTCACTATCATTGTCACCACTGTCAGAACTAGATTTTTCACTTTCCTGTCGCTCTTTCTTTACTTGCTTTAGAATTTTGTGAGCTTGGCTATGAGCCAGTTCTTTGAAGTCTGGATCTTGAGTATACCACATAGCCAAACAACAGCGCTGGCCTTTTATAACTGCTTTCACTCCATGATAATCTGCAGCATTAAAGCCAACTAGTCTTCCACACTTTGGTTTCATAGACAACTGGAAATAAAAAGAGAATCATCATTATCATAATCATCATTTAATGTCCATGTTCCAATCTGACAATATCCCATGGACCCAAATACTGTATTGTGTTTTACTCTCTACTTTAGCATGGTTTCTTACAGCTGGATGTCCATCCTAATGCCAATTGCTTTACAGAATGCTTTTTCATGGCACCAGCACTCAGGTTACTATGCAGCTTACAAGACTATGAACCCCGAGTGGTGGTGTGGCAGGTTTAGAGATGGGGGATAAAAGTATGAGAGAAGAGGATAGAACAAAATTGTAATATATGGAGAAGCAACAACGTTGACCAAAATAAGTAGAAATGGCATTTAAGGACTGAATTTTAACGTCTTCACTTCTTTGAAGGTACTCAGAGATACAGCAGGAATCCTTATTAATTAAAATAGTCAGAATCTTTGCTCTTTCTAAAATTCGAGAGCTCATAGTATGGTTGGCTCCAGAGACAATTACAAAGTATTCTTTGAGCCAAAGGAGCTTTTATGTAACCAATCAATCTGCTAGAAATAGCAGCCAAAGCTCCCTCAGATTACATCCTGATGTCTTCAGAAAAAAAAAAAGCAGTCATTCATATGTAAAAATACTGGATGGTTAGAGTAGAATGCTTTCAACCATAGGTTCGCTCAATTAGGACTGAGCTTAGATTAAACAATAACAACATACCCATTTGCATAAATCAGATATAAATAGGAAAAAGCTCAATAAATCATCCAACATCTCAAGCAGGTGACAAAAAGGGCAGTGCTTGAAGTTGAGCAGCACATAGTAACCAACCCTGACAGTAAGATGTTCTGGAAATATGTACATTCAGGCACAGGAGTGTCTGTGTGGTAAGTAGCTTGCTTACCAACCACATGGTTCCGGGTTCAGTCCCACTGCGTGGCATCTTGGGCAAGTGTCTTCTACTATAGCCTCGGGCCGACCAAAGCCTTGTGAGTGAATTTGGTAGACAGAAACTGAAAGAAGCCCGTCATATATATGTATATGTATATATATGTGTGTGTGTGTGTGTGTTTGCATATCTGTGTTTGTTCCCCCCAACATCGCTTGACAACTGATGCTAGTGTGTTTCCATTCCTGTAACTTAGCGGTTTGACAAAAGACACTGATAGAATAAGTACAAGGCTTACAAAGAATACGTCCTGGGGTCAATTTGTTCGACGAAAGGCAGTGCTCCAGCATGGCCACAGTCAAATGACTGAAACAAGTAAAAGAGTAAAAGAGTATTCAAAGCAGAGACTTCACTTCCAGTTGGTCCTTTTGGCAATCCCCATGCAAGCCAGATTACTGACAATCCCAAAGAATGCACAGAACTCATTGCTGAATGCTATGCAGGCATTTTTATGATTGAAAACCAAAACCTACCATCCCCTTCACCTCTGACACCAAATTCTATAACTATGGAATTTACACCTGCAATGCTGCAATGTCACCTGAAGAATAAGTGCAACTATGCCTCTCCTGATCTTGATGGTGTTACATACATGCTTCTCAAACGTAGTGGTTACTTTCTTCTGCTCCAGCTTTCACTCTTCTTTCAGTTCTGTCTTAACAATGGTGCTACCCCCGGAACAGTGGAAAACTGCCAGTGTCATTCCTCTGTTCAAAAAGGGTGACCACACATTACCTGTCAACTATTGTCCAGTCAGTCTTACTAGCTGCATTGCCAAACTGATGTCAGAGAAACACTCTGGAACTTCTGGAATTCTCACAGCCTTATCCATCCCTCACAATTTGGATTTATCCCTATCTCCAGCTGCTGTGATCAACTTATCAAGTTTAACGAAGACATCACCCGGGCCACTGATGGTGGAACCAACACTAATGCTTTTTATGTGACACCAGCACCAATGCTTTTATCTGGCACCAGCACCCACACCAATGCTTTTTGCGTGGCACCTTGATTTTAGGATCTCAATTCTGTTGTGGTGGTCAGGACAGTTTGAGTACAGCATTGTGCCACATACCTCTGTCTTCTGTCATCTCCTTCATAAGGCTCAACATTTTGAGATTGGCCTTCAATACTTCATCTCATGTAATATAGGCCCAAATTTGCATATATGATCAGGGGTTATGTCTTGAGACATTTTTTTGAAAAAAAGTGTCTTATATCTCATCAAATATACTATATTACTAAAGACTAATACTTTACCTGTTCTGACTTATTTGGATAAGCAAAGATGAATTCTCCTCCTGTGAATTCTCCATTTAAGTAGATGATGGCACTAGAATTAAAAGATATCACAAAAACATATAATATAGTTTCATTTCATGGTATTATTTAAACAGAAAATGTAGATGTAAAAGTAATGCAGATGTGTGAATAAGTTCTTCTCAGAATTGATTGAAGGAACCCGAGGGAAGAACATTACCTGTAATCTCTTTGTATATAGGCTGGTACTTCTTTTAAACAGGTACCATCAGGCTGAAGAAGACAGTTGTCTGCATGGATTGGATGAGATAAATCACTCCGGTCTAATTCATCTTCTGAGGACAAAAATTAAAAGTTTTAAAAATTATTGTCATCAACATCAGCATTGTATGTTTTTCACTGCTGACATAAACCGAACAAGTTTTTCCGTCCTTGTTTTTGTATACATTCGATGCTTTCTTCCAAGGAATCTTATGCTCTTAGCTTAGTTTTTCCTTGGGGCTGGCCAGATTGGAGCAATCTCAAGATTAATCAGCCGAAATTGCGAGGATGATCTGGTTCTTGATTGAGGATAGAAAGCTTTGAATGACCCGTCCTTGTTTTTTTGTATTGTCTATGTGGATGTTTTGTTGTCCCTTTTTGTATCACCTAGTTGTCTGGATGTTTTGCGTTCTTGTCCCATTTTGTATTTTATATATATCTCTATATATATAAAGCTGAAGTTGTTTGTGTATGGCAGATTTAGTAGCCTTCAATTAACATTATCTCCTCCGAGACCCTGTGGCGCAAGTTGACCAAAATTGAAAGTAAGATAGAAGAAGGCTTGCTCTTCCTTCCGTAGAAGAAAAAATTCAAATCGGACCATGTTAACACCAAAAATTATTTACATCAAAAAGGTGCTTTTTTCTATGAAAATCCCTATCTTTTACGATTTTTTGACTGCTGTGTCACCATTTTTCAGGGTATTTCAACCAGAAAAATGTTCACTTAAAGAGAATAATAAGCTACTTTTCAAAAATTCCAATTCTATAGGGTCGAAACAAACCTGAGCAACGCCAGGCAATACTGCTAGTATATATATATATATAGGTACTTGGTTTGATATTTTATCAATAATTAGGTCCATCTTCAACACATTCCAAACCAATATGCTAACACTCCATCTCTTCATCACCTCGAAATCCAGTTTCTACCAAAGCATCACTATCTCTGTACCTATTAGGTCACTGTAGCATTGCCTTATTTCAACTACCCTCTAGATATCTGCATTCTATGCAAAGCCCTCACATCATACACACACACTTCCTAGATACTTAGGTACTTCAAGGCAGCTGACTAGTGAGAGTTCTGGTAGTCCCTATCCTTAGCAGAACATGTACTTCGTACCTGACTAAGTAGTTGACTGAAACCTCCCTATTAGAAATGTCCCTCCACATCTCACATACAACTAAAATTTATAATACCAAATCTCTGCAAATTTCACTCGCAGCTTCTCTGCAGTAGATCAGGCAAAAAACATGGCCTACAATGCCAGGGAAAAAAATTGCTCATCCACGCAAAGTGCACAGCTCTTACCCACCACTACAAATTATGCAGCATCATCATCTGAAATATGAGAGTGAGCTGAAAAGTTCATAGGCTGATCAAGATACTCTCATGAAATGTGATCAAATGAGTTTTATTTTTCAGCATAGTCCCTCTTGAAATCCACATACTGTAAATCCTCGAGTATAGTCCGCTCTTGAGTATAATACACAGGGGAGTTTTAGGGGGCTGTACCTCTGAAAAACCTAAACCTTGTCTATAATACGCACCCCTTCTCTAACTTGAGTCAAGGCGGTCTGTATAACGTTCTTGGTTTGTAAAAATGTATATGGTAACGTCCTTTATTATTATTGTATATATAACATAATGCAAACGTGTAACTTTTTTGTGCATTTTGTTTGCAGAAAATAAAGAAATAACAGCAAAAATGTTTAATAAATGTTGCTTACTGCAAGTTATGGGTGATTCTTTTATGACTTCATTGCTTTCAGGATTAACTTAAGGTATTTTCGCGCCCGACATCACAAAATGCATATGAATAAACATTGCCGGACAGCAAATAGAGACTTGGACATTGCTTAGAAAATAATTTTCATTTCTAACCTCGTATATAGTACGCACTAGGGATTTTGACCTTTAAATTTTGGGAAAAAAATGCGGATTATACTCAAGGATTTACGGTACTTCTTCGATCAGTATTGTAGTGCTCAGATCCCATAAGTGCAGAAGCTTTCATCTTGTTGGTTAAAAAAGTCATCAACAGCAGATACAACATCATCATCATTGTGATGCTGGTTCCCAGCCAAGTATTTTTTCACTTTCAGGAACAGATGATAGTCAGATACGATCAAATCAAGAGAATAGGGTAGGTGATCTACCAGTTCAAAGCCTTCATGTATCTCTCATAGCCAGCAAGTTCTATCACCCACAAAATAATAGTCAATCACCTTTATGATCCTTTTGACAGTCACCCGTCTATTTTCCTCATGTCAAATATCCAACAATTTAGTTGCTGACTTTACATTACATTTAGTAATCTCCAATTATTCTTTTACTTGTTTCAGTCATTTGACTGTGGCCATGCTGGAGCACCACCTTTAATCGAGCAACTAGACCCTGGGATTTATTCTTTGTAAGCCCAGTACTTATTCTATCGGTCTCTTTTGCTGAACCACTAAGTGACGGGGACATAAACACACCAGCATCAGTTGTCAAGCAATGCTAGGGGTACAAACACAGACACACAAACATACACACACACACACACACACACACACACACACATACATATATATATATATATATATATATATATATATATTATATATATATATACATATATACGACGG
>NC_043001.1:30891058-30896058 GCF_006345805.1 Octopus sinensis | reverse complement strand
CACTCACCAGTAAAATTTCCACTTTTTTCTTATTTTTATTTTCCTAAAATTTTCGTTGCGTCTTGCAACCTTTTCAATAGTCTTGACTTCAATAGTCTTCAATAGTCTTTCAATAGTCTTCAAGAGTCAAGACTATTGAAAAGTTTGTAACACGCAACGAAAATTTTAGGAAAATAAAAATAAGAAAAAAGTGGAAATTTTACCGGTGAGTGTGTTAAATCATAAGGCACAAAAAGAAAATGCCTCTCCCCAGACACAACAGAATATGCTTCAACACACGAACTCATATAAAGAATCTTGCAAACCAAATCCAAAAACGAAATTTTCATAGTTTATTTTATATTTTAAGTTTATAGACTGTCTCTAGAAAATCCAGAAATCTGGACCTCTTCTAGTCCCCAGCTTCTATTCTTTTTAACTAAGAAACACAGCTTATTGAATTGATTCCAAATATGCAATTGGCACTTATCAATTGTGGAAGATTGAAAGGCAAAGCTAACTCTGGAGACACACTTCCACTTAGGAGTAAATAAAACATCTAACATATAAATGAACTGAAAAGTAATCTGTTTACACACATACATGCTTACAGAGAATCAAAGACAAATTAATTTCAAAATTTCACATATGAACATGATAAACACTAAAATTATATCTTCATATTCCAAAGTTGTTGAAGTTGACTTATTGCAAAAAATAATTAATAGTATTTACTAATATACCAATTTCCCCGCAAAGGGTATAAAGCCTAAATCAGAAGATCACTTTAAAAAGTTTTAAGTTCAACAGACACAATATCTGAGTCTGTGAAATTCAAACAAACAAGACTTGTAATACTAAATGACAATGAACAAACTTTCAAGTTTTAATATCTAACAAAGCTAAAACATTGATTGTTCACACATATTAATCATCACTTTCAAAGATTTGCATATCAATCTTTAACACAAGTTATAATAAAATAATTAAATCATTTAAAGTTACTGCTAACAATTATTTGAATAATGAAAGAAAAATGACTAAAAATGACCATTTCATACATAGAATCAAATTCCAATTACATTCTTCTTTTTCAACTGAATAAACTACTAATTTTATAAATATCTTTACAATAATTTGACTTTCGAATGAAAGCACATATATATATATTATATATATATATATATATATATATATATATATATCTATATATATATATATATATATATATATATATATATATATATATATATATATATATATTATATATATATATATATATATATATTCATATATATTCATGCTCTTATATTTATAAAAGATAAAAAGGTTACAGATTACTAAAGAAAAACAAAATGAAACAGAAACTACAATAATGACCAATCAGCTCGCTGATTTTCCAAATGACAAATTCATTTCACCAAAACGGCACAATATTAGCATATATCACAAATGTTGCATGCAGGAAGATGCAAAATAACATGCCATGCAATTCTCCTAAATTTTCTGTAAGATTGATTACATTTTCATTGTAACATGAACAGATATTGTTTAAAGGATTACAGAGAACTCAAAGATGTCTGTTATTTAATCTTATATCCTATCAATGACTAAAGATAGTTCCAGAAACCAGAACAGATGCAAAAAATAAATATAGATAAGTAAGGAATCGCTGAGTAGATGTTAATCAATAATTTTTTTATTATTATTTTTTAAAGATTTTATTGTTTTGGTTTTTGTTTCTGTTTTCTTTACTTACAAAAGTATAAAAAATTTTAACTCATTTACATATGAAATTTCTGTAAAAATTATATTTTTAAATAACACAGCATCATTTTTGAGTGGTTCAAATGAATAAAGAAATGTTTCCTCTGTTACCCACCCCTCCCATCACTAATGTGTCTTTTATTGTTTCAAATATTGGACATCATACTACAATTTCATATTAATATCATTAATATAGCTAAATTAACCCCTTCTCGTAATGATATTATTTTTTATCAATATTCAATAATTCTAAAAACAAATACAATATGTGAAAGAAGTACAAATAGAAATCAGTTATTATCAATAAAGAAAATATTAATAAAAAAAATTTTCATATCAATAATGATGATGATGATGGTGATGATGATGAAAGATTTTTTACTTAGAGACTTTAGTCGACATGTTATTACCAACAAACAGTGTTATTACCATAGCAACTGTACAGATGTATGGTAAAAGTACAGACCAGTATGTGACCTAAAACTAATGTAATTGGAGTGAATGTTTTATGAGCAGTTACCTGTTCCAATAGCATCTTATAGTCTGTGTGCATGTTTGTATATATATATATATATATATATATATATATATATATGTAAATAGGAAGAGTGTTGATATGTGTGAATGTGCATATGAGTGTGTATAAATCAATCATCATCATCATCAACATTATCATCATATATCTAACCACAGTTGTCAATGTAAAGATATTAGAACATTATAGATAACTATTATAGTTGGATGAGGTTTTTATGGTTGGGTGCCCTTCATAATAATTACGATGTGTTTCAATTTTGAGGATCCTAAATATGTAACAAGAATAAATAAAAACTAGATGGCGAGATGGCAGAAATGTTAGCACGCTGGGCGAAATGCTTAGCGGTATTTCATCTGCTGCTACGTTCTGAGTTCAAATTCCATCGAGGTCGACTTTGCCTTTCATCCTTTCAGGGTCGATAAATTAAGTACCAGGCATGCACTGGGGTCGATGTAATTGACTTAATCTCTTTGTCTGTCCTTGTTTGTCCTCTCTGTGTTTAGCCCCTTGTGGGTAGTAAAGAAATAGGTATTTCATCTGCTGCTACATTCTGAGTTCAAATTCCACTGAGGTCAACTTTGCCTTTCATCCTTTCAGGGTCGATAAATTAAGTACCAGTTACGTACTGGGGTCGATGTAATTGACTTAATCTCTTTGTCTGTCCTCGTTTGTCTCCTCTATGTTTAGCCCCTTGTAGACAATAAAGAAATAAGAATAAATAAAACTACTAATTTTCTTCAGAATATTGGTAGATAAAATACTATTATAGTCTGCCTTGCCGCCAGCATGTTAGCCAAAGAGCCACTGGTTTGTTACTTAACATCACCACCATTACTGTCTCTGATAAAGATGCAAGACAGTTAACTTACAAGCCAATCAGAGGAATAAACCAGCACCATACAAGTATACCATTATTTTGTTTTAAAAGAATTTCACTCTCTATTGCACTGAACTTGGATTATTGTGAGAGGGATCTGCATCAGATGACCAGCTTCTTTTTAGTTCTTGATTTCTTAGAGTGGCAAGGTAGATTAACCAGTTACAGTTCAAATTACCCTGAGTAATGTAAAGCTTATTTATTCATATTATTCTGAAGTAAGCATGTATCATCTCATAGCTTACAGATTTTGATGATGTTATTGTCTATATTTAGAATTACATTGTAGGGTGGGTGTGAAAGGCTAGATCTGGCAAGTTTGAACATAAAACAGGAGGCATTTTTGGGCTGGATGTGGCCAGTTTAAATGCTAAGGGTTAAAATGATTAGAAATATACAAAAGATAACTTGAATGAACAACATATCTCAGCTTAGTTTAACATGTACATCTCACTATGATGTTGTTTGATATTGTCTTTCTACCCATTAAAATTTAGCCACTCATGGGTGGATTCCCTCTGTACCAGAACTCTAGTTTTCACATGTGTTTCATTGAGTGATCAAAACACGTTGACTACCCTCAACACAACTTAGCCAGGCTCCAATGCCATCATCCAGAAAGTGGCACACTGCTGTATGCAGACAATTCACGAAACCACAGGTAAGAGTTAGTCGCTAGGTGAGGGCTAGTGGTAGACAAGCTGCCCTAAAAAGAAACTAGCATGATCTTACAAAAGGTGTATTACAAGAAGGTTGAGCAAGTAATTACATGTATGCAAATGCGATGACTATACTAGTATGGACATGTAATGCAATTGTATGATACATACTGCAGGCTGGATGAACAGGCATCGTGAATGGATTTGTGTAGATAATTGGAAGAGAAGTAAACTGTGAAACACTGGAATTAAGTGAGCACGTTCAATGTGATAGAGAAAGGTACTGAAAAACAGGGAATGATGAGCATTATAATGGGATAAACCTGAAAAGTGTAGAAAATATGAAACAGGGAGAAGAAGTGAAGGAAGCAGGTGTGCACAGCACAATCTAAAATCTTAATAATAATCCTGATGATTTGAAGAGCACATGAAAACATGAGTTATGAGAAGTAGATGTTAAATGACGATGATAATAATGATGATTGTGTATTTGTGTGTGTATATACAGATACATACACCCACACATATTTATGCAATGCATAAATATGAATGTAATAGATGTAATATATATACATATACATAAATACATACACACACACATATATATAATGTATATTATATAACATATATATATATATATATATATATATATACACATATATGTATATTATATGCATATATATGTATGCATATATATATATAATATATATATAAATATATATATATATAATATATATGTATACATATATATGCATATATGTATATATTTATATATATGTATACATATATATATGCATGTATATGTATATATTTATATATATGTATACATATATATATGCATATATATATATATATATATTTATATATGTAACATATATATGTATACATATATATGTGCATACATATATATATATTTATATATGTATACATATATATGTGCATACATATATATATATATATGTATACATATATATGTGCATACATATATATATATATGTGCATATATATGTATATATATATATACATATATATGTGCATATATATATGCATATATATGTATGCATATATATGTATGCATATATATATGCATATATATGTATGCATATATGTATGCATATATATGTATGCATATATGTATGCATATATATATATGCATATATATGTATGCATATATATATAT
>NC_043001.1:30883558-30888558 GCF_006345805.1 Octopus sinensis | reverse complement strand
TATAAAAGGCCCTTCTAATGTAGGTTTTCATGTAGGGTGAAAATGGTAGTAGGAGGGTCAAACCAGGTGACTTTTCAGTGGGACATTCTCTTGTTGAAATTAGGGTTGGGCATATAGATGATGCAATCTTTAAACCCACTGGCTACCAGAACCTAGTTGTAATAGGGAGCCATTGTTTCAAAAACATCTTTATTCTTTTCACCAACAACACTGAACCATCCCGGGTCTATATATATATATATATATATACACCTGCAGGATAAAAGAGGTTATGTTCTTCCAGCTAGTATGTCTAAAGAGTCATCAACATTGCCAAGTGCCATAGTCAGCCAGAAACTGAAAGTAACCTTCTTACTAGTTATATGCCATAACAAGTAATACACTGATTGGCAGTAAATGTATGTATGTATGTGTGTGTGTATATTATATATATATATATATATATATATATATATATATATAATATATATATAGATATATATGTGTAGAGAGAATATGCATCAATGATCAATATGTAGGCAATATATTTATATAGATTATGATATATTTGTAAATGTATGTATATGTTAGTGTGTGCAAATAGGGAATAAGTTTTCCTTCAAAAATAACAGTCAATTTTTTAATGATATATGATGATATATATACTTAGATACACACACACATATCCTCACACACACACACACACATATATATATATAATATATATATATATATATATATATATATATATATATGCAACTGTATACAATATATAAATCATGATATATAAATGCAAGCATATGTCATATGAAACATACATATGCATCCATTCATATATATATATGCACACACACATCATAACTTATACATATGAATACATCATATCATATCATATATATATATACATACATTATATACAGTTCTAAGTTTAAAAGATGAGGAATTATGCACATTATTTACATTTGACAGATATTTGTCCTCAGCTTGCTTGTTGATAACACATTCGACTGATGTACCCTCCAGCCTTCATCAGGTGACTTAGGGAAATTTTGAACCTGGGTTCTCATTCCTAAGGTATTTTTTCATGTTATTATCATTATTATTATTATTATTATTATTATTATTATTATTATTATTGTTCAGGTCACTGTCTGGAATTGAGCTCGGAATCTTGGGATTAGTAGCCCACCCACTTAAACACTATGCCATATGCCCGTGGGCTCAATTCCAGATCTGAACAATAACAATAATAATAATAATAATAACATTGAAAAATACCTTAGGAATCAGAAATCAGGTTTGAAATTTCCCCAAGACACCTGATGAAGACTGGAGGGTATATCAGTTGAAATGTTGTGTTAACAACAAACAAGATGAGGACAAATATCCGCAAATGTAAATAATATACATCATATACATATATATATATATATATATATATATATATATATATATACATACATACATCATATCATGTACATATATATGTAAATATATAAATATTTGGTACAGCATAGTTTTTAATCATAATGATGAAACGACACTCACATCTTATGTTCTTATGTAAATATTTTTATGTAATTATCAATAATTATGTGGTAGTGAATATTTATTTGTGCTGTTGAAACAGCTGTAGAAATAAAAATCTTTTAAAATATTAATGACATTGATTTTTGCCTAGTTTTCAAACGTGTGTGTGTGCGCGCATGCGTGCATGTATTTGTGCTAGTTAATGACTTTTGTTTCTTAGTTACTTAGGTCAGAAGTTTTAAATAGTTTTCAAAAATAATCTTGCTAAAAAAAAGATTTCCATATAGATATTACATAGCTTAAATACAACAAATTACAAGAAATAAAAGAAGTTCAAAAACAGTTAAATGAAAGTTGTAAAAAAAAAAGCCAACAGTGAATATTGAAAAATGTAGCTAATGGAAAGGCTATCTATTTATTTGCAAAAATTATTTACTTACTTAGTGTAAAGAAACATCAAATACACAGCAGTTTATAAATATAGGAAATTATATATAAATATAGGAGATTGTATATAAATATTTTACAACCATGAGAATGGAGAAAATAGTTTATTTTCTTATATTGACATCATGCTCTGGGTTCCCTCAAATAAAAACTGGAAACTAAAAAGAAACAATAAAGCAAAAATAACAATTTCCCAAATCCTAATTTCCTAGCAATGTTTTACTCTTAACCCTATAGCAATTGGAATTCTGTCACATGTAATGCTTCTGTATTTACATTGTTTCGAATGGATCAATCATTATCTCATAGCTTTGAGATTTCAATGATGTGATTGTTTATTGTTATAATGACAATGTACTGTACATATGAGAAGCTGAATATGCTAAAGGGTTAAACCATAATTCCAAGTCAAAGTAAACCTGATCCCCCTTTTGCATAACACTATTCTTCACACGAGGGAATTCTAAAAAGAAAATCGGAATTCCATATTCTCTTCAAATTTATTAAATATGATAACTAATCTAAAATTATTGCTTGCTAATCAAAGAAGTAAATTCTTTGCATGAGCTGTGATGAATTTTTCCTAGTAAAAACATTTCTATTGTGTATTGTATAAAATTCACTTTCAATATTCACTGATGACTTTGTTTTTTTACTTTCCAGTGGAATAGGAAAGTGTGTGACTGTTTCCTATGTAGTAAGTAAAGAAAGAAAGAAAAAGAAAGGAATAAATATACACATGTGTGTGTATGTATGTATGTATATATATATATACATGTCAAATATATATATATATATATATATATATATAGAGAGAGAGAGAGAGACATATATACATTTGTACATATATATATATATATATATATATATATATAATACACACACACATATATATATAAATCCCTTCAGGTAGATGGCCCTGCTTGATCTGTAGAAAAGGCATAGGCAGAAACTCCATAAGATGTACCCAGTGTAATGTATGGATACATAAGAGGTGCAGCAATATCAAAGGAAGGCTAACTGGGAAGATAGTTTTTGTATGTGGCAAATGCTCAGGTGCTATAAACACTGAAAATGTGCAGAGAACAGCTTCTGTCACATTCCAGGGAGAAAAACTAGAAGTAGTTGATAGCTTCTGTTACCTAGGGAACCAAGTCAGTAGCAGGGGTAGATGCTCTGAAAGTATAGCTGCTAGAATAAGAATAACCTGGGCAAAGTTTAGATAGCTCCCACCTCCGCCAATGACAAAGGGCCTCTCGCTCAGAGTAAAAGGTAGACTGTCTGATGCATGTGTACAAACAGCCATGCTACATGGCAGTGAAACATGGCTGTGACTGCTGAGGACATGCGTAAGCTTGCAAGGAATGAAGCCAGTGTGCCCTGCTGAATGTGTAATGTCTGTGCATACACAACAGAGTGTAAGCGCCCTGATGGAAAAGTTGGATTTAAGAAGCATCAGATGTAGTGTGCTAGAGAGACAACAGCGCTGGTATGGTCATGTGTTGCGAATAAATGAGGAGAGTTGTGTGAAAAAGTGTCACACCCTAACAGTAGAGGGAACCTGTGGAAGAGGTAGACCCAAGAAAACCTGGGATGAGGTGGTGAAGCACGACCTTCAAACACTGGGCCTCACTGACCGAGACCTTTGGAGATATGCTGTGCTTGAGAAGACAGAACAAGACAAGTGAGACTATAATCCGTGGACTATGCAAGTGGGTGTAACCAGCCCACTTATGAGTACCCCTCATTCATTGAATAATGAACTTTGCTTGCGAAGGCCTGTTGAGGTAAGTGAAATCAAAATCAAAATTGCTGACATAGCCGATGACAGTAACACCTGATTGGCACTCGTGCCAGTGGAATGTTAAAAGCACCATCCAAGTGTGATCATTGCCAGGGCTGCTCATTGGCTCCCATGCTGATGGCACGTAAAAAGCACCATTTGAGCATGATTGTTGCCAGCGTTGCCTAACTGGCACATGAAAAACAGCATTCGAATGTTGCCAGTGCTGCTGGACAGGATCCCATGCAAGTAGCACATAAAAACACCTTTTGAGTGTGGTCATTGCCAGAACCATCTTACTGGCCCTTGTGCCAGTGGCACGTAAAAGCACCCACTACACTCTCAGAGAAGTTGGCATTAGGAAGGGCAAACTTTGCCAGATCTGATTGGAGCCTGGTGCAGCTTTCTGCACCAGGATTTAGTAGTTTAGCAAAAAAACAGGTAGAATAAGTGCTGAGACCACCTTCGGTCAAGACTGACCATGGGATTGCACCTAAAAAGTTACCCTCCCAGGCACAAGTCTGGGCAAGGTTGTTTTACGGAAGACCAGCAGTCATCCATACATACCGGCCTCCCCTCTCCACCAGGGTTATCCAAAGGAAAGGCAAAGGCTGATACAGCTTGGCACCTGTGACGTCACAACTCATTTCTACAACTGAGTGAACTGGAGCAACATGAAATAAAGTGTCTTGCTCAAGAGCACAACATGCAGCCAAGTCCGGGATTCGAACTCACAACCTCACGATCGTAAGCTCAACACTCTAACCACTGAGCCATGCGCCTTCACTAGAATAAGTACTAGACTTAAAAATAAGTACCAGGATGAATTTGTTTGACTAAAACCTGTCCAGCAAGGTTGTAGTCTAATGACTAAAATAAATAAAATATAAAAGATACTGCCAGATAGCATTTGAACTAGAAACTTTTATTTCTAAACTAAGTGTAATAATGTTCTTAACCTTTGACATATAACTGAATCAGCAGTCTAGTTCAGGAAGAACTTTACCATCAGTTTAGAAATGCAGCTCCCTGATTCAAAATAAATCTGGGACCATGTATACAAAAAAGAATAAAGACACCTCAAGGCAATCAGAAAGCAAAACAACTAAAGTGTAGCAAAGGTGTAAATATTGTAAAGATTATTTTCCATTTCTAATGAACAGTTTAATAATCTGAAAAATCATTATCTTATTAACTATTTATCTCAGAAATTTATATGATATGTATATATATATATATATAAGAATGATTATTTCTACAA
>NC_043001.1:30728558-30876058 GCF_006345805.1 Octopus sinensis | reverse complement strand
CATTATCAACAATGCAAAAGTAGGCAGGTGAATTTAGGAGGAAAAGTGAGTGGCTTGAAGATGACCCAAAGTCTGGACATCGTGCAACAGCCACCACTGAGGAAAATATTGATCATATTCACCACATGGTGATGGATAACAAGCATTTCACAATAAATCAAATAACCAATGTTATTAGCATATTCCATGAAAGAGTTGAGAATATTCTGCACAATGAATTTGGTATGTCATAGGTTTCTGCTCAGTGAGTGCCATGTCTTCTGACACCTGATCAAAAATATGCCAGGCTGATTACATTATGGGAAAACCTGATACTATTTGATAGAGATCCAAGTGGATTCCTTGAATGTTTCTTCAATCAGAATAGGTTGGATTCATTATTTTGATCCAGAGACAGAGACAATTCATGCAGTGGAAACACTCCTCCTCACCTGCTCCAAAAAAAGCTCAAGATCATTTCACCTGCAGAGGAGGTGATGGCTTCAGTTTCTTGGGATGCAAAAGGCATTGTATTTATTAACTATCTTCAAAAGAGCCACACCATCGATGGAATGTACTATGCAAACTTACTGAGGCAGTTATGAAAGGCTATCAAGACCAAATCCTCAGGAAAACTGACAAAAAGGGCCTTGTTTCATCAGAATAATACTCCAACACACAAGCCATTGGTTTCAATAGCTGCTGTGCTTGACTGTGGCTTTGAACTGGTTCATCAGCCTCTCTATTTTCCTGCTTTGGCCCCATCTGGCTAGTATCTGCTCCCCTACATGAAAAAAATATTTGGCTAGGGACCAGTATCACTGTGATGATAATATCATAGCTACTGTTAATGACTTTTTTGATGAAAACTTCATCATCAAAGGGATCCAAGCATTGCAACACTGATGAAAGAAGTATGTTGACTGCAAGGGGGAACTATATTGAAAAATAAACCTCATTTTGTTGCATTCCATGAGGGTATCTTTGTCAGCCTACGAACTTTTCAACCAACTCTCATATGTTAGATAATTTCTATTCTTATGCAACCATTTTTAAAATTGTAGAATTTTTAGTCCTATACATGAAAACCAACAAGGTATGTAAATTCTGGAATTTTCCTAAGTGATAGTTTCCCTTGTATGTGATATATATGTTTATATGTAAGAAAATTACTATGTAAAAGAAAGAAGTTCTGTCAAAAGGAGTGATAAAAGGAAAATTATAAAATTAAAATTTATCAAATCACTATATTATATATTACAAGTAAAAAGGAGTATAATCTGTTCAATAAAAGTTTTTAAGTATAAACAAACCTTATATTTTTTTTTATTTTGTATATGTATATAAATATATTATAAAAAATATTTATCTTGTCTGTGAAAAGAAAAGACTTGGTTTATTCTACCAACTATTCAAATATATATTTAAGTGCACTTCCAGTTCTTTCCTATCATTATCTTAGAAAAGAAATTAAAGCTAAACTATAAAATAACATATTGCAATAGGTTAGAAACAATACTTACAGAGTCCCAGGAAAGGAGGTACGGGATAAGTAAGTCAAGATGATAATGGGAAGACAGTGATCAATATCCATAAAAGACTGAGTCAAAGTAGAGACTGTGAGATGGTGGGAAGCACAGAAAGGTAAATGGAGAGGTGTATGAGATATCAATAAATCCAGTGCAACCTCTCCTTACTCGTGTATCATGATGGGAAAGAATCAAAAGTGGTAACTATATGCTTACTAGCAAGAGAGAAAGGAGGCTATTAACAAGTAGATGAAGAAATGGTCAGTAGTAAGCATGTAACAGGTGGTATATAGAGAAATAAGGGAGTGTCAAAGAGGCAAAATGGGCACAGGAATTTAATATCCAAAAGGCCCAGATGTGGGTATACTATGTATCCCAGCCTCCATCACTCTACCCATTATTTTGTGCATGTACACATACAAATATATACATACATGTATGTATGGCCCAGTGGTCAGGGCAGCGGACCCGCGGTCGGAGGATCACGGTTTCGATTCCCAGACCAGGCATTGTGTGTGTTTATTGAGCGAAAACACCTAAAAAGCTCCACGAGGCTCTGGCAGGGGGTGGTGGCGACCCCTGTTGTACTCTCTCACCACAACTTTCTTTCACTTTCTCTTCCTGTTTCTTGAGTAGCTCTGCAATAGACTGGCATCCCGTCCAGCTGGAGGAACACATACGCTACAGAAACCGGGAAACCAGGCCCATGAGCCTGACTAGGCTTGAAAAGGGCGACGTTTATCGTATATATTTGTATATATACACATATAAGTTTCAATAATTTATTACTTAGAGAGTAAAGTTTTGATAGTTCAATTTCTAGAAATAACATTTATTCATTCATTTCATGTATCTTTTTAAGTGCTCTTATATCTTATTGGATAAAACAAGTTGAACTATTTTGGATGAAATATGAAAACCTTGTAAATGAAATATGTCAACTGCACGAACCAAGTATTTTTAAAAGCTAGTTATAAATCCTGAAATAAAAGCTGTACCATCAACCAAGTTTTTCCAACATTTCCTTGCAAAGTAGGAACCAACTTTGTAAAATGCTTAATTTAGCTTAATTTATTATTTCCCACAGATTATCCCATGCTGATGATTCCAAAGAAGGATGAAATAGTGCTATACATGGCTACCAACAACCAAAAATTTTAAGATCTTCATAATGTGTAGGAAAAAGAAATATTAAATATCTACATTTTGGACATTTGTTTTTATTCTTTGACTTCAATTTCAAACTTTCAGAAACATCTCAATTTAACTTAATCTGGAAGGGACTGTATCCCGTAAGATAGCTGACCACCAGGGGTACATCCAATGTTTAAAAGAATCTTTTTGCTCAGATGACTAGTAAGCAAACTGACTCTTAATTTCTTATTATTAATGCTATTTAAGTGCTAATGGCTGTAAGTGGATATTCACAGTGCGGTACTAAAACAACTGTATAACACTAATTTATCTAATAGTAAAATACTGATGCTTGATTCAAATCTTGAGTTTGAAAGAATTTTGACCTAAAACTCTATACTGAAACCAATTTTGTTATGTTTGGGAAGAGTCATAATTGATAAAGGCCCCTCAGCCTCTGGTTCTTTACTTATGTTTCACTCCTCTTGCTTCTTCAAACATCATCACCATTATCATCATCATCATTTAACGTCCGTTGTCTATGCAGGCATGAGTTGGACGGTTTGACCAGAGCTGGTAAGCTGGAAGGCTGCTTCAGACTCCAGTCTGATTTGGCATGGTTTTCTATGGCTGGATGCCCTTCCTAATGCCAACCACCCCAAGAGTGTGATGGGTGCTTTTATGTGCCATTTGCACGACGCTGTATCTGTCACAACTGCAATTTTGCTCAGCTTGGTGGATCTTCTCAAGCATGACATAATGCCAAAGGTCTACGTAATTGTCTCTGTGAGGCCCAGCAGTCGAAAGGAAGTCAGCCGCTTTTCTTCAATCTTCAAAATTATTTTTCCCTACGCCATGCAAATTTAACAACTGAAAAACCAAACATTTAAAAGAAAAATGTATACCTATCAATAAAGCTACAGGCTGGAATAAGGAAACATATTTTGGGGTGCTGTTTTGAAGAAGAAATAGAAGTGAAGTACAGAAAAACAACCAGTGAATGTATTTATAGCCCTTTTCATTTATGACTCTTCCCAGATATAGCAATACCTCTAATTTGATGTTTTTATAAAGGCACTAATGACTGTGGATGGAAATTCATAGCGGAATGTTAAAACATCTATATAACACATGTTCATCTGATAGCCTTTTGATAAAATGGTGTGCTAATTGCTAAAATAACATGCTTAGGAAGTGCAGTGCTGGTATTTTGCTAGTGACATTGACCATACTATTAACTGCATGAAAAGTGCAGTGCTGATTTAGCTTGTGAAAGAGTAAAGCTGACAGATGATCAATTAAAATAGTTCTCAAGTCCACCAGTAAAGACCAAAAGTGAAAGTAATATGGGAAGGTTTTAAGTTAGAAGGAAATATACCAATGAAATAAATTGTCTTAGAAGAAATTCGTTAATTTTCCTTTTTTTTTTTCATCTTTTCTCTTGTTATTTAAATTTTTTTTTTTTTTTTTTGAAAATTGAAAATTATTTCAAGATAATTAATTGTCTGTTAAGATCTCTAGTGCAATGGAATGTCATGCTAAAGAAAGAAAGACACAGAAATTGTATGTTTTTGGAATAAAAAGAAACCAAAAATCAAACAAAATAATGAAAGAAAGTAACATGATTTCCATGTACAATTATTAACAACAAACAAGGATGAACATCAACAAATGAGCAGACAACAAATGAATTATATGCATACATACATATGTATCATGTATGTATATGTAGAAGACCAATGAAGGAAAAAAAAAAACAATAGAAAGAAAATAAACTTCATACAGTGGTGCAAGTGAAGACCTGAAAAGTGCAGTGGAAAGTCTCCAAACAATAGAGGTGTCACCACTAGGCATGTGCAGGAGGTATATCATGAACAGGCAGTATTTGGAAATTAATAGAATTCTATATAATTTTTAAAACAGCTTTGTATACATACATACATATTATATATATATATATATATATATATATATATATATATATATATAAATGTATTATGTATATTATGTAGTATTATATATACATTTTCTTTAAGCATACAAACCTTGGCTGCTCGAGCCACAGTGAGGCCTTGGAACAGCTCATGCTTTGTGTGTGGGGAAATTAAAGAAAGTATGCCTTGCTGATGTTTGTAACCATCTCCACGCACAGATCCATCCTAGATGAGGGGGAGATAAACAGGCAAACCATTTTTAAGCAAACTCTACAGACAGACAGATATATGTCAATTTATTTGCTTTTTCCATATATGTAAAATATAATTCTATTATTTAGCGTTTTCAAAACAAAAAAAAAAATGTTTAGGACCATAGACTGAAAGAATATAAAACAAAGATTCTGAAAATCTAAAACTTGAATTTTAGATAAATATGATGGAAAAAAAAAATTAAAATGAAAACAAGATTTATGAACTGGTTTTGAAAAGCAAAACAAATTATTAGAAAAAAATCAACAAAACAAAAATTTTAACAGAGAAACATACAAAAATAAATTAAAATAATATCAACATTAAATAATTTTAAAAATAAAATACAAATGAGATTTCAAGAGAGTTTGGTGATTAATGTCTTTTGGTTGATTTTGTTTTTAATGTGTGTATATAGTTATATGCATGTTTTAATATAATTATATCCGTATGTTTTAATGTGTACATTATCTTATTATCTATATCTACATAAATAAGTTTAAAAGGAACTTATATGGAGTTACTGAAGTTACTAGTAATGACAATCAAATTATCCTTTAATTACACCATATTTAAAAGCATAAAATAAACAATGAAAAATTATATTAATATCAATATTGATTTTATTCATAAACTGCCTGATGACCCTGTGAGTGCACAGGTGAAACTTCAGTGTAGCAAGAAATTGATTTGATCAAGATAAATATATTATAAATCTCAACAGTGGTATTGGGTACAATTCTTCCAGCAGTCAACATTAAATGGATATCATCATCATCCACACACATATGAATGAACTTATACATATTAAATAACATGGATGAATAAAAACGAAACAATGCCATATTTACAGTAAACTGTACAATTGTGCTAGCCTCAGTGCCAAAGTGATATCACAACCCTTGACCACCTAAATTTGCACTTGAATTAAAGCGAACTGTTAATGAGAATCTCAGTCAAACAATATTCAAGGTACGGAATAATATAATTTAATAATATAGATAAGGCAGAAAAAACATAGTAATATATATATAGCTAGCTTTCTGACACTAATTAAAAAGATCATTTTCCAAAGACTCATACATAGTATAAAATCTTCAACCCTCATAATATCAAGATTAGCTACTGGATACTACAATAAACACTGCACACTCCAACAGATAAAAATAGACACCCACACAGTGACAACTCCAAATCTCAGCCACTAACTTACAAAATTTTATCAACTACCTCTAGGAGGATCCTACCTCTCAAAGGCTGTAATCAAGAGAGACACCCTTACATAATCTGATGGCACCACAAGATATAACATAGGCATAACTCTAATGGATGAAATAGAGCCTTCACATGCACCCCTTCAGAAGTAGGGATAGGGAAAACTTCACCTCCCTGTCCTGCTTCATCTAAAGAGATTTTGGGACCATCAAAAAAACTTCCACAACACAAAAGTTGAATGCTACATTCTTTTGCTTGTTCATTCAGTGGTACATATATGTATACATGTATATATATGTGTGTGTGTGTGTGTATATATATATATATAATCATCAGTAGTTCATATAACTTAACTGAAAAAGAAGCACACTCTAAAGCAGTGTTTCTCAACCTTTTCACCCTTGCATAACCCTTGCAATAAATTACATCTCAAGGAACCTCTGCACAAAAAAATTATATACCATATCTTTCTCATATTTTGTCATCATAGTTCACATGATAAATATTGCATATATATATATATATTCATATATATATATAGGGAGTCCATAAATTACAGACATCACTAGATATATCCCCATTGGTTGTTATATTTTTTTGATAGCATAATAGGTTAGATAGGATGATGTCTATAGTACAATATTACAATAACCAAAATATGTTGTGCATGTATATTACGTTCATGGAATTAGCATTAGCTTATCTCACTCTTTCCCATCAAACCCTGAGGAACCTTTTGCAGAACCCTTGGGTTCCAAGGAACCCTGGTTGAGAAACACTGCTTCTAAAGTATTAGAGCAGTAATATATCTTTTAGGAAGTTAAATGTTATGACAAGGCATACAGTGACCATTGGTTTCACACATATAAGACACTTAGCAGGATAGGTGACTCACCAGATGCAAATGGCCAAAGGTGCATAACCTCTCTACAACTGGAGGAAATGTGCCTTTGACCATTTGTGTCTGACGAGTTGCCTATACTACTAAGCACTTTATAGTTGCAAAACCAATGGTTACTCTACGATTGATCATAACATTTAACTTCTTAAAATATATATGTGTGTTTGTGTGTGTGAGTATATATATATATATTCACACACACACACATAGACTTATACATATATACACACATTACATATATTTATACATATGCTCATACACACACACGTGCGCACAGACATAGAGACATTCTTTCAATTACAGTTTAATTCTTTCCTCTAAAGTAGACATGTGACCAAGATAATAGAGTCTAGAAAAGTCCCGTATTTCCAGAAATATCACATTTGCTTTCCCAAACAGTATATGGCAGACTTTCTATGAACAGAAAACATTAACTTTAATTTGAAATTTAACTGGAGTTCATTCCTTTGACATCAACGATGAAAGTTATAATGCATCGTTTTGTTTCAAAGCTAAAACTAGAAAAGCATCATATTATATAGTACAGGATAGGTGTGCATATGTATCTGTTTGTATGCATGTTCATATATGCATATGCATGTATGTATGTGTGTGTGAGAGAAAGAAAGGAGGAGAAAATGTGAAAACATTAAAAACTGTGAATTTTAACAGAAGCGGCATTTCTTTAATGGCTATGATTACTCAGTAATATTGATCATAGCTACTTATTTTCTTAAGGTTTATGATTAGAGATTGTTACCTCCCTTAGATATATAAGAAATCCTATATATATACACATATATATATACACACATACATATATATACATATATATATATATATAAACATATGTGTGTGAATACTGATCACAACATATTGTATCAGTAAAATATCTATTCATGACACAAATATACATAAATATCTAAGCAATAGACATCTGTTTTAAAGCCCCACACACAAGTTTTACTAACCATATCCGAAGCGCAGCTTTTGCACATATACTTTAAGCACATTGAGCACTAAATATTGATGATATGCAACATATAATATAAAGAGAAAGATTTTAGGAAAGAAACAAAAGCAGTTGTCAGTTAATTTGATAAGCTATAATCCATGTATATTGTAGCATAAAAAAAGAAGAAGATTAATGTAAAATGTAAATAATAATAAAAATAGATTAATAAAAACAAAAGCATTTTTAAACTGGAGCTACATCATATATTAGTAAAGAAACTTGATGGGACAATGGTATTTTTGCTGCAATGCTAAAAATATTAATTAAATATTTATGCATGAACAGTAAGTGAAAACATACTTTTTCTGGAAAATAAAATAAGATATAATAAAATAAAATAACATTTCATATATATATATATATATATATATATGCAAATATATATATGTTAATTCAGTTAATATTATTAAAAACATGAAATGTTTTACACACATTTTGTTTTGTCAAAAGTTATTTTTGTATAAACGTTGGAATAAATGAAAATGAAAAATAAGCATAAAAGATAAGATTTTTTTATACATTTGTAACAACCTGTATGTATATTTACATTTGCCAATAAGATTTATAAGTGGAGTGAGTGGGTGCCTTACTCATTTGTATGTTAAATATTTGTTCCATTTTTGCAAACCGCATAACACTGAACAAAACTTTTAACACACACATGTGAGCATGTTTTTGTTTTGGGATGCATTTATGTATGTTTGCGTGTGTTTAGGATGAACAAACAATAACACAGAAATCTAGATATAAAAAATCAGAATAAATGAGCTGTTTTCTTTGTATGACAATATTAACTGTATATCAGTCCAAATCTTGAAATCAAAACATATTCACACAAACAATCATTGCTATAGTTCTCTAATAGAAATAATACATGTACAGACACTATCTATATATACATATATATTACATAAACACACACAAAATATACATCACAAATGCTAATTTATCAATAGCATCTATAAAGTAAGTAAAATAAAACGCACACACAGAGCTGCAAATGTTAAATGCTATAAATTATTGTGAGTAACAAGCATTTAGTGAGTCTGGAGCATAATTGAGTTAATTTACCAAAGCTACTAAAGGGTGAAAGTTTGTTATATATATATGTATATAATTTTGGATATTAATCACCAGAAGCTGGAAGTGAACTGAAAATATCATTGGTTGAATGAATGACCAATTGGTCAGTCAGATGATCAATTGATAGATATACAGAAATACATAGATCGATAGAGAGTGAAAAAGGTAAAAAAAAAAATCAATAGAAATGAAACAGAAAATTAGAGAGAATCTTATTGATGTAGCCATATTGCTATGTTTCTTTTAGTTCTTTAAAGCTGTGAGAGTCTCTTCAATTTGTAATGCAAAAATAAGAATTTACAAATAATTTCATTTGATATTCTCATAGTAAAGTCAGTTTCATGCAATAGCATATGTATATATATATTATTGTCTTGGTTTTATATCTTTGTAAGCAAGACCAGATTATATAGTTACAACCATTGATGTTATTCTAAGTTATTTTGTTTTATAGAGATTATATTTCCCATTACTATTCTCTTATAGTTATAAAAATATGTTTAAAACTAGTCCGCAGCAACCATCGATGGCAGATCAAATCACAAGCATCAAAGGAAAGTCAATTTGACATGAATCAAAAATCCATATCCTGATCTACTTGTATTTTGTTGCTTCACAAGTGAGTAAATAACAGCTTTAGTTATATTTTCAAGGTGAGATATTATTTCAGCCATAATACATGGTTGATCTGTCGGACGGAGTGAATAGCCATAAAACTGCCAAACCAAATCAATATTCAAAATCTTAAATTTCTTGTTTAATAAAATGACACTATATCTGTTTAAAGCCAGTAAATAATTTCTTTATATACCAAAACCAAAAGAGCTTTTTCTCTATAATAATAACTACAAATCGTACAACTGAATGTCACAAGTGTAGGTAGAATCAGTGCATAAATATACCACATTTATTCATATACAATATGCCCCCACAAAGTTAATAATCTCCCACCCCATAATATAAAATTAATCTAAATCTATTGAATCTTCAACAATGCTAAGATAAATACGTTTTTACGTTTTTAAATCTATTAAACTAAAATCAATCAGAAATCAGTTAACATATTCTATATAAGATTACATTTACATGATAATGAATGTACATTATTATGAAACATTCCAGCACAACCATGCATCACAAAAATACAATACTCTAAATAAAAATATCACCCTACTCAAACACTTCTATGAAAAAACATGGTGCATATCAAATAAAATGTTTGAAATAAGTTAACTAAATTTATATGGTACATAAAATATTGAATGTTTTTTTTTAAACCTAAATACTTATTTTTACATACTACAGGTAATGTATATAGTCTTTAAGAAAAATGCATTTCAGTATAAAAAAAAAAAAGCTATGAATGATCATTCACTAAATATTTAGGAGAAGAATGGAAAAAAGAAGCCGGGAAGTAAGGAGTGTGTAAAATACAAATATGCCATTATGCAGGGAAGAAATTAAATGAATACAATGAATTTTTTTTAAATGGACAGCAAAAAAAAAAAAAAATCTGTAAAGATTTTCATAAAATGTTCTAACAAATTTTCACTTGGTTTCCAACCAATACTTTAATTAAATAGCTGATTGCATTGACCAGGCAGAAGACAGATGTTTTACAGTTGCATGCTGAAAACAAAGTTCCTGTTGATGCAAAAATAGTTATTTTTCCAAACACAGAAGCCAATCTTGGACCAGCTGACAAACATATATGAATAAGGGAATTGCTGTTCATTGTTTTATTATTTTTAAAACATTTTCAAGGTTAGGGAAGAAGCTGTCTGCAATGTTTCTCATTTTTCTGATCATTGCAACCATCTAATATAAAAGGAATTAAAGAAGCCGTGACTTTAGAACATTTTATAATCTAAAAAAAAAAAAAATGAATTCACATTTTTGAGTACATAGACATTAATTGAAAATAAAGCCATTCAGCTTTATGAAAGAACGTTGCTAATACCTCGATAGCACCTGGGATACTCAGGCCCACAAAATACTCATTAGCTGAATGGGGAGATGCTTCTCTGTCATAGCCATCCCCTAACGAGCCCCCTGCCTGTAAGAAATAAAAGCATCAGTTTTAAAAATATTACATTAGCAGACTGAAAACTGAAGTTAGTGTTGGAATTAGAATTAAACAAATAGATAAGATAATAAGAATGGTTTTGAATTTAGGCACAAGGCTAGCAATTTTAGGGGTGAGGTGGGTGTTAGTTGATAACTGCTACTTATTTTATCAACTCAAAAGGCAAGGTTAACCTCAACAGGATTTGAGCTCAAAACGTAAAGTGCCAGAAAAATGCTGCTAAGAATTTTGTCTGATGGGCTACGGATTCTACAAACTCACCACCTTAATGCTGATAATATCAATAAGGATGATATTATTCTTACATTACAAAATCCAAATTTACAGAGGAATTATGAAGTTAATTAAATCAACATATTTCTCACTTTATGAGAGGTACTTCTTTTTAATCAATTCTGAAGCAACTAATGCATGCATGTGTGTGTGCGCGCGCGCGTGTGTGTGTGTAAAGGGTAAAAACCTTCTTCAGTCATGAATGACCATGGTATTGCACCTAGAAAGTTATCCTCTGAAGCAGAACTCTGAGCAAGATTGTTTATGGAAGACCAGCAGTCACCAATGCATACCAGGCTCCCCTCTTCACACCACCAATGTTACCCAAGGGCAAAGGCAAAAGCCAACACAGCTGGGCACCAGTGACATCACAACTCATTTCTACAGCTGAGTGAACTGGAACAATATGAAATAAAGCGTTTTGCACAAAACACAACACACAGCCCAGGAATCAACATACAGCCCAGTCCAGAAATCAAATATAATGTATTAGAGGTTGTGTTGAAGCAAGAGGCTAGGTGTATATGTTGTGTATTAATAAATGCTGAGCTCCTCTTCTAGCTATATCAAAACAAGAGTATGTGCAATAACTTTGTGTGTATATGTAATGAGGTAGGTCTTATATAGTAAACTAGAATATTTAATAAATCTATAAGAGTAGAGAAGAGCAAGAGAGGTTGAATTCAATATAGAAGCAGATTTATGAATATAGCAGAAGTAAATGAGTGATACAAGTAATCAATGATAAAATGGTAAAACATGAATGATGTCAACAGAAGAATGTAGCTAAAAATCACTGGAATAATAAAGGTGTGATAATATTGATATTTACAACTTAAATAGAATAAAAATAAAATAAAATGTAACAGATGGCTGTGACTTGTTTTGGACTAATGACCATATGGTCATAAGTTCATTCATTAGTACAGCCACTGTTTTGTACCCTTGGACAAGGCATGACTATTTGCCTCTCTGTCCTGCAAGTTGACAATAAATTCCACTCTTACTTCACAGTTGAGTGGCTAGTGGAAGAAAGAGCATCCAGCTGCAAAAACAATTGCTCCAAGAGTATAAGAATGTCAACACATGAGACAAGAAACTATCCAACCCATGTATTGAGGATGAAAAACAGAAAACACGAAAGAAAAATCAGAAAATGGTAAAAATAAAATATCTTGATTTTAATGTAAGATGGCTCAAACAAAATTTGGTTAAGATGATTGACGCCATAAATTCAAAGCTTCTGATTAACAAGGATATGTGGCCCTAATGAAAGGAAGACCTAGAGGGAATGAACAGAATTTATTGTCATCCAAAGATCTAGTCATTATTGATCCTATAGCAATAGTAATAAGCAAACATATTTCATTCAAAATTGATTAATAAGATGTTTTAATTAATTATAAAATAAAAAGAACAATAACTACAAATAAATAACAATATTCATTTCTGATTTTTGGTATACTGCAACAAATTCTTGGGAAAGAGGAACAATGAAATCTACCTCTGATTTTTTTAGTGGTATTTATCTTATCGACCCTGAAAAGTAAAAGGAGCATTTGATTCTGACAAGATTTAAACTCAAAACGTAAAGGGCTATTAACTAAATATAAGGGATTTATTTCAGAACTCGACCATTTCTGCTACCAACTCCTCATAAAAGTATGCTAAGTGAACCTCTTTCAACCATTTGTGAGTGAAGGGGTGTTCAAAAACTGGAATTTTCCTTTATAGTTGGAGGCCCTTGTGCAACTTTTTTCTCTTTACAAAGAGACAGATTGCTAAATACTAAAAGACTGTGACTTAAATATTCAGGTTAATCATTTATAGTTTTTGTGATTCCCTGATGTTAGAGTAATCACAAGTGAATATACCACTATTATGCTTTGTCATTATTGTAACAAACAGATATAACCAGCTTCATTATATTCCTAATATAATTATATTCCTAAATAATAATGAGAGAAGCAGAGTTGATTAAATCCATTCCAGCATATCTTTTGTGCTAATTTTATCAACAATTGAGAGATAATAAGCAAAGTTGACAATGATGTGATTTTTAATGGGTACCAAGACACAAAGCTATGTATATATATTTTTTTATTCTTTTACTTGTTTCAGTCATTTGACTGTGGCCATGCTGGAGGACTTATTCTTTGTAAGCCTAGTACTTATTCTATCGGTCTCTTTTGCCAAACTGCTAAATTATGGGGGGGGGGGAATAAACACACCAACATCAGTTGTCAAGTGATGGTAGGGGAGACAAACACAGACACACAAATGATGATGATAATTATATATATATATATATATATATATATATAATATATATATATATATATATTATATATATATATATATATACATTCACCATGATAGATTGCTAGCCACTAAACCCTTTTCTATTTTCTCTCCCTGTTTATTTTTGTGTTGCGTTCTGTTGAAGAGCATAGGCTCGAAACATAAAAGACTTTCTCACTTCCTGAGCATTAAACTAATACATCTGTATGTTGTTTACACACCCGTCTTCGTCTTTTGTTTTTTTGTAAATTCTCACTATATATATATATACACATGACAGGCTTCTGTCTACCAAATCCATTCACAAGGCTTTGGTCAACCTGATGCTATAGTAGAAGACATTTGCACAAAGTGGTACTGAACCCAGAACCATGTAGTTGGGAAGAAAGCTTCTTACCACATAGCCACTCCTGCTAGGGTGTTAGAAATACCTACATTGCTAGAAATAAGAGCTAAAATGCTCTAATACTGTAGTCAAAGCACACAATTGTAGACATATATACTGACAGGGAATATAATTACCAGAAAATACTGATCAAGAATTCCCTATACTGACTGTTCAGTTTCAGCAATTTCCGTTGCCTCATCAGTAAGGACTGGCTTGACTTCAGCAGATTCCAGATTTAATTTTCTGTCAGTACATTTCGTTTCACCATAAAAATCTATGGATGATTTTGCAAATTGCTAATGTGTATACAGAAAATTAATTTAGACAGCAGTGTACAATGTTTTACCAGTGTGCAATGGTAAAACACAAAAAACAACAACACCAGAATGTTGTACATGTAAAGTATTAGCAGATGCTCAGGGAAGGAAAGAGAGGTGGTTTAACGTTCTGAGCAATGCTCTTCTTCAGAAACAGTGGAAAGTTCAATGGAAAGGAAGACAGAGGAAGAAAATCGCCAACAATTCACGTGGTTACATTTTGAAATGACCAGAAGGGAATGGGTGAAGAAAAAGTTCTTTCTAAGACAGAAGAGTGTAAGAGAAGGAGGTATGTGTGGGTATGTGCATGCATGCAAATCTATGTACGTGTGTGTATATATGTTGTGTGTATGGTGTGCATATGGTTTTGGCTATTTATATGTGTATGTGTGAGTGAACTTTGTGTCTCTTAATGTTGGAGGGATTCAGCAGCATGGTATCAGGAGTGGTGGTCTTTTGTGTAGTTGTGTGTCTCTTCACATGTGTGTAGAGGAATGGTTGGTAGAAAGGTGGCGAGCTGGCAGAAACGTTAACACGCCGGGGGAAATGCTTAGCGGTATTTCGTCTGCGTTACGTTGTGAGTTCAAATTCCGCCGAGGTCGACTTTGCCTTTCATCCTTTCGGGGTCGATAAATTAAGTACCAGCTACGCACTGGGGTCGATGTAATCGACTTAATACCTATGTCTGTCCTTGTTTGTCCTCTCTGTGTTTAGCCCCTTGTGGGTAGTAAAGAAATAGGTTGGTAGAAAGGTGTTTGACAGGCAGTTTGAAGTATGTATGTATGTGTGTGAGTGTATGTATATGTTGTGTGTGTGTGTTTTGTGTGTGTATGCATGCGTCTGTGTGTGTGTATATGCATGTGTGTGTGTGTGGAGTATATGTGCGTTCCTGTGTGCATGTGCATGTGTATATGCCCATGTATGTGGGGGAAAATGGTGTGGGTGGTGGGATCTAGCTGGAGACAATGGAAGGTTCGTAGGATCCTCCAACGAAGGGGTAGTGTGGAGGTGTGGAAAAGGAGGGGAAAGGGGGTGCAGTTAGGGGATTGGTGTGGGGAAGGATAAAGGGCGGTGGTGCGATCGATTAGACGAGTGCGAGCAAGGGCGGTTTGGAGAAGGGTTGAGGGGTATCCTCGATGCATGAACAGGCAGACAAGGTATTGGGACTGGGTCTTGAAATCCTGGTCCCAGCTGCACAAGTGTCGGAGGCAGAGGAACTGGGAGTAGGGGATGGTCCGTTTGGTGTGGGAGGAGGAGAAGTTGAGGTAGAGGTGGGAATTTGCGTGTTTGAAGAAGGTGGAGGTGGTGACAAGTGGGAGGGGAGGTCAATGGTAAGAGAGATATCTAGGAAGTTAACTGAGGTGTTAGAGACGGTAGAGGTAAATTGGAGAGAAGGGTGAAACTTAGAGAGGAAAGAGATGAAGTGGCAGAGTTGTTCGTGGGAGAGGGAGGTGGCACCTATACAGTTGTTTATGTAGCGACCAAAGGGAGAGAGAGAGACCTTTTATATACTTTAACTATTCTATGTTTTAAACATTAAATTTGTTTTCACCTATCATAATTTATAATGACTCATTCACAAAATACCAAACATTTCCAATCTCATTCTAAGATCCAGTATTGGTTTTAGACTATTCTCTCTTTCTCTCTTTCACTTGTTTCAGTCATTTGACTGCGGCCATGCTAGAGCACCGCCTTTAATCGAGCAACTCGACCCCGGGACTTATTCTTTTGTAAGCCCAGTACTTATTCTATCTGTCTCTTTTGCCGAACCGCTAAGTAACGGGGACATAAACACACCAGCATCGGTTGTCAAGCAATGCTAGGGGGACAAACACAGACACACACACACGCACATATATATATATATATACATATATACGACAGGCTTCTTTCAGTTTCCGTCTACCAAATCCACTCACAAGGCTTTGGTCGGCCCGAGGCTATAGTAGAAGACACTTGCCCAAGGTGCCACGCAGTGGGACTGAACCCCAAACCATGTGGTTGGTAAGCAAGCTACTTACCACACAGCCACTCCTGCACCTCACTATGTTGTGAGGAGTAATAAAACTGAAATATGTACCTGGTTGTCACTGCACTGTTAAAGCTCATACATTCCCCATCATTTTCTATATTTTATTTTAACAAAATTTTCAAGGTTATTTCCCCTGCCTTTTTATCAGCTAAAATTAAGAGAGCTAAACATTTTCTTCAGTAGGGTGATAATTTCAATTGATTAAATCTTAAAGTTTACTACATCAAGTATACTTGTGTACACTCTCTTACAAGGCATTTAGTTTGAGGCCCTTCCATTATTGTTGACTCTCATTACACTATCATCAAATATCTATTATTCTTATCCGTTATATCAAATATTCATTATTGTTGACTCCCAATACAATATCATCAAATATCTATTATTGTTATCTATTGTATCAAATATCCAATACATTATCATCAAATATCTATTCAGCAATTTCTATACAATGAAACAGGAATAAGGAAAGACAAATACTGAACAAACTTACATTAGCTAAATCAATGAGAGTTTCACATTCAGCTTTCGATGCCAACCCATCGGCAATAAATCTTTCTTTGCCCAGCATCTCTTTCTCAGTAGAGACCACTTCAACTCCTTGATTTAATAGATCATTTAATACTTGGCTTCGGCTTTCAGAAGTATTCAACATAATCTGCTGGTCCATGTTCCTAAGAAGGATCAGAGCATCTAAATGGTCGATTTCATTTTGCATGGGGTCATTTCCAAAAACATTCCACAAAACACATCTTTCCATTTCTGATTCGTTGAAAGGTTTCACACCAAGTGGATCTGTTGACCTGAAGAGGACCATTCTGCCACACCTTGGTCGAATAATTATCTATAACAGTGAAGAAAAAATTAATTAAAACCAAATAGCTAGCAGAGTCAATTGAGTACTGGGTTACTCAACATCATGTCTATAACCACTCAGTGTATCCTAATTAGTCAATAAATAGATAGTATGCAGGTACAATACATGAACAAATTGAGCACAATAATTGGGAAATGATTTGCGAACTTGCAGGGGCTAAGTTAAACAGCATTCAACTTAATGGAGAAGAATGCACTCAGCCAGGTTGCATGACAAGGAAGGCTTCAGTGATGCTTGTGATTCAGTGGGCTATGAGACTTACCACCATCAATATCAATAAATGAATTATAATTAGTGACTGATTTTGATCATTGATATGATGGATGGTTTGACCAAAAGCATCATTAGCTCTTTGACATAGCTCCACACTTTGGAAACCACGAGACCCTGGACAAAAATATAAGAGAATATGGCAGCGAGCTGGCAGAAACGTTAGCACGCCGGGCGAAATGCTTAGCGGTATTTTGTCTGAGTTCAAATTCCGCCGAGGTCGACTTTGCCTTTCATCCTTTCGGGGTCGATAAATAAAGTACCAGTTTCGCATTGGGGTCGATGTAATCTGTTTCTTTATTGCCCACAAGGGGCTAAACATAGAGGGGACAAACAAGGACAGACAAACGGATTAAGTCGATTACATCGACCCCAGTGCGTAACTGGTACTTAATTTATCGACCCCGAAAGGATGAAAGGCAAAGTCGACCTCGGCGGAATTTGAACTCAGAACGCAACGACAGACGCAATACCGCTAAGCATTTCGCCCGGTGTGCTAATGTTTCTGCCAGCTCACCGCCTTGGGGTCGATGTAATCGACTTAATCCGTTTGTTTGTCCCCTCTATGTTTAGCTCCTTGTGGGCAGGAAAGAAATATATAAGAGACAGTTTCACTTATATCTCAAACACATTTATCTGGCTCAATTACCATATCTATAGAGTTCAACTCTGATTGATTTATAGTGTCCAGTGGCATCCCTTTACATTCTGAGTTCAAACCCCACTTAGGTTCGTTTTGCTTTTCCTCCATTTGATGATAATAAAGTAAGTATCAGTCAATAAGTAAATACTAGGGCCCAATGTAAACAGTTATACTCAGGAAGTTTAATGATTAGAAAGAACTAAAAGAAATGAAAAGAAAATAACAACACTACCTCTTCAGGCTTAGCAAAATAACTCCCACCAGCTTTAGGAATGCTTGAAAGATGTGTTATACTCCTGGAAATAGAAAAACAAATGGGAACACGTAATCTCAGAAGTGTCAATCATAGAAAAAAGCAAAAAAAATTATAAAAACCTTACAAACAAAAATAAATAGAAATCTGTAGAAAATTTTCCAAAGTTTCTTCTTCGATACATAACTTGTTGGTGTAAAATGTATGTATATAGAGAATACTTGGTGCAGGAGTGTATATTTGTAAAAGTGAAGATGAATAACTTTTCTGACGATTATTTTCTACTTTAATGATTAAATGTTTACTAATTGTCAACTCTCTCTCTCTCTCACACACACACACACACACATATAAATATATATATATAATGGCAGCTATTTTCAGCATGGCGGCATCTTGTAGATACCCTAAATTACAATTTATATATATATATATATATATATATATATATATATATAAAGTGTTCTGTTCTGTTACTGGTGGAATCAACAAAAAGAAAATACTCCACCCAGGGAGAGATAGATATCATCTAATATACACAGGATTTAAATGCAAGCTACAATAAATTTCATGCCTCTAATAATACAGTAGTTGGATGAGCTTCTATGGCATGCCATGATTTACTGAGCATTCATTCAGAAATCATTTATGCAATACAATCTCATCTATCTATTGAATTATCAGAGACATGAAACTTATAGTAGCTCGCAATTAAATCTGGAATAAATATATATTTATATATATATATACAGGCGCAGGAGTGGCTGTGTGGTAAGTAGCTTGCTTACCAACCACATGGTTCTGGGTTCAGTCCCATTGCGTGGCACCTTGGGCAAGTATCTTCTACTATAGCCTCGGGCCGACCAATGCCTTGTGAGTGGATTTGGTAGACGGAAACTGAAAGAAGCCCGTCGTATATATGTATATATATATATATGCGTGTGTGTGTGTTTGTGCGTCTGTCCCCCTAGCATCGCCTGACAACTGATGCTGGTGTGTTTATGTCCCCGTTACTTAGCGGTTCGGCAAAAGAGACCGATAGAATAAGTACTGGGCGTACAAAAGAATAAGTCCCGGGGTCGAGTTACTCGATTAAAGGCGGTGCTCCAGCATGGCCACAGTCAAATGACTGAAACAAGTAAAAGAGTAAAAGAGAGAGTATATATTTACCTACTGAATTTAGGTAAATAATCCTTCGAACAATCAGTCAGCAGCGATGCCTGCTGGATTCAGCAACTCTACATTAATAAGAGGCAAATACCACAAAACTAGTCTGTGGACGCCAGACTAGCAAGGGAAAGTTGCTGACCTCCCCTGTTCTAGAGATGTTTATCTTTAGGATTCTTAAATGGAAGGTTTGACTCATGTGTTGAAACATAGCTTGTGATGCATTACATAATTATGTTTTGAAAATGATGCTTTTACTCAATGCCAAACTGAAAACTATCAAAAATTACAAACAACATCTAGAATAAAAATCAAATGATTACTAACTGAAAACTCCCTTCTGGAACAAATTCTGAAAGACATTTACCAGACTCAGTGAGGAAACAATGCCCTGAAAATAAAAATGAGAATTCAATATTAAACAAAATTAAGTTTGGATAAATTTCAATGAGTTGCCTTAGTCTGGGGAATCATGCAACATCTTGTATAACATGTAGAGAACATTTTATAACAAAAGCTTTGATCAATAGAACAGCCTGCTCATGAAATTAACTTGCAAGTGGCTGAGTACTCCACAAATACACATACCTTAAAGTAGTTCTCAGTGACACAGAATGTGGCATGGTTGACCATTTGAATTATAGGCACAGCTCGTTTTGCCAGCTGTGTGGGCTGGAGCAATGTGAAATAAAGTGTCTTGTCCAAGAACAACATGTGCCCTGCTGCCGGGAATTGAATTCACATCCTTACAATCATCATCATCATCATCATCATTGTTTAACGTCCGCTTTCCATGCTAGTATGGGTTGGACGATTTGACTGAGGACTGGTGAACCAGATGGCTGCACCAGGCTCCAATCTTGATCTGGTAGAGTTTCTACAGCTGGATGCACTTCCTAACACGAACCACTCTGAGAGTGTAGCTGGTGCTTTTACATGCCACTGACACGAGGGCCAGTCAGGTGGTACTGGCAACGGCCACGCTCAAATAGTGCCTTTAATGTGCTACCTGCACAGGAGCTAGTCCAGCAGCAATGGCAATGACCTCGCTCGAATGTCTTTTTCATGTGCCACTGGCACAATGTGCCAGTAAGGCGATGCTGGTAACGATCACACTCAAATGGTGCTTTTTACGGGCCACCAGCATGGAAACTAGTTAGCTGCTCTGGCAACAATCACGCTCGGATGGTGCTCTTAGCACTCCACTAGCACAGATGCCAGTCAGCGAATTTGATTTTGATTTCAATTTCACTTGCCTCAACAGGTCTTCGCAAGCAGAGTTTAGTGTCCAATGAAGGAAAGGTACACATAAGTGGGCTGGATACACCCCTGGCATAGGCCACGAGGTTATGGTCTCACTTGGCTTGCCGGGTCTTCTCAAGCACAGCATATTTCCAGGAACCAAATATCCCTAACCATTACGTCAGGCATTTTCACAACCCTTTAGCATTTAGACAAGCTATATCCAACACAAATATTCTACCTTGTTTTTATGTTCAGACTGGCCTGATCAGGCTTCTCACAATACCCTACAATGTCATTCTGAAAAATAAGCAAGCACATCAATGAAATCTCAAAGCTATGAGATAACATATGATTATTCATAACACTGTGAATAAATAAGTGTTACACAGAATAATTTGGATGCTAAAGGTTTAAAAATAAAATGTAAAATATTTTTGGGAATTATATAAACAAAGGTTTAGGAAAGGACTAACTCCTCTGACAAAGATACATATCAACCTTTATTTAACATCTTTCACAAAAAGAGAAAGGAGAAAAAGTCAAAATATCCAGAGATCATTTACTCTCCTCAGTAAAAATAATAAATTTGAAAATACAAATGTTTACTTAATGATATTATGAAAATAAGATTAACAACAATAATATAGTCTATTCTTACCATTCCATTTATCTTTGCAAATAACCTTTGTGGAATAATGGTAAATATTGTGATTTAAGTATTTCTGGATGAACTGTTTTGCAATACCACTCATCCGAAGCAACAAGCGTAATCCAACATTGTAGTCTTCAGAAACATTCATTTTCTGTCAAAAGATAAAATTTTTTAAAAATCATAAAATGAAAATCAAATTCAATGACTAAAATCAAATTCGATGACTGGCATCCGTGCTAGTGGGGTGCAAAAAGCACCATATGAGTGTGATCGTTGACAGAGCAGCTAGCTGGCTTCCGTGCCAGTGGGCACGTAAAAGGCACCATTCAAGTGTGATCGTTACCAGCATCGCCTTACTGGCACTTATGCCCGTGCTAGTAGGGTGCCAAGAGCACCATCCGAGTGTGATCGTTGCCAGAGCAGCTAATTGGCTTCCGTGCCGGTGGGCACGTAAAAGGCACCATTCGAGCGTGATCGTTAACGGCATTGCCTTACTGGCACCTGTGCTGGTGGTATGTGTAAAAAGATTCGAGCGAGGTCATTGCCAGTACCACCTGACTGGCCCCTGTGCCGGTGGCATGTAAAAGCACCCACTACACTCTCGGAGTGGTTGGCATTAGGAATGCATCAAGCTGTAGAAACTCTGCCAGACCAAGATTGGAGTCTGGTGCAGCCATCTGGTTCACCAGCCCTCAGTCAAAATCGTCCAACCTATGCTAGCATGGAAAGCAGACATTAAACGATGATGATGATGAAAAAATAAAACTATTGAATAAAACTCTAGGCTAAGGATTATTTAGTTATATAACTACAACAACAACAACTACTACTACTACTACTACTACTACTACTATACTACTACTACTACTACAACTTGTTCTTCTAACATCCATTTCCCATGTTGGCAAGGGTCGAACAGTTTAATGAAGCTCCAATGTCACCTTCAGCTTGATTTCAACAGTTGGGTGCCCTTATTAATACCACCCACTTTATAGTATGTATTGGATGTTTTTTTACATGCCACCAACACTAGTGATGTTTGGCAAGAGCCCCTATCAGATACATATGAGAGAGCAGTATAGCTGATTCATTTGATCCCTACTTCCATGTATATATCATCAGCAGCAGCAGCATCGTCATCGTTTAACATCCACTTTCCATGCTGGCATGGGTTGGATGGTTTGACTGAAGACTAGAAAACCAGGAGGCTGCACCAGGCTCCAATCTGATCTGGCAAGATTTCCACAGCTGGATGCCCCCTTCCTAACGCCAACCACTCCAAGAGAATAGTGGGTGTTTTTTACATGACAAACACACACACGTGTGTGTGTGTGTGTGTGTGTGTGTGTGTGTGTGTGTGTGTGTGTGTATGAGTGTGTGTGGTGTGTATGTGTTAATTCACCAGAAGTGATAAGTTACTCAGTACAAATGGAATGTATTCTTTAATGACTGAAAACTAGCAACTCTGAGTACCAGAAATCAGAGTCATTCAGTTATTTTATATATATATTCTTTTATTTGTTTCAGTCATTTGACTGTGGCCATGCTGGAGCACCACCTTTAGTCAAAGAAATCGACCCCGGGACTTATTCTTTGTAAGCCTAGTAACTTATTCTATTGGTCTCTTTGCCGAACCGCTAAGTTACAGGGACGTAAACACACCAACAAGTTTCCATTTACCAAATCCATTCACAAGGCTTTGGTTAGCCCAAGGCTATAGCAGAAGACACTTGCCAAAGGTGCCACACAGTGGGATTGAACCTGGAACCATGTGGTTGGTAAGCAAGCCTCTTACCATATATATATATATATATTTATGTATATGTATATGTGTGTTTGTGTGTGTGTTTGTGTGTGTGTGTTTGTGTGTGTGTGTGTGTGGTGTGTTTGTTTATTTTTATATGTATTCACACACACACACACACATATATGGGTTGGACCAACCCATGCTAGCATGGAAAGTGGACATTAAACAATGATGATGATGATATATATATATATATATATGCAATTTTATTTAATGTCATGAGAAGACAAAACTGAGTCCAGAATTTGAACTTGGAACACTTCGGGATGAAATTAAACATTGCTGGTCATTTAGTCTAGCACTTTAGCATTTTTACCGCCTTAAATCAAACAAACTAATATTAAGATAAGTGAAACAAATGTGAGAATGAATTAGAGAAATACAAAAACCAGCTCTGTCTAATTATGCATATTCCAGGAAGTATGGAAGTTTCAGACAAATGTGTTGCTGAAATGGTTAAATTAATTAATAATGCAACTTACTTCAACAGTTTCTGGCACAGTGAGTGTTTTCATACCATCAACAGTTTTCTGAAGCTGAAAATATAACAAAAATAAAAAATATAGAACATGCATCTAGCTTTCTCTTTCTCTCTAAATTTATATATATATAAATACACACACACACACACACACATACACACATGTTCTCTCTCTCTCACTTTCTCCTCATCCATCTCATCCTCTTGTACTGTCTTATATTCCTCCCCACCACTACGAAATTCTATAAAATGATTAAAATTCCCCACAAAGGAACTCAGTTTGATTTGAAAACCCCACTAGAATGGGAGAAAGCGCTAATGATCTAAGTGATATGATATATATATAAAAAATGTAATATATAAATAAATCTCTGTAAATATAAACCATCCGATCTTCTGATTACCTCATTTCTTCTAATATATAATACCTGTACATCATCTCCAAACCTTCCAATATATATATATATATATAGATATATATATATATTAGTCAATCCAATAGGTGTGTGGAAGCTAGGTTTAGAATCAAAAGGCCTTAGAGTCAATGTAGCAAAGACCAAAGTTATAGTAAGTAGGATGGTGAACGTATCACACACACCCTCAGGTAGGTAGCCCTGCTTGATCTGTAGAAAAGGTGTAGGTAGAAACTCGATAATATGTACCCAGTGTAAGCTATGGACGCATAAGAGGTGCAGCAACATCAAAGGAAAATTAACCGAGAAGATAGCTTTTGTGTGCTGCAGATGCACAGAGGCAATAGACACTACAGATACTCAGAAAACAGATTCCATCACACTCCAGGGGGCGAAACTAGAAGTAGTTGATAGTTTCCACTACCTAGGTGACCAAGTTAGTAGTGGAGGTGGGTGCTCAGAGGGTGTCACCACTAGAATACGAATAGCCTGGATAAAGTTTAAAAAGCTTCTACCCCTACTGATGACAAAGGGTCTCTCACTCAGAGTGAAAGGTAGATTGTAAGACGCATGTGTGCAAACTGCCGTGCTTCACGGTAGTGAAACATGGGCTGTGAATGCGGAGGACACGCATAGGCTTGAAAGAAATGAAGCTAGTATGACCCACAGGATGTGTAATGTCAGTGTGCACACACAACAGAGTGTAAGTGCCCTGAGAGAAATGCTGGACATAAGAAGCATCGGATGTGGCATGCAAGAGAGATGTTTGTGCTGGTATGGTCATGTACAACGGATGGATAAAGAGAGATGTGTGAAGAAGTGCCACTCCCAAACAGTTGAAGGAATCCGGGGTAGAGGTAGACCTAGGAAGACATGGGATGAGGTGGTCAAGCATGACCTTCGAATGTTGGGCCTCACAGAGGCAATGACAAAAGACCGAGATCTCTGGAGATATGCTGTGACTACGAAGACCCAACAAATAACGTGAGTTCATGGCTGTTTCCTGCACCAGCTTCACACAGCAGCCCCAGCCCATCCAAAGTACCTTGGATCGCAGAACGGCCTGCTGTGCTTACCTTGGATCGTAGGGCGACCTGCTGTGCTTGAGGAGACCTATTGAGTCAAGTACATCAACATCAAATAAAAATCAAATGGAAATTATAGTTGGATACCTGTGCTGGTGGCACATAAAAAGCACCAACCAATCATGGCTGTTGCCAGCCTCCCCTAGCACCACTACACTCACGGAGTGGTTGGCGTTAGGAAGGGCATCTAGCTGTACAAACACTGTCAGATCAGACTGGAGCCTGGTGCAGCCTCCTGGCTTCCCAGACCCAGTCGAACCGTCCAACCCATGCTAGCATGGAAAAAGGACATTAAACGATGATGATGATGATGATGATTTATAAATTTTACTGGTGCGTGTGTTGAATTATAAGGCACTAAAAGTAAGTGACTCTCCAGACACAACAGTGTATATATATATATATATATTTCTTTACTACCCACAAGGGGCTAAACATAGAGAGGACAAACAAAGACAGACAAAGGGATTAAGTCGATTACATCGACCCCAGTGCGAAACTGGTACTTAATTTATCGACCCCGAAAGGATGAAAGGCAAAGTCGACCTCGGCGGAATTTGAACTCAGAATGTAACGACAGACGAAAATACGGCTACGTATTTCGCCCGGCGTGCTAACGTTTCTGCCAGCTCGCCGCCCTGTATATATATATATATATATACATATATATACACACACACACACACTTTATCATTAAAACTGCAAAAACATCACAAAAACATCACAAAAAACTGCTACTTAGAGTTTCACCTTCCTGTTCGTTAGACAGTTGTGATTCTTATTCACACCTCTCCGACAAACTGGAACATGAAACACTGAGTAGCAGTTTTTTGTGATAATTTTGTGATGGCTCTGTAGTACAAATGTCTCATTTGCATAAGTTTTGAATTAAAATCTTCCACCAAACCTTAGTCACAATTTATGTTCCTAACACTAGCTTAATGATAACTAAGTTATTTTACTAAATTCTTTGTTGTATTTAAAATTAATTGAAAGAAACACAGAAAACATCTCAACAGAAATATGATAACAAAAGGGTTAAGGTAAAAAATGTTCAACTAAAATACTTACAGTTACCAGGTTTATCATTTCTTGACACTGCTCGTCTCCAACAAAACCATCCACAACTAAACGATAGGGTTCAAAGAGGTCATTTGGTTCAGCCATAATTTTCAAACCATACTTCTCAAAGATGTGTAAATAATGGTTTTCATTCAGACGCTTGTGGTTAAGAGGTTCCATGCTGTCCAAGTCTATTGATTTCAAACTCTTGAAAACAAATAAAAATTGAAATATTTAGTTAGGTAAAAGGTATCCAATTGAATATTTCACATGCAGTCAATACCACCATACATGATATTTAGCAAGATATATTTTAGTTGTAATATGATGAATAGAAAAAACTTGCATCGGATCAGTAATTATGGTAATATTTATCAATTTTTACAAAAGAAAGTATCATAGTGACTTTAAAGCTTCACTAGCTGTCATCAAACTGCATACAACAACCACAATAGCAGTAACAACAACCTTCCATTATCAAACCAGAAAAACTGTTTCCACCACACCTCCCCCTCCATGCAACCCTACAAACATAGTTTCCTCCTATCTTTCTTTATCTCCTTTCCCACTCAGCTACTGTTTTCTTATTTCTTTACTGCCTACAAGGGGCTACACACAGAGAGGACAAACAAGGACAGACAAACGGATTAAGTCAATTATATCGACCCCAGTGCATAACTGCTACTTATTTAATCGACCCCCAAAAGGATGAAAGGCAAAGTTGACCTTGGCGGAATTTGAACTCAGAACGTAGCCGCAGACGAAATACCGCTAAGCATTTCGCCCGGCGTGCTAACATTTCTACTAGCTCACTACCTTATTTTCTGCCAACAAACTAACTTACACCATACCCAATTTTCATCTACATTGTTCCACCCACCAAAAAGAACACCCTGTCAAAAACACTCTACATAAGACTTGAAAAACAAACAAAACAGTCTGATGACAGCAAGCAAGCCAAAGCTTTAAAGTCATTATAAATCTTATCTTATAAAAACAAATAAATATGGTACTTGACTAAAAGGTATTCAATGATCTTTCAATTTAGTATTCAGCTGTTTTTATATAAACAGTAACAACCACAACTTCTGTTCCTTATTATCCACAATTATATATATCAAACAGATGAAAGAATCTAAAGACATTCAAAATAATGATGAGCAAGCCTAAGATTGATTTTTTTTCAAATTTGGTGTGTATTTCTTATGAGGTTTACCCCAATCTAATGTAATGCCATATAAAAGTAAATACATTAACTGATACAAATAAAGATTACTTAACAAAGTGTTGTATCCTATAAATTCAAGGGACAGGCTCAGATATAGTTGTCAGTAGTCTCAGATAAGAGACAAACAAAAATCTTAAAGGGATTTTATTTCATGAAATGTCTGCTTAAAGTTTGATTTGAAACACTAACTATAGTAATCTAAAATATCTCCATTCTAAAGTCATTACCTGTTATTTATCTTATATCATGTTTGGTAGTGATGATGATGATGATGAGTGCATGAAAGGTGGAACCCTTAGGTTTGGAACTAAGAATAATGAGGTGCAGAAAGGAATAGATATTATGATATAAATCAAGGCACTTCAGTTCTCTGAAAATCCTTCTTATTGCCAACCGTTTAACAATCTGTAATAGGTACATCTTATCAAAGCTCCAGCACTAGAGGTGTTGCTTTTGTCCCTGGCAAAACTAAAAAAAACCCTACATTGTCTCCATTCTTTTGTGCCCTTATTGTCTTAACAAGGGACTTGTTTCTTCCCTGAATTGTCTATATTCATTTCATTTCTTTCTTTCCTACACAGATGGATAGCAAGAAAGCTAGAGTGAAAAGGTAACATATGAAAAAGTAACTGGAAAGAAGCAGAAAAGTAGGAGTGAAAGATTGGGAGAAAAGAAAACTATAAATGAGAGAGAGAGAGATAAACAGTTACATGATGGTTATTGGTAGGGAAATAAAATAAGAAATATGATTGAAAAAGTAATAGGAGAGCCATGAAAGCAAAAGAAACAAAGGGAAAAAATGATAGAGTAATGAAAGAGAGAGAGAGAGAGAGAGAATTAGTGGGTGATCTACAGCTATACGAAGGTTCTTGGTAAGGAGGTTGAAGAGAAACAGTATCAGTAGTATGATGGGGAAAAGAGAACGATAAAAAGGAGGTCAAATAATAGAAGAGGGAATAATGGCTGTGATAGAGAGAGGCAGATGTTAACAATGTGAGACAAAAGAAGGATTAATGTGAAAGAGTGATAGCAATAAAGAAGGGTGATTGTAGGAGAGGCTCATTACATAGGTTACATGACGTAAGAGAGAGTGACAATGCAATTACATATGTATATACCTGCATATATATATATATATATATATAGGGAGAGTTTACGAAAAAACAAAAGACGAAGACAGGTGGTGTACAAAACAAACAGATGTATTTGTATAACGCTCAGGAATAGAAAAAGTCTTTTACGTTTTGAGTCTATGCTCTTCTACAGAAAGGGACACAGAAAAAAACAAGAAGAGAAACAAGGAGAGAAAAAACTGTGTGTAGTGGCTAACGATCTATGCACACACATACATACAAAGGGGGTGAGAGATTGTTGGTTCTGCTACAACATAGCAACTAGGAATGTAGAAGATAATTAAGCATACCCTCTTTGTTGTGCCTGACTGAACAGACCTATGATCAAAGGCTTCTAGCTTTTTTAACACTTTAATAGGAAAAGAAATCAAGAACCATCAAAATATATTAAAAAATTAAGTGATTTATTTGTTTAGTGTAGTTCAATTTTAGGGTAAATGTTGCCCACTTTAAACACCAAGCATAAAACATAGACAAATAAAGTTATCAAGTTCCTACTCACAACTATCGTTTGTAAGCCATCTCAGCTATAGTTTGCAAGCCATCTTAGCAGCTAATTTGCAATAAACAAAAAATTACCAGAGCAGTTACCCACTGCAAGCAATAATTTTTTTTTTTTTTTTAATTAAGCATTTTTGTTTTCTTTTAACAATCTTGTTCTCTTTCTAGAGCAAAGCCTACAATAAATTGATATCAGTTTCAACAGATGAGATATACATTTCATCTGCTTGGCAAATTGAGAGTTGGGATTGGTTCCAAGAACTCTCGTCGCACCCATTTTGGAGACAGGGGAATTGAAAAAAAAAAAAAAAAGAAAAACCCTAACTTGACATTAATTCCATGAATCACTCTGTGCATTGTAAATTTGATTTTCTGGGTTAAATAATAGGGGAGATGGGAGATATGAATAATAGAAGAACAAATCTGGATACTTTTAAACATGAGCTGACATGTTTAATTTTATTACGCAAACAAAACAAAATGCTTTAAAATGTTGTAACAATAGATTTTATTCTATTTGTTCTTTACATGCCAAGATTTGAACTAAGGCTTTCTTAAAGAAATTCATATTCCCATAGTCAACTCAGATTTTCTTAACATACCAATGTTATGAAGGTTCTTTCACTAACCGTATTTAAAAAATCTTAATATTGCTTAATTGCATGTCTATACTAGAACCTAAACATGAGTCACAAGCAAGTAACAACAGTCAACACTCCCTCAAATTACATTCCACTGTTTTAAGAAAAGAGAAGACACATTGGATAATGTAGTCATCATCATTGTTTAACGTCCACTTTCCATGCTAGCATGGGTTGGACGATTGACTGAGGGCTGGCGAACCAGATGGCTGCACCAGGCTTCAATCTTGATCTGGCAAAGCTTCTACAGCTGGATGCCCTTCCTAACGCCAACCACTCCAAGAGTGTAGTGGGTACTTTTATGTGCCACCAGCATGGGGACAGTCAGGCGGCACTGGCAACGACCTCGCTTGAATCTTTTACACATGCCACCGGCACAAGTGCCAGTAAGGTGATGCTGGTAACGATCACACTCAAATGGTGTCTTTTACATGCCACCAGCACGGAGGCCAGATAGCCGCTCTGGCAACGATCACGCTCGGATGGTGCTCTTAATACCTTACTAGCACAGGGCTTGAGTGCCAGTAAGGCGACGCTGGTAATGATCACGCTTGAATGGTGCCTTTTAAGTGCCACTGGCACGGAAGCCGGTTAGCCGCTCTGTCAATGAGATACATAATGCATACAAACAAAATAAGATAAACATGGCTAGAAGCCTTTCATTATAGGCCTGTTCAGTCAGGCACAACAAGAAGGACATGCTTAATTATCTTCTACTTTCATTCCAAGTTGCTCTGTTGTAGCGGAACCAACAATCATACTTATCTTTATACTTTTGTTTGTACGAATCATTTTACAGTTATTTTATTGATATTTTTTTGTTCAGCATTTTCAGAACTCCTCAACATTGAACAGAACAAATCATGTACAAAATTTCCCACCTCTCCTCCTCATAATATTATTTACCAAACAAAGGTGACAAGCTGGAAGAATTGTCACCACACTGGACAAAATGCTTAGTGGCATTTCATCTGTCTACAAGCTGTGTTCAAATTCTGCTGAGTTCAACTTTGCCCTTCATCCTTTTGGAGTCGATAAAATAAATATCAGTTGAGTACTGGGGTTGAGGTAATTGACTTACCCCCTCCCCAAAATTGCTGGCTTTGTGCCAAAATTTGAAGCCTGTATTATTTATTGCTGGCTTTTATATTATTCAAGTATAAAGCTTGTATGGATTAGATGATATTTTTGAAGCCGATTTTTCTACAACCAAAATCTCAACCTCTAACCAACCCTTACACATTTCCAAGTAAAGCAATCTTTCCACTACTAGTCCTTCAAACATAAACAACACAATGGCCAGACATGGTTTTACAGAAGATTACAAATGGACACTGCTGCTTATATGTGAGAGTGCGTGTGTTCATGTCTGGTTGTCAACATCACATGACAGTCACTTAGAATTTGCATACAATGACAAGATATGAACACACACACACAAATACATATGTATATAAATATATGTGTATGCACATATTCCTTTCTGTAGAAAAGTGTAAGCTCGAAACGTCAAAGATCTCACTCTTTTACTTGTTTCAGTCATTTGACTGTGGCCATGCTGGAGCACCGCCTTTAGTTGAGCAAATTGACCCCGGAACTTATTCTTTGTAAGCCTAGTACTTATTCTATCGGTCTCTTTTGCTGAACCACTAAGTTATGGGGACATAAACACCAGCATCAGTTGTCAAGCAATGGTGGGGGGACAAACACAGACACACAAACATATGCACACACATACATACATATATATACACACATATATACGATGGGCTTCCTTCAGTTTCTGTCAACCAAATCCACTCACAAAGCTTTGGTCGGCCCGAGGCTATAGAAGACACTTGCCCAAGGTGCCATGCAGTGGGACTGAACCCGGAAACAGGTGGTTAGTAAGCAAGATACTTACCACACAGCCACTCCTACACCTTCCATTTTTCCTGAGCACCAAACTAATACACCATGTTTGTTCTTCTCTTACCTGCCTCTGTCTTTCGTTTTATTTTTGTACAATTTTGAATCATATGTAAATATGCATGGACACAAGTATGACCGTGTAGTTGAGAAGTTTGCTTCCCAACCACATGGTTTCAGGTTCAGCCCCACTGTGTGGAACCTTGGGCAAGTGTTTTCTATAACGTCCCTAGGCCAACTAAAGCCTTGTGAGTGGATTTGGTAGATAGAAACTGAAAGAGGCCTATCATGTGTGTGTGTGTGTGTGTGTGTTTTTATATCTCCTTATTTTGGCATTGTGTGATTGCTGTAAATAAGTGTCATTCATTTCCAATAATTTACAAAAACATGTCAGGCTATGGGCAAATATCATCATGCTCGGAAACAAGTGAGGGTTGGCAACAGGAAGGGCATCCAGTTGTAGAAAATGTGCCTCAATAAACTTTGTTCAAGCATGGGTAAAAATAGACCTTAAAATGATGATGTGCTGTTCTCATATTTTCCTTCTTCATTATCAGTAATTTTGAAAAGCTAAACAAGATAATGTTATTTCATTCATTTCAGGATGGTACCCCAGTATAACGACAGCCTAATGGTTAAAAAGCAGAAAAAGACAAACCAATGGGCGAACAAGCCTCAACATAGTAATTCAACCTATTTGAAAGAGCAGTTGGTTTTCCCTTAATCACATCCTTGTGGTCTTATAAAATAGGATGACGTGTAGGATAATTATCCTACATATATAAAAAAAAAAACAGGATGGTCATACTGGAATGAATTTCATTATGACTTCTTAATATCGGCAGATCTATGGCTATTTAACAAGAACAGAAACCAGTAAAATGGGATGAATAAATGGTAGGCAGAAAGTCTTTATGGAAATTATTTCATCATTTGGTTGAATCACATTTTCATTCAGATAAAGAGAAAAGAAATAGCTCAAAGGCATTACTCTACTTCTCAAAAATAGCTGAACTTAAATTCATTAATGCTCAAATAATCTCTAGAAATTTCTCTGTCCTTTCCATAGCAAATAAGTAAACTTTTATCAGTACACTTGATTTTTTTCTTGTTTTGTTTTTTGTTTTTATTGAAGTACATGTTTACTTACACTTGATAACAGAAGTTTTGGTTTGTATTTTCTGAATGCTTATCTCCTGTACACAGCATTTTAGAAATATTTTGTAGTTAGAAGCAAAATTTTCTTTTTCTAGAACATATTGGAACAAAACAATTTAACTTTATATGCTTTGTAGATATGGTCAAATAAAAATATTCTTCCCTTCAACAGTGATTTTGTGAGTCAGAATAAAATCATTTAGCTGCAGCAAGATAGATTCTGCACCATTTTCCTTACACAGAAAAGAAACATTTTATGTTTTGCTTTCAATCACTGTTGAAGTGAAGAATATATTGTCAGATTGAACCACATGAAACAATGGTAAGAATTTAACAATTTGGCAAAGCTTTAAGTACAAACATGTCTATGTGGTTTAAGAAGTTTGCTTTAGAATCATGTCTTTAGGATCCAATCCCACAACATGAACACTGGTGGCTAATGTTCTGTATTATAGATGCAATACTTCATGAGTGAAGTTGGTAGACAAAAACTGAAGACAACTATTGTAAGTACATATTCTTTTATTTGTTTCAGTCATTTGACTGTGGCCATGCCTTTAGTTGAACAAATCGACCTCAAGGACTTATTCTTTGTAAGCCTAGTACTTATGCTTTCAGACTGCTTACGGAATGTAAATACATCAACATTGGTTGTCAAGCGATGGTGGGGGGGGGTGACAAACACAGACACCCAAACATATACATACATATATGTGTGTGTGTATATATATATATATATATATAGGCTCTGTGGTAAGAAGCTTGCTTACCAACCACATCATTCTGGGTTCAGTCCCACTGCATTGGCACCTTGGGCAAATATCTTCTACTATAGCCTCGGGTCGACCAAAGCTTTGTGAGTGGATTTGGTAGACGGAAACTGAAAGAAGCCCGTTATGTGTGTGTGTGTATGTGTATATATATATATATATATATATATATATATATATATATGTGTGTGTGTTTGTCTCTCCAACATCACTTGACAACTGATGCTGGTGTATTTACATCACCGTAATGTAGCGGTTCAGCAAAAAGAGACCGATAGAATAAGTACTAGGCTTACAAAGAAAAAGTCCTGGGATCGATTTTCTCAACTAAAGGTAGTCAAATGGCTGAAGTCAAATGACTGAAATGAATAAAAAAGAAATAGAAAAAAAAAAAATATATATATATATATTACAGGCTTCTTTCAGTTTCCATCAACCAAATCCACTCACAAGGCTTTGGTCGGCCCAAGTCTATAGTATAAGACACTTGCCTAAGGTGCCACACAGTGAGACTGAACCTGGGACCATGTGGTCAGTAAGCAAGCTACATACCACACAGCCACCCCTGCATCTATATGTATATATCTGTATGTATTAATTAATTAATGTATTTATATCTGTATGTATTAATTAATGTATCTATTTATGTATTATATCAGCTACTGTTCATTTTGTCTCTCCCAAACTTATTTCCTTTAGTAACCATGCAGATCTTTTTGCAGGAACCTGCTCTACCCTGACTCTCTCATGGTAATTCCCCTTGTCCCCTAGCATGAAAGTGACCCCATCATCTACTCCATGGTTAGTGGGTGGCTTGAAGAAAAGCACCCAGTCTTCACTGTAAAGTGGTTGGCATTCGGAAGGAGATCTGGTCATAAAAAGCCATGCCAAAGCAGACAATGGAGCTTGATAGAGTCCTAGGACACATTGGTTCATGTCAAACTGTCCAATCCATGCCAGCATGGAACATAGAAGTTAAATGATGATAGTGATGATGGTGATTATGCATGTGTGTGTGTGTGTGTATGTATTTATGTTTATGTATTGCTTATTTGTGTATGTATTAGTGTGTGTGTGTGTGTGCTTGTATGTTTGTGTAAGAGATTTCATACTTTCTCTTCGTCTGGCATGAGTTTGATGACTGTAAACAAAGCAACAGCCTTGTAAACAAATATAGATAGCGTTATATGCTTGTAGTCAACCGTAAAAGGATGACAGGCTATCTAACAAGTGTTGACATGTTGTGCTGGTAACTATGTCCAAGCATCTTGTTTTTTGATAAACTTAAGGATTATTGCTTTTTGCTTGGAAACAGACAATGGTCAGTGACAGGAAGGGTAAACAACCATAAAAAAAAAGGAAAATTTGCTTCATTGAATTCCATTTGACCCATGCAAGCATGAAAAAGGATCATTGAAACAATTATGATGAATTAAATAGGCGTAGGAGTGGCTGTGTGGTAAGTAGCTTGCTTACCAACCACATGGTTCCGGGTTCAGTCCCACTGCGTGGCACCTTGGGCAAGTGTCTTCTACTATAGCCTCAGGCTGACCAAAGCCTTGTGAGTGGATTTGGTAGACAGAAACTGAAAGAACCTGTCGTAAGTATGTATGTATATATATATATATAATATATATATAATATATATATATAAATTAAATTAGAGATAAAACCACTATTAGGCAACTCAAGTAGTGTTTCAAACTACCCTGTAAGTTTGGATATACTCCTTAATATTATTATTATATATATATGTTTGTGTGTCTATGTTTGTCCACCCAACATCGCTTGACAACCAATGCTGGTGTGTTTACGTCTCTGAATCTTAGTGGTTCGGGAAAAGAGACCGATAGAATAAGTACTAGGTTTACAAAGAATAAGTCCTGGGGTCAATTTGCTCGACTAAAGGCAGTGTTCCAGCATGGCCACAGTCAAATGACTAAAACAAGTAAATGAGTAAAAGAGTAAAATAGTCCAACTGATTGAAATATGTCATGCAAATATTTGCTTTTAACTGTACCAAATGAACAAAAACATAACTATTTCTTTCAATCAATTTTGGTTAAACCATTGAAATAAAAAGTGGGCTATAATTTATCATAAAACAAAATTTCCATACTAATTTTTCTCTTTAGCCATCAATTTTTCTGTCATAGTATTTTACAAATTTTCATATTTATTATAAATTTTGAGGATACAAATGCAATATTATTTCACTAGATCAGCTGTAGATTACTTCCTTTTAAATTATCCAGTGCCTAAATATTTCTGTTCTATAGAGAAAACAGATTTCCTCTTTATTTAAAAGCCATTTCAAAAAAAAAAAGAAAGAAAGAAAGAAAAGAAAAACAGGATTTGCCAAGATTGTTTGATCTTACAGATAGAATCATAAGCTTGAAAAAGATAGTTAGTAGCAGCCATATTTGAGATACGAGCAAAACACCCCCCCCCCCCCGTCCAATGGATGGTGCTGAGTTGTCAAACATTTAAACTAAATTTTCTCAAAAGAACTTGTCCAACTGTCCCATAGGCCTCCCCTTTGAGAAACACTAATTTAACCTAAATTTGAGACACCGGCAAAAGATGGATTTCGACTGATGTACTTGCTCATACAAATGCACGTTCCCATGGCTTTATCAATGGCAATCTCACCTGGAATCAATTTTTGTAATTTTTTCAAGACTTATACACGCCCTGATACCATCAGTATCTACATATCAAATTTGAGCACAATCGGATGGAGGATGACAGAGATCCTAGAAGATACACACAGACAGACAGAATGGATTTTATATAATAGACAAGCAACCAGCCCCCCCGTACAATGGATGGTGCTGAGTTGTCAAACATTTAAACCAAATTTTCTCAAAACAACTTGTCCGACCGTCCCATAGGCCTCCCCTTTGAGAAACACTGATTTAACCTAAATTTGAGACACCAGCAAAAGACGGATTTCGACTGATGTACTTGCTCATACAAATGCACGTTTCCATGGCTTTATCAATGGCATTCTCACCTGGAATCAATTTTTGTAATTTTTTCAAGACTTATACACGCCCTGAGACCATCAGTATCTACATATCAAATTTGAGCGCAATTGGATGGAGGATGCCCGAGATCCTAGAAGATACACACAGACAGACAGAACGGATTTTATATAACAGACAAGCAAAACGCCCCCCCCCCCTCCATTCAATGGACGGTGCTGAGTTGTCAAACATTTAAACTAAATTTTCTCAAAACAACTTGTCCGACCGTCCCATAGGCCTCCCCTTTGAGAAACACTGATTTAACCTAAATTTGAGACACCAGCAAAAGACAGATTTCAACTGATGTATTTGCACGTTCCCATGGCTTTATCGATTGCATTCTTAAATGGAATCGATTTTTGTAATTTTTTCAAGACTTATACACGCCCTGATACCGTTGGTATCTACATATCAAATTTGAGCACAATCAGATGGAGGATGCTCGAGACCCTAGAAGACACACACACAGACAGACAGAACGGATTTTATATAATAGATATACTCTTTTACTTGTTTCAGTCATTTGACTGCGGCCATGCTGGAGCACTGCCTTTAGTCGAGCAAATCGACCCCGGGACTTATTCTTTGTAAGCCCAGTACTTATTCTATCGGTCTCTTTTGCCGAACCACTAAGTGACGGGGACGTAAACACACCAGCATCGTTTGTCAAGCAATGCTAGGGGGACAAACACACACACATATATATATATATACATATATACGACAGGCTTCTTTCAGTTTCCGTCTACCAAATCCACTCACAAGGCATTGGTCGGCCCGGGGCTATAGCAGAAGACACTTGCGCAAGATGCCACGCAGTGGGACTGAACCCGGAACCATGTGGTTGGTTAGCAAGCTACTTACCACACAGCCACTCCTGAACAAACAAAATAATAAATTGGATAATCCATATATAGTTCATGAAAAGTTGATCTTGGTATAAAAAAACAAATAACACCAAATTAAACATGCATGAATCTGTGTGTACATATGTGTAAATTGTTTCTTCAATCAATACTTTTGTACCAGCTGTGAATATTTGCATATTCATTATATAAGAAATAAAGTATTTGTGAAATCACTGCATGGCTATAAAGGGTTTAGGTGCAAATACATATGCACTACACTGCAGGCTTTAACCTTTTTTTTTGCACATGAAACTAGTCATATCTCTTATAACTTGTATGTGAGAGAGAGAGAGAAAGAGATAGAGAGAGAGAGAGAGAGAGTGTGTGTGTGTGTGTGTGCGTGCATGTGCATATGTGAGATTGCTGTAAACCACAGGGTAAAGTAATGCATATATTTCCTGTAAAACATCAAAAGTGCTCAATACCTTCCAGCAGAGTACATTGTATTGGGTTGTCCAGAAAGTTCATGCCGATTTATAGTAGCTTACCTTTCGACTTATTTTAGAACATGGTTGAGTCCATAAAATAGGATATGACTACACCTCCATTTAGAGCACAGTTTTACCCTTTCGTTACTGTATTTATTTTGAGATACTCAGTGTTTCTTTCAATTACTTTAAATATAACAAAGAATTTAGTAAAATAACTTAGTTATCATTCAGCTAGTGTTAGGAACATAAATTGCGACTAAGGTTTGGTGGAAGATTTTAATTGAAAACTTATGAAAACAAAGCATTAGTACTCAGAGCCAGAGCCGGTTTCAGCCAGGTTGGTAACAAAAGGGTTAAGCTATCTTTTCGTGGAAGAAGGTTTATTTTCCTATAACCTGTGTTAATTCTGTAACCCTTTAAAATGGAAGATAAGTAAGTTCATTTTCGGCACTTGATGCTTTGGGAACCAGACAAAAATTGCTGCAGCTCGACTGGGATGTGTCACCCCACCCTCTATATTCACCAGATATTGCTCCTTCAGATTTCCACTTATTCAGGTCTCTGAAGAATAGTCTTAATGGTAAAAATTTCAATTCCTTGGATGATGTAAAAAGATACCTTGATGAATTCTTTGCTATGAAACCACCTCAATTCTGGGAAGAGGGTATTTTCAAGTTAAAGGAAAGATGGAGATGCATTGTGCAACAAAATGGTTCATATTTGGTTGACTAAAAATGTAATGGCAAGTATTTATTGACCTTTTTCTTTCCTTTAAAAATCGGCATGAACTTTCCGGACAACTCAATATCAATACTTAATGTCTGGTACCGTATCTGGACACAGCAATCATCCACAAACTTTTGTCATTGCTGCTGAAGCTAAAGTCAACAGAACAACATGGATGGGTGATGTTAGTGGTGCTCATTTGAACACTGCCTCAAAGAAAACACTACAACGCTCTCAATGAATATCTAGCAAAAGAGAGTCAAGTGTGAGTCTACTGAATACACAGAACTTAACTTGAACAGAACCCATTCAGCAATAGTTCAAAATGGGAATTTATGTTTACCTGTGGATAATCATAAATCATATTATATCAATGATAAATATATATATATATATATATATATGTATTGATAAAAATGGTAAGACAACAAAAGAAAGAAAGAGACATCGATATTATGTAAATAGAGGAATTTGTCTGTAAATGTGACAATTATTCAGTAGCCATGATAAAACTCCGAGTTTTGGATGCTGTGGTGGAAATCCACACCGCCATCTCTTCAGTTATCCGGCCATTGGAAAAATGCTTTGAAAAAATAGCATTTTTCTGATGGCCAGATAACTGAAGTGATGGCAGCGTGGATTTCCACCTCAGCATCCGAAACTCGGAGTTTTATGATGGCTACCGAATAACTGTCACATAATAAGAGTGAAAAATTGAATATTAATTTGATTAATATTAATTTAACACCAGTGGTCTAGCATATTTAAAAAATCTGAAGTTTCAGAAAAAAATTATATTACATACATATAAAAGGGATGACCGGTAAGTGGACATCCATTATGCTAGAAGAAGATCCGCTATGGTCTTACCACTAAGAAAGGAATGTTCTCAAGAAAAATTTAGCAAAATTTATGTTTTGGCGTTTGCTAAATTTTTCTTGAGAACATTCCTTTCTTAGTGGTAAGACCATAACGGATCTTCTTCTAGCATAATGGATGTCCACTTACAGGTTTTCCCTTTTATATGTATTTACACACACACACATACATATATGCACGAGGGGTACCCCCCCACCCCCCCAAAAAAAATTGGAATTCTGCAATATTATTTTATTCACTTAGTTTTACATGTTTACACTTTTATCGCCTTCTAAGTATTCTCCATTTGAAACAATGCATTGTTCCAGGAGCATTTTCCACTATTAGAAGCAGTGCTGGGACTCTTGCAAGGTGATACCTTTTAATACCTTCGTTGTTTTCTTCTTCACCTCTTCCACATCTGCAAATTCCATAGCACCAACTTTTGTTGCCAGCGATGACCTTTGATAAAAATTCCGGATCAACTTCCAATTCTTTCAGTTCACAACACACATTCAGTTGTGACTGCTTTTGATTTTCTGTAGGCAAGCAAGGCACAAATTTTGATACAACTCTTTTCGTTTGCAATTCCTCACACAAAATTCCTTGGCAGGAGCTCCAGGACACACCAGTCATATCAACAAGTTCATCAATAGTTCAGTGATGGTTCTCCAAAATCACTTCATGAATTTTTATGATGTTTTCATTCGTCTGGGAGGTTAACAGTCATCCTGAATGAGGCTGGTCTTCAAGTGACAAGTGACCATTCCTAAAGCATGGAAACCACTCGTGAACTTGTGTTTTGCTCATGACAGTGTCCTTGTAAGCTGTTTGAAGTATGACATCTGTTTCAGTCACCATTTTCACCAGCAGAAAACAGAATTTCACAGAAGCACGCTGTTCCATCGTTTCAGCGATCACAAAAGTCAATGAACAGGGGAGAAGCACTACGAAACAAATACACACCACATGGCAGTACAACTTCACCAGACAATGCCAGTCGGCAGATTGATGCCTGAGGATCACATCAAGTGGCTTCTAGCAACAGAAACCTGAACTACAAGTTTGTCCCACAGAGAATGTTTCCAGTTATTTTTGGGTACCACCTCGTATTGGCACATAAAAAGCACCTTTTGAGCACTGGGCCTCATGGAGATAAGGTAGCCGATGCCAGTAGCACGTGAAAAGCACCTTTCAAGTGTTGTGCCTCATGGAGGCAATGACAAATGACCAAGACCTTTGGCATTATGCCGTGCTTGAGAAGAAGACTCACCAAGCCAAGTGAAATTATATTCAAGGCAGATACTGGTGTCACACAAACGGCACATAAAAGCACCTATTACACTCTCAGAATGGTAGGCATTAGGAAGGGCATCCAGCCACAGAAACCATACCAAATCAGACTAGAGTCTGAAACAGCCTTCCAGCTTGCCAGCCCAGGTCAAACTATGAAACCTATACTAGCATGGACAACAGATGTTAAATGATGATGATGATGATATTTTTATATTTGGGAAACCTAGGTGCTGTAAGCATTCCATTTAAATGGCGGTGCCCCAGCATGGCCACAGCTCGTGAGCTGAAACTAGATAAAATAAAAAATAAAACAAATAAATATATATATATATATATATATATAACTGCAGTAAATACAACGACGAAATGAATTTAAATATATGAAATATATATATATATGCATTTATATATACATATACAAGTACACGTACACACACACACACACACTAATATATATTAAAATTATTTTAGAAAACATTCCTTAATTTATTCAGAATATTAGAAAAATAATTTTGTTGAATAAAAATGTATGAATTATATTTTTTAAAGAAAGTTTTTAAAAAAGCAGATGAACACTGACCTTCTGAAAGGAATATTTTCTGTAAGAACATCTTGTTGTTTTAAACTTTTCAAATAAACATGTTATAAGGTGATGCAAATATAATCAGTTGCTTTTATTGTTATAACTGTTTTAACTATTTCTTATTTCAGATTTAGAATTCTTACACAGTTACAGTGTATTCTTCTTTTGCTTTTTGTAAATTTTCTTCCTTATTTTGAAAAACGAGAATATTCTGAATTTTCTATTTGCACAAATTGAACATTACAAATAGATGGATCTTTGATTTGATGCTCATGCACTCTAACTCAGGCTATAAATTTTGATCCTGTTTGGCTGGTATAATTCCCATGGCATTGGGAACATGTCATGCAGTAAATAAAATTTTTGGTTTGCAATTCATATTTGCACTATCTTTCAATTCTTTCCCATATGTGAATCTCTTGTTTTCTAAAATTTTCAGTCAGTTTACACATCAATAGTCTTTACAACAAAAGTCTCCACATTTGGTTACCTGCATAATTTCTTCATAGCTTTTCCTCATTAAAAGTCTCTTAAAAGTCGGTGTTTGTCTACAGTTGTTAATAATTTGTGACTCTTGAATTATTTTTCTGAGATTAAATGACTGGTATGGAATTAAAAGGTATTTTTGGCTGAATGTAAAATGCTATGGTTTCTGCAATTGTGGATGATTATAATTTATATATGTATAAGCACATGTATGTGTGTATATATATATATATATCATCATCATCATCGTTTAACGTCTGCTTTCCATGCTAGCATGGGTTGGACAATTTTGACTGAGGTCTGGCGAACCAGATGGCTGCACCAGGCTCCAATCTTGATCTGGCAGAGTTTCTACAGCTGGATGCCCTTCCTAACGCCAACCACTCCGTGAGTGTAGTGGGTGCTTTTTACGTGCCATCATATACCCGTACATGTATACATTTATATATGTATGAGAATGCATAAATATATGTCATAAAAGGATATGAATGGATGCTAGCAGTTTGATCCATGCTATATATGTTTCAATACCACAGCATTTTATTTATAGTTCATGCATTATGTCACAATAACAAACCAATTGCCACATTGGGCACTCAACTACTAAGATGACAAATATAAACTGCACACAGAATCAAACCACAGCTATGAGCATGTCCACATGCACACACACACACACACACACACACACATACACACACACACACACATGTACATACATAAAGGTATCAGCATGGTTATATAGTAAAGAAGTTTGCTTTGCAGCCACATAGCTCAGTGTAGCAAATTTTTCTATTAGAACCTCAGACTGACCAGAGTCTTGTGAGGGTATTTTGTAAAAAGAAACTGTAAGAAACCTGTCGTGTGTGTGTGTGTGTGTGTGTGTGTGTGTGTGTGTGTGTGTGTGTGTGTGTGTGTACTTGTTTACATTTGCACTTCCCTGAAAATCATTGAAGCAGTGATACTGTTAACAAATAGCCTGTTAACTTTGTGTCTTCAAAGACATGAGGAATAAAACATACCTTACTTAAAGGAAAGATAAGGGTTAGCAACAGGAAGAGCCTCTGGCTACAAAATAATATCTAAATGATATATTAATCTAACTCTTGCTTGTATGAGAAAACAAAATAAATACAAGTGCACAGGAATGTGTGTATATACACACACATATATAAATACATGTGTGTATGTATTTATGCATGTATCATTATTATTTCTTTTTCACCTCCTACTCACAATTTGAATTTTTTTTCTTGGAATGTTACATCTGCTTCCATTTGGCAGATTTATATTCTGTTCTACATAATCCTTTGTTGTTATTACTTCCGTTTTTATTTTTCGGTGCTTTTGACCACATGTTTTACATTTCTAACTCATACTGCATATTTGTTTGTCTCCTTCTTCCTTTAGAATCATCTTCATCCTTTTAATAGTTTTCTTTTTTTATCTGCCATCCCTCTCACTCTCACTCAGGCATAGCTGTGTGTGGTAAGAAGTTTTGCTTCCCAATTACATGGTTCTGGGTTCAGTTCCAGTGCAAAGGACCTTGGGCAAGTGCCTTATACTACAACCCTGGGTTGACCAAAGTCTTGTAAGTGGACTTGGTAGACAAATACCAAAAGAAACCCCTCACACATACACACACATGTGCACGCACATGTGTGGTTGTCTTCAAGTTATCCCTACCACCACCACTTGACAACCAATGTTTGTTCGTTTATGTCCCTGTAGCTTCAAAATTAAGTAAAAGAGACAGATAGAATAAGTAACATGCTCTCTCTTTTACTCTTTTACTTGTTTCAGTCATTTGACTGTAGCCATGCTGGAGCACCACCTTTATTGAGCAAATCAACCCCAGGACTTATTCTTTGTAAGCCTAGTACTTATTCTATCGGTCTATTTTGCTGAACCGCTAAGTGACAGGGACATAAACACACCAGCATCGGTTGTCAAGCAATGCTAGGGGGACAAACACAGACACACAAACATACACACACACACACACACACACATATATATATATATATACGACGGGCTTCTTTCAGCTTCCATCTACCAAATCCACTCACAAGGCTTTGGTCGGCCCGAGGCTATAGTAGAAGACACTTGTCCACGATGCTACACAGTGGGACTGAACCCGGAACCATGTGGTTGGTAAGCAAGCTACTTACCTCATAGCCACTCCTGCGCCTTTTTAAAAAGAAATAAGTACTAGTGTCAATTTGAGTAACACATTAGATAATGTAGTCCTAGATACATTACATCTCAATGAAATATAGAAATATTACAAGGAGACCATGTATCATAGATCTGCTGCATTAGAGCTGATCTGTGTCAAGAAAAGTAACAATGAAAAACGGCATAGGTTGACAAAGCATATAGGAGAAGAGTGTATTGTAGAACTGTGTGTGTTTATGTAACTTTGGAGTTCAGCAAAACAGACTGACAGAATAAATACTCTCTCTTTAGTCTTTTACTTGCTTCAGTCATTTGACTGTGGCCATGCTAGAGCACCGCCTTTAGTCAAGTAAATCGACCCCAGGACTTATTCTTTGTAAGCCTAGTACTTATTCTATCAGTCTCTTTTACTGAACCGCTAAGTTACGGGGACGTAAACACACCAGCATCGGTTGTCAAGCGATGTTGGGGGGACAAACACAGACACAGAAACATATACACACATACATTATATACATATATATGACAGGCTTCTTCCAGTTTCCATCTACCAAACCCACTTACAAGGGTTTGGTCGGCCTGAAGCGCCTATACTACCAAGCTTAAAAATAAAATATATGTTCTGGAGTTGATTTATTCAACTAAACTCTTCAAGGCAGTGCCCCGCATGGCTGCAATCCAATGACTGAAACAAGTAAAAATCAAAAGATGTGTGTGTGTGTGTAAGAAGTGGTGAGAAAGATCCTTCAGACATTAGGCCTCACAGAGAGGATGACAGGAGACTGAGACTCCGGGCAGTTTGCAGTGCTTCAGAAGATATGTCAAGCCAAGTAAGATTGTGGTTGTCCTTACATATAGACAGGCACAGGAGTGGCTGTGTGGTAAGTAGCTTGCTTACCAGCCACATGGTTCCGGGTTCATTCCCATTGCATGGCACCTTGGGCAAGTGTCTTTTACTATAGCCTCGGGCCGACCAAAGCCTTGTGAGTCGATTTGGTAAACGGAAACTGAAAGAAGCCCATCATATATATGTATATATATTTATATATATGTGTGTGTGTGTATATGTTTGTTTGTCTATGTTTGTCTTGTTCATGCACTGCTGCATCCCAGAGTTTGATCCTGCATTGAGAACATATTCACCCACAAACAGGAAGCTGTATGCACACTCTCTTCTCCACTATGGCTTGGTCCCAAGTGTACAAAGGTTAAAGAGCTTTCCACCAATGTGATAGTGTATGAGAAAGTCACTCTCAAAGTTCTGAAATAAATCAATCAGCATGGCTACCAACATTATGATGAAAAGCTCAGGTGCTAGCACACCTTGCTTAACACCATTTGCGACTTGGAATACCACTATTGACTCTCCATAATCAATTCTTTCCATGCAACAACCATACCAGAGCAATAAACATGGGATATTGAACAAGGCCATAATTCCTCCAGAGCTCCTCACAATTAACAATATCAAATTCTTTTATAAGGTTAATTCAGAGTAGTGTAAAAATGATGAAGATACTCCAGACACTTCTGAAGTTGGTATGCCACAACTACCATGTTGATTTTACAATGACTATACTCTTTCTAAAGCTACTGTAGCTGTCAGGCAGAAGGCCCTCTTCAAAGAGATCAATCAGCCAGTTCAACAATATTCAAACAAGGATCTTTTGAGCCATTGACAACAGATATATGTTCATGTGGTTGCTACAGTACTAACACTTTCTGTTCCTCTTGTAAAGGTGGACTATTTTCTTCTTATAAAAGTGTGGTCTGTTACTGAGCATAAATAGATTGACAGCATTAAACAGACAAGAAAATCCTTGAAAGATGGATGGGGCATTTCCTTTGTGTCCTGAACTATCCCACTGCTATCAATGAGGAAGCAATATAGCTCATTTTCCCAAAACACATATCACCATATCACCTTCTAAGAAAGTCATAGGTGCTCTACCCAATGGCAAGCACTTTTGACCTGATATTCCAGCCAATATCCTCACTTTATTTCAAAGCTTAATGAGTTCTTCCATTCAATATTGAATTCAGGAACACCTTAGTAGTCCACCTTTGCAGAGACCATTGAAGTAATGGCAGAAGAAATTGAAAAATGTTATAGTATACTCCGTAAGAAGAAGATACTTGTCCAAGTTGCCACACAGTGGGACTGAAACCAGAGCCATAGTGAAAATCAGATTTTTTAATGCAGTTTTGGCTTTATGTAAGATTACTATGAGGAGATCAGAGCTTGTTAAACACAGAACTTATAGTGACTTTATGGTATTTGGCTAGGTATTGTTTATGCATAATTTGAATGTTGTGATGGGCTATTTTCTTGATAAGCACGAAAAACTGTCATGCCTTATCAGAGGAAGTAGATTGGTGAATTGGTCATGATCCGATTCGAGGATTTGTTCTTTAAGTAATGCTTGTCTACTATGAGGTGTTTAGCTTCTGAGTAGATGATATAGAAGAGCTGATAGAGTATATGATAGATAGTACTGACCAGTACCTGTTACATTGGAAAGTTCTGACCAAAAAGTTGAGAAACAGACAGAGCCCGCGAGTAACATAGCTAGGAAGTTTTCATGCAAAACATGGTTGAAGGGTTTGCTGCTAACAAGGGCAACAACATTGGTATTTGCTTATTAGTAAATTCTAAATCACTCTGTGATGTAGGAAAATATATTCAGCTGTATTGGTGATTGATAAGAAAGGAAAGATTCAATGATCTTATGAAGGAGCTGACAGCTTATAATTGTTTACACCACATTCAAAATGTGGGATGTCAGAGCAAAAGGATGCTTATTGATAGTTTCAGAGAAATTGCTCATTTTGGGGACCACACACACAACAGTACAATTCCAAAGATGTGTGGGGTGTCTGTGTGTGCACACACACACACGCCTAGAGGGATAGATTAATAGACAAACAGAGAAAGAAAGAGAAAAGTTAGGTAACAATAGAAAACAGATTTAAAGCACATTGTTGAGGATAATGGAAAGATATTGCCAGGGTCATTGTTAGATTGGAGTAACTGTGTATACATGGTATCAGTGTGAGAAAGGAAGATAGGTGTAGGGACAGAGAAACTGGGAGGAATTTTTTGAATGTGAAGTGTATTGTTGGAAGCAAAATGTACAATAAATGCTAGCTTTGTCCAAAGAATTGATACTTATGGAGCCACCTTGGTTTAGGTGTGACAGGTAAGAGGAGTCCATAAATTTAATAAATCCTACCAGTGAGGTATGATGTAAGGGAGCTTAAAAGCTATACAATGTATAAAGGCATTTATTATCTTGATAATTATCATAGGCGCAGGAGTGGCTGTGTGGTAAGTAGCTTGTTTACCAACCACATGGTTCCGGGTTCAGTCCCACTGCGTGGCACCTTGGGCAAGTGTCTTCTACTATAGCCTCGGGCCGACCAAAGTCTTGAGAGTGGATTTGGTAGACGGAAACTGAAAGAAGCCCGTTGTATATATGTATATATATGTATGTGCGTGTATGTGTGTATGTCTGTGTTTGTCCCCCTAGCATTGCTTGACAACCGATACTGGTGTGTTTATGTCCCTGTCACTTAGCGGTTCAGCAAAAGAGACCGATATAATAAATACTGGGCTTACAAAGAATAAGTCCCGGGGTCGAATTGCTCGATTAAAGGCAGTGCTCCAGCATGGCCACAGTCAAAATGACTGAAACAAGTAAAAAAAAAATGCTAGTATTGTTGTAAAAAGTTAACTCCTACCTCTAGTTATTGAAGGTTGTCTTCTTCTCTTGCACAGCCACAGTACAGTCATAGGTGAAACATGGTAGATTTAGGTTGTAAAAAGAATTAGTAGAGACATAGCTATAAAGATGGTGTCAGTCAGTTGATTAGCTGTCTGCAATGTGTCAGAAGGAAATACATTTGCTGCTTGTGGTTATCAGCTTAGAATTAAAGAACTCAAGTGTGTTAGTTTGTTGCACAGACAGCAGATGTGAGGTGTGTTGCTTTTAGGTAATAGACCATTTGACAGGCATAGAGATGGTGATGAATAGATCTGAAGGTGAGAAAGCAGTCAAGAAAGCACTTGGATAGTTTGTGTATGTGAGAATATTAACTGGTGCAGCATAGAAAGACAGGCATTATGATGTTGATGATGTGAATAACCAGGATGACACCAAGTCATAATAATGGAAAGTATGTGTAATCCTAAAATGAAACCCAGTAAGTAGCAGTGTTTTTTCATCACAGTAGAAATAAGAGAACATGATAAGTTGGCAACACAGAAAGGTCTATTTATGAAAAACAAAATGTCTATTACAGCAATACATGGAAGTAGAAATAATATTCTAATGGAAATAATTCATAATAATACTGATTTAGAAATTTATGGGTTTGCCCTTTCTTGATTGTGAGATACCACTTATAAATTCATCAAAACTCAAATTTATTATTGAAGAATTTAATAGTCATAATATTCAATGAGGTTTGCTCAAATTAGTAACATTGAATGAAAAGTTAATTCTAGGGCAGAAAACAATGATCTTTGCTTAACAAACAAAATCGTTCAATGGTAGACACTAGAAATATGATGACAACCCTGATTTAGAATTTACTAATAAGCAAATACCAGTAATGTGTGAGAAGGTACTCCCCAAACCTAAAACTGTATTCATAAGTATTATTTAATCTACCTCAAAATAAAAAAATTGAAACCTGACTTGAACTTTAAACAATCTAAGCTGTAACTATAAAGACCCTCAATTAATTGCTAACCCTGTGAAAATACAAGTTTCTGAATCCCTTTTAAAAAGCAATGAAACAAATTCAGAGTTAAGTTAAATATTTTAAAGTCTGGTGTATGATGGAACACTACTGGAATACGAAATATGCTGAGTACAAGACAGTAGTCCAGCATTCAGGAAATACTTAAATAATCTAAGGTCCAAAGTGAGCTCAGAATGATATTATATGAATGTAATAACTTTCTAGAAAGGTTTAAGTCAAAATAACAGTCTTGGATCAATATCACATCATTGCAAAATATGCTTGTCCAGTATGAGATTGATCTTCAAGTACAAGCTCTCTTGATACCATTCTCAGCGAAACACACAAATATCTAACAGGTTGTCTCAGGTTTAACATCAATAATCTTTATCTCCTGGTATCAGGAGAGATGTTGCTAGCAAAGCTGAAAAACATGGATATCAACAAATATGAAGAATATTAAAATCAAGGAAAAAATTTCATGATATCCACTATTTCTGTACATTTTCCCATTGGATCTATCAACACATAGAGCTGCAGAAGAAAAGACTGGTAAATATTTCAACAATTTTAGATATGAAATCAGAACCAGCAGAAAATTTGTCAAAGAGCATGGTGTGCATATTGGAGAGAGTTGAAATGATTTAATTAACACTATTGGGTTTCACCAAACTAAAGATAAGCATCAAAGTAAAATGAGACATAATGTAGAATTTTCTTGCTATAAATATAGAACAAATCTTAGCCATTAGCAATATTCTCGTTAATTTTTTTTTTGTTTTGTTTTTTACCGTGGGAGTGTTCAGAAATTTTCATTGTGTGCACATTTTGTCTTTCTTTGCACATTGTGTACATCCATGTGAGTAACCATCGCCCACTTCAATTAAAAAATCCGATTACATCCCGAGAACCTTGTAAGTGAACAATTTTTTTTCTCTTTAGTTATAAAACATGAATGTGCACATAAGCACACAGTTAGGGAGAACAGCTATTTTCTGTTTTTACCCCTTCCTAAAATCATTCTGTGGTTCAGATTTTAGGAATAGCAGAAAGAATGCTCAAAATCATATTTTTAAAAATGTGCAAAGATTTGAAGGAACAGATATTTTCTAACTGAAGTCCAAATTTTTTGCAATTTTTTCAAGGCATAATACAAGCATAACTAGTAAACTTTACTGCAAGAATGCAACACAGGAATAATGGATGTGAAAATAATGGCTACAAAATAAAATTGAATCTAGTTTGCATAAAAACAGAAATATTTGATATTATGCATTTTGTGAAGTATTTCAATGATTTAACAGTAAAAAAAAAATTACAAACAATAGTGTTACTGTCTCAGAGAAAAGTGGAATATATTGGATAATGTTGTCCTAGATACACTACATCTGAAAAAGACAAGATGGTCATGGAAGGAACATTTTTGGTCATAGATCTGATTTATAAAAACTGATCTGAGATAAAATAGAAATATTTAAGCTAATTGAACTCGGTTATTGAATGTTAAGAGTTTTAGCTAAGTGACAAGTGGTAATGTTTAACACTACCTTGGTAACATCAGACCACTTTGGTAATGCTTGCCCACGAAGAACACTGGTGCTGGTGCCATGTAAAAAGCACTGGTGCTGGTGCCATGTAAAAAGCATTGATGATGATGCCACATACAAAGCACCCAGTATACTCTGTAAAGTGGTTGGTGTTAGGAAAGGTATCCAGCTGTAAAAATCAAGCCAAAACAGACTATGGAATCTGGTGCAGCTCCTGTCAGACCATCCAAACCATGCCAACATAGAAAAACAGGTGTTAAATGATGACAATGATGATGATAATGACTACACAACACCAATGACAAGATACAACAAACTGTAAGATTCCATACTCAGTTAATTGTCTTGTATCCTATGAGTTCAGCCCAGCCTCATCTATTCATATATATATATATCATGGGAGCTGGGTAGTCCTAAATTCCTCCTACTCAGCCCACTCCACTATCTTCTTCATCATTCTCTAACTCACTCTCAATAACTCCTGATACTATTCTTTCTCTTTCCTTCCAATTAATCCCTTCTCTAACACTGTCTCAGTTTCTCCCCCAGACAGTGGGAGCATGCAGCTTAGTGGTTAGGGTATTCAGCTCACAATCAAAAAGTTGTGGGTTCGATTCCCAACAGCGCATTGTTTTCATGAGCAAGACACTTTATTTCACATTGCTCCAGTCCACTCAGCTGGTAAAATTGAGTAAGTTCCTGTAATTCAAAGAGTCAGCTTTGTCACATTGTGTCATGCTGAATATCCCTGAAAACTACACTAAGGATAAATGTGTCTGTGGAGTGCTCAGCCACTTGTATGTTAATTTCACAAGCAGGCTGTTCCATTGACTGGATCAACTAGAACCTTCATCATAACTAATGGAGTGCCAGTTTCTCCAGAGACACCTTCTGTCAACAATAAACCTGTTCTTCTTATCATGCTTTAACTTCCCAACACATGGGATCTGCAGTGGATCTTGCATGCATGAAGTGAATTCGATCCACCATAGCCAAATTTAAATTAACACTGCAACAGAACTTTTCCCATGGTGGAACAATGGCTTTTCTCTGACAGCAGTTTTACATTATCTAGATGCCTTTAGCTAGGCCGAAATAATGTCTTCACCACTTGACCCTTTCTAACCTCTTCTACTTCACCAAAAGCTAGAACAGAGATAACAAGACCACCAACTAAATCTATTGTTCTCAATGATGTATCTATCCTTCTGGATAGTTATAAAAGCAAGCACACCCCAAGCAAAAGTCAGTTAGTCACAGTTGGTGACAACTCAACTAAGTAGTCACTTCGGTGATGACGAAATCTGGCTGACCAGCTACAACCTTGGTCAGAGGGAGAAATGAAGTTTACTGTCAGCAACTGTGAGACAACACCCTATAATTCTCTCTAGCTCTAATTCTGTTCTCTTACAACATTCTGTCGCTATCTGCGGATTACTACTAACTATTCGTATATGCCAAACTATGTAAAGAAACATTCTACCGCATCTAACTTTCTTTCGCAAGCTTTTGGATTTATCATAACCTGCCCGTCGAGGCAAGGTATTGTAACATAACGGTAAATAAATACTTTCTTAAAACTTCAGGCACTGTCCATCTTTCACATCTTACAACTTGCCGTCATAACAACAAATTATTATCGCTACAACTGCTGACTCCGACATTTCACATTATAGTTTACTAATCAATCTAACCCATTACAATTAGTAACTACACTAATTAAAACCTAACCGTTACGACTAGTGATCCTCAACATCAACTAAAAACTTTATCGTTACAAGTGGCGACCACTATAAATCTCTAAAATTTTTCCAAATGACAAGGTAACCTTATTAGTATTACCTTAAGAAACACTCAAATGTGGGTCACATTAGAAAAGGTATCCAGCCTAAGAAACCATGCCCAAACTGTGACACTGGAGCAAAACAGCATCTACCAACCCATCGGTTCCTGTCAAACTCTCCAACCCATACCACCATAAAAAATAGACATAATACTACAATTGATATCAAAGTTAGACAAAGAGAAATCAGCTGGAAAGATAATAGAGTATCATGGAAAATATCCCCTTGTGGGAAAATGTTTATATATATTATCATCATCATCATCATCGTTTAACGTCCGCTTTCCGTGCTAGCACGGGTTGGACGGTTCGACCGGGGTCTGGGTAGCCAGAAGGCTGCACCAGGCTCCAGTCTGATCTGGCAGTGTTTCTACAGCTGGATGCGCTTCCTAACGCCAACCACTCCGTGAGTGCAGTGGGTGCTTTTTACGTACCACCGGCACAGGTGCCAGGGGAGGCTGGCAGCGGCCACGATCGGATGGTGCTTTTTACGTGCCACCGGCACAGAAGCCAGTCAAGGCTTGCTGAGTGTCACAGACCAAGTCTGTGGATGGAGCAAAGTCCCTTCCAGACCCAGAGTTACGTGGTAGTACGGTAGACATATATATATGTGTATATATATTTAAGGTTAATGGCGATGTATGAGTTTTTTTCCTTTCGTTTTGTTTTTGTATCTGAATGTTAAGCATACACGTTAATATGGAAGAATAGGCGTTGGCATATAGTGTCAATAAACAGCAAAGCTGAATTATCCTAAAGATAGCATGTAAAATGTGAATTCAAAAAAAGGTTTTATGATAGACTTGTTAATGCATCTTATTTTGAGGGCAGCGCTCCAGAATTAATTTACTCGCGATGATTAAACAAACTAACGAAAGCAAAACGATTTATAGAACTCAAAGAGGTGAGAAATAGTAAATTACGCCAAACTCAAGTAGTTTACAATAACAAGCTGATGTAAGGGAGGTAATACGAACAGCAGGAAAAAAATATATATCGCGTTTAGTATAATTTATAATAGCAACAGCAATGATATAGTAACGTTATTTTGTAGCAATGACAACAGCAGTAGCAACTCGCAGCCTAAAAGTAAGTAGATTATTAGTAATTCATTCTTAATTACAGGGTCAGAGGGCAAACATTAAATTTTTTAAAAAAACATGAAAATACAAACAAAATTGTAAAAACCACATTCTACTTAAAATGTCTAAGAATACAATCTTTGAAACACATCTGTTATTACTGAAGGTAGGCGAGCTGGCAGAAACGTTAGCACGCCGGGCGAAATGCGTAGCCGTATTTCGTCTGCCGTTACGTTCTGAGTTCAAATTCCGCTGAGGTCGACTTTGCTTTTCATCCTTTCGGGGTCGATTAAATAAGTACCAGTTACGCACTGGGGTCGATGTAAACGACTTAATACCTATGTCTGTCCTTGTTTGTCCCCTCTATGTTTAGCCCCTTGTGGGTAGTAAAGAAATAGGTAATAGCATTCAACTAAACTGGAAAGCTATATATATTGGGTCATCCCGTTAATAATGCGGGGTTTTTTCAATAGCATAAACTAATAGTCGGAGCGGGAGAGGATAAAGTACCTGCATCAACTTGCTATAAAAGCAAGTAGTAATATTATCTTGTCCTTATTCTTAGTGCAAATTTTGAAGAGTGCAGTTCGATTTTGGCAGTTATTTTATTAAAGCTATAATGAAAGCTGACAAAGGAGCATATTCAGCATATTTTCCTTTGAGAATCCAATAAAGGCAACAATGCATTGGAAAGTGCAAAGGATTTTAAATGCAGTATATGGGGATCGGACAATAAGTGTAAGCTAATGTCAACAGTGGTTCCAAAAATTCAGAGCCAGAAATTACAGTCTAGAAAACAAGCCTCTTCCTAGAAAATCTGTAGAGTTTGACGAGGACGTCCTGCAAACCCTGGTGGAACAAAATCCCATTGTAACTGTTGAGAAACTAGCAGAGAGGCTTGGATTTGGCCTTTTAACTAGTCATCGACACCTACATGCCATCAGAAATGGTAGCAATTTGGGTCAGTGGGTTCCTCACAAACTCTCCAAGTCTAATCGTACATAGAGAATGAATGTGTGCTCTTCTTTGCTGTCTTATCTCATAAATGAACCTTTTTGGGGGACCAAGTAGTGACTGGTGACGAGAAATGGGTTCTTTATAAAAATCTCCTCCATAGAAAAAGTGCTGAAGACTTGGTTGGGAAAGGAAAAACACCAGCAACCCAGGCTAAAGAAGGTCTTCACACATGTAAGGTGTTGTTATCTGTTTGGTGGGATATGAAAGGGTTAGTCCACTTTGAACTTTTAAACCCAAACTAAATGATAACACAGCAACTTGAGCAACTTAAGTCAGTGCTAGAAGAAAAACAACCAGCTTTGGTTTCAAGACAAATGGTGTTCTCCCATCAAGATAATGCTCAACCACATACAGCAAGGATGACATTCCAAAGGCTGGAGCAGTTTGAATGGGAAACGATACCCCAACCACCATATTCACCTGGCATTGCCCCATCTGATTATCATTTATTCTGTAATCTTCAAAATCATTTGGATGGAGAAAATATGAATTCTGTAGACAAGATCAGAACAGTACTGGAGGAGTATTTTTCATCACAGACAAGTGAACTTTGGAAGAGGGGCCTTGCAACTTCACCAGCTAGATGGAAGAGTATTGTAGACAATAGAGAGCATATTTTAGATTAAAAAAGAACTTTGTTTATCTTAATTTTGAAAAACAAAAGAAGTATTAAAAAATTGCATTATTTATGGGATGACCCAACATATATATCAATTAATGACAAGACAACAAAAGGAGTTATGTGTCACTTTCATTTGCTTACAGCTCTTTCTGATATAAGAAGCAGTGTACTCAGAGCTGAGTGCACAGCTTCTTATACCAGAAATAGCTGCAAACTAATGAAGGTGATTATGTGACCCCTATTCTCTTGTCAGTCATTAATTAATATTGTACACTGTACTTATTACTTAATTCTTTACTCTAGAGCCTAAGTACATTGAGTTCTAACCAGTGATTATTAGAACCACTATGCCTAAGTGAAATCACAATATGTATGTATGTATGTATGTATGTATGTATGTATGTCATCATTCAGTTTTATTTCAAGATTTCTTGCCAGTAAAGGAGCTGGTTTCTAACCTAGATCCAAGGCTCCTTCATTGGAATTTCAACATCAACAACAGGGTATGTATGTATGTATGTATGTATGTATGTGTGTGTGTGTGTGTGTGTGTGTGTGTGTGTGTGTGTGTATGCATGCATATCATTATTCAGTTTATTTCAAGATTTCTTGTCAATAGAGAAAGAACCAGTTACTAACCTAGATCCAAGGTTCCTTCATTGGAATTTCAACATCAACAACAGGGTATTTTGTTTGTTTGTTTGTGTGTGTGTGTGTGTGTGGTGTGTGTGTGTGTGTGTGTATGTGCAGATTTGTATGTTTTATGTATGTATTCTCATGCATATAGTTGCATATCTAGACATGCTCATATATATTTAAATGATAAACTTCTGGAAAGTTTTACAGATTTTTACAGTTCCAGTGATGGATTGGGTCTGTAGTCTTCGAATTAGCTTCTTTCTTCAATAGTTCAGCATCAGTATTCTCTTTTTTACTGATCTTCAGCTTTATGTTAATATCTCCTGGGCAGCTACTTTCCACAACTGTGTACAGTTTCTCTTCTCTATCCCAAATCATTATATCAGGTCTGTTGTGTTTACATTTTATTGAGATCTTCACTGGTACATTCCACTAGTATTCCTTTTTATTATGAGTGGCTATGGCTTCTACCATATTGTGGGTTCTTATTTCTTTGTCCTTGGGATTATCCTTCTGATGGATTACATTATAGAGTATCCTAGCTACAACATCATGTCTCATTGGTAGATAATAATACTGTGATGACATTTTCAGACAACTGCATATGATGTGGGTGATATCTTCAGTGTGAACTCCACAAAGTCTGCATCGGTTGTCACATTTTATGGCTTTTCCTGCATCTCTATCCTTTTGTGCATCAGGTACTTGGTTGATATTTCCTGTTCCTGGATTGCAAATGTATGTATGTGTGTATGTGTGTGTGTGTGTGTGTGGTGTGTGTGTATGTATGTGTGTATGTGTGTATGTATGTATGTATGTATGTATGTATGTATGTATGGCTTTAAACTGCATCCAGGATTTCCATTGTTTTGAGGAGTGTGGAACTACTTCATAGCCATTATTGTGCCCAGGTTTTAATTAATGGCTCCTAAAATAGATGACATACCTGCTCAGAGAAGGGAAATGATGCCTAAGTCAACAGGGGTGTGTATATGAGCTAGCTTTCTTGGAAGAACATACGTGCGTGCGTACGTACGTACGTACGTACGTACGTATGTATGTATGTATGTATGTATGTATGTATGTATGATGTATGTATGTATGTATGTATATATGTATATATGTATGTGCAGATTTGTATGTGTTATGTATGTATTCTCATGCATATAGTTGCATATCTATACATGCTCATATATATTTAAATGATTAACTTCTGGAAAGTTTTACAGATTTTTACACTTCCAGTGATGGATTGGGTCTTCGAAGGTAAACAGTTCATCCAATATGACCCATGGTGGTAGCATCAGTCAGAGTCCCAGTTAACTAACATATGTGATGACATTGCGTCTGAGCATTCTGAGCATGGGAACACAGAATATCCTCTGTTGGTGGCATGGCACACAATAAAACCTCTAAGAGTGAGGGACCCTGAGCTGTTGTCACATTCTTCTAGGAGTGGGACACTCTGATGTAAAACCTGCAGTTTCACAAGATTACAAGACATCTCACTTTGGCCCGTAACTAGATTCTAATTATGGAGACTCAGAGAGTGGCACATGTACAAGTATTTATCACTATAATCCAATGACATACAGATATTGCTTTATGGTGACTTTATTTGTCATCTATCTAGTGAAAGTTCTATGGTGACAGAAGGTCTAATCATTTGGAATTACATCATCATCATCGTTTAACATCCGTTTTCCATGCTAGCATGGGTTGGATGGTTTGACCGGAGTCTGGGAAACCAGGAGGCTGCACCAGTCTCCAGTCTGATCTTGCAGTGTTTCTACAGCTGGATGCCCCTCCTAACGCCAACCACTCCAAGAGTGTAGTGGGTGCTTTTTGTGTACCACCGGCACAGGTGCCAGGCGAAGCTGGCAATGGCCACGATTGGTTGGCACTTTTTACAGGCCACCAGCACGGAAGCCAATGAAGGCAGCGCTGTCATTGGCCACGTTCAGAAACATTTATCCATCACCTAAGCTTTAAACAATGCAGGTCAGCAACAGGGCTGAAAAGTCATCTGGCAGGTCACAAATGGAAAGTCAGAAATGCCACTGACAATGAGGAAGCACAAAGAGGCAGTAATTATCTGTGAAGATGGAACAATCACCTTGTATGTTTGTTTGTTTGTTTGAATGGATGGATGGATAGATGGATGGATGGATGGATTTGTATGTGTGTGTGTGTTTATACATATATGGCAAAGCTAAAAACACTTCTCTAAAAGCAAGAAAGTTCAATGGATGAACAGTATGAATTAAATATTATTTGAGGTCGACTTTGCCTTTCATCCTTTCGGGGTCAATAAATAAAGTACCAGTTACACCCTGTGGTCGATGTAATCAACTTAATCCCTTTGTCTGTCCTTGTTTGTTCCCTCTATGTTTACCCCCTTGTGGGCAATAAAGAAATATTATAACTGCCAATTACAAGATTCAAAATAATAAATATTGCTGAAACTTATATGTAGCAGGTATTCCAGCACACCAGTTTAGAAGCAGAGATAAATGATGTCATTTCAAATATGAGCAGAGATATTCTAGATTTCAAATGTTAATAATTAAAGCAGTGGGCATTAATAGTATGAGCAAGATAGTGACATTTATTAAATTGAAGGCACACGTTCTTTAAGTGTTGTTAGAATGGAAGTAGACAAGAAATTAACGAAGAGACCACTATACGATAAATTAACTTATCATTCAGAATTCTATACAATTTTTCTCATGCTTTGCTTGCTAATGCTAGACTAGATCAGCCTAGTGAGTCATCAGACACTTATTTAGGAGTCATGGAACTATTCATATTTTAATCACAACAGTAAAAGATCCTCATATATTTCAAAAATGTATTTAATCTGTTTCGATAATTAATTGACTGATAATTAAGGTACTTCATCGACTTAATCGACTTAATCCCTTTGTCTGTCCTTGTTTGTCCCCTCTATGTTTACCCCCTTGTGGGCAATAAAGAAATAAATATTATAACTGCCAATTGCAAGATTCAAAATAATAAATATTTCTGAAACCAATATGTAGCAGGTATTGTTGTATTTGCTTATTTTTGAAGTGGAGAATAAGAAACAAGACAACACTAAGGTGAAATATAACAGGGATAGAATTATTCAACAGTGTCAGGACTAAATCAGATTGGAATGTAAAACAAATCCAGAAACCCTGTATCTACATAGAAAGGAGAATAACTGTATGAATAATTTGCATGTGTGCAATGTGGATGTGCATGTGTGTGCTTGCATGCCTATATATACATGTCATGGCATGTGTGTGCATGTATGTTGTGAAAGCTGAAACAATAACAAAACAAACATATGCTGAGATTGGCATATTTTATTAAGCAAGAATATTCTGGCAGCTGAATGTATACATAACAGTATCAAGGTATTTGATATGCTTCCTTATGAGTATGTTTATTTTCAGATAATATTTTTTTTTATTATTTACGTGGAGATAAAGGGAAACAGAATCAGATTTTGTAAACAATGTCGACATTAATTTCATCAGTTTTCATCCAGCCAACAACATGACATTTAAAAAAATAAAATATGAATAAAATGAATGAAAACAGCTGCCCTGTTGTACAAGAGATAATTTCCCCTCAGTGGGCTACAATGCTTGCAGAGATGCTTCACAAAGTATGAAACTAGGATTAAACATCTAGAATTTAAGCAAAAAAAAAAGGTGGGAAAATACACAAATCTTATACAAAACAAACAGATATGTTTTCCTTATAGTTAAATGTATCTTCAATGAAGCCTTTAAACAATTCTAAAGTATAGAACCCTTTAAATATGTTATTATATTCATGTGGATGCTTCAGAATATAGATAACAAGAAAATATCCTTAACCATTCTGCTGTAGTTGTTGTTATAACATCTAGTTATATATAAAATATAATGAAATTATTGTATACAGTGCTCAGGTGCACCACAACCTATATTAACCTATAGACCCAGGAGTAGCAGGAAGCTTGATCTATTAACTTGCAGTAGTACAGTGGAGTGATTCAACAACAATAATGTATTTGCATATGCATGTGTTATATATATATATACACACACACACACATTTATATAAAATCAAAATAAGCAACAGGATATCCAGTATGATCATTTCAAGCGACTCCAAGTGAAGACAGCATGTTCTTTGTCTACCTCCTTACCTTCTTGGAGGTTTAAGGTAAAATTATACTAATGTGTCCATCTGTTATAATTTAATTTAATTATATGTATTTATGCAGCTGAGGATAGCTCTGCATTTAAACTGGTGTAATGGTTGCATTGTTCAATTAAATAGAGTCACTTGAAACGATCGTACTGCACTACCTCTGGATATCCTGTTGCTTATTTTGATTTTAATCACAGTATTTAGAAACTGTATGGATAATACCGTACTAAATTCTGTTATCTCAACCTAAGTACCTAATTCATCTGAATCTAAATTTTTGTGTGTGTGTATATATAATGTTGATTGACTGATTGTTCAAATCCATTACCAAATGATAAGTTCTACTGACTCCAGAGTAAAAACTTAGATCATCTTACCCATGTGAATAATATACTTTTTCAGTATGGTCAAAGTAGTAAAAGGATATGATTCTTTACAATATTTTCTCAGTGTTCCAAGCTCAAATTGTGCTAAGGTCAAAAATAACCTAAAAAATGTCTTTTATTGCCACAAAGGCATCAGATGAAAGGAGACAATAATAATAATAATAATAACCCTTTCTAATAAAGGCACAAGGCCTCAGATTTTGAGGGAGCAGGATAACTGATTACATCCACCCCCACTGATCAACTGGTACTTATTTTATCGACCCTGAAAGGATGAAAGGCAAAGTCCATCTCAGTGGAATTTGAACTCAGAACGTAAAGACAGATAAGATGCTGCTGAGCATTTTGCCTGGTGTGCTAACGATTTTGCCAGCTTGCTGTCTTTATAATAATAATAATAATAATAATAATAATAATAATAATAATAATAATAATAATCCTTTCTACAATAGGCACAAGGCCTGAAATTTGGTGGGAGGGGAATAGTTTATTACATCGACCTCAGTGTTCAACTGGTACTTAGTTTATTGACTCCAAAAGGATGAAAGTCAAAGTCGACCTCAGCAGAATTTGAACTCAGAACGTAATGACATACCACTAAATATTTTGCCCAGCATGCTAACAGTTTTGCCAACTCACTGCCTTAATAATAATAATAATAATAATAATAATAATATTGAGGAGGAGGAGGAGACCCCCTTCGGTCATGAATGACCATGGGATTGCACCTAGAAAGTTACCCTCCAAGGTACAAATCCGGGCAAGGCTATTTATGGAAGGCCAGGAGTCACCCAGGCATGCCAGCCTCCTCTCTCCACACCACTGATGTTCATCATCATCATCATCATTTAGCGTCCGCTTTCCATGCTAGCATGGGTTGGACTTATATCCTAGGGAAAAGCAAAGTCCAATATGGCTTGGCACCAGTGATGTCGCAACTCATTTCTACAGCTGAGTTAACTGGAGCAACGTGAAACAAAGTGTCTTGCTCAAGAACACAACACGCAGCTCAGTCCGGGAAGCGAACTCACAACCTCACGATTGTAAGCTCGACGCTCTAACCACTGAGCCATGCGCCTTCACAAATAATAATAATAATAATAATAATAATAATAATAATACAATATTTAATACCCAAAGTACCAAGTCTTATCATTTTTGGAAAGAAACCCTGTAAGACCTTTCACAACAGGTTGCTGTCTGCTCTCACAGAATCAACCAAAGCAAGTAGGATCAAGAGCTCTGAGAAGTAAAAAATGATAGTAATAATCAAGTTGTTCCACTTTGAATGGATGATGAGAGTAGAGAGTTGTGATCACGACCAATGTGAATGGACCTGTGTGTACACCCGAGAATGACAGCTGGGTAGTTTGAGTAATCCCAAATATGGTGTTCCTTGACTGTCTTTAGACAGCTGCCCATCTCCTCATTTGGGACCTTTTTTTTCTTACAATTCTGTTGTTCTCATTATTTTCCTTTCTTACTTCATGGAAATACCTACTGTTTTGTGGCTGTCCCCCCAATGTCTTGGGCATTTGTGCCCAGTACAGAAATTATTGTTGTTGTTATTATTATTATTATTACTATTATTATCATTATTACTATTATTACTATTATTATTATTACTATTATTATTATTACTATTATTAATACTGTTATTATTATTATTATTACTGTTATTATTATTATTATTATTACTATTAATATTATTATTGTTACTACTATTATTATTATTACTATTATTATTATTACTATTATTATTATTACTATTATAATTATTATTATTATTATTGTTATTATTACTATTATTATTATTATTATTACTATTATTATTATTATTACTGTTATTATTATTATTGTTATTATTACTATTATTATTATTGCTATTATTACTATTACTATTATTATTATTACTATTATTATTATTATCATTATTATTACTATTATTATTATTATTATTATTAAAGTGGAGAGCTGCCAGAATCATTAGCATGCCAGGCAAAATGCTTAGCGGTATTTTACCTGTCACTAAATTCTGAGTTCAAATTCCGTTGAGATCAACTTTGCCTTTCATCCTTTTGGGGTCGATAAATTAAGTACCAGTGAAACACTGGTGTCGATGTAAATGACTAGTCGCATCCCAACAAATTTCAGGCCTTGTACCTTTAGTAGAAAGGATTCATCATCATCATTATCATCATCATCATTTAACATCCACTGTCCATGCTGGCATGGGTTGGACGGTTTGACCAGGGCTGATAAGGCTGGAAGGTTGCACCAGACTTCAGTTTGATTTCACATGGTTTTCTATGACTAGATGCCCTTCCTAATGCCAACCACTCCAAGAGTGTAATGGGTGCTTTTACCTGCCACCAGTATGGGTGCCATTTGCGTGACACCAGTATCTGCCATGACTGTGATTTTGCTCACCTTGATGGGTATTATTATTATTATTATTATTATTATTATTATTTCTGATGAAGTTGACTTTGCCTTTCATCCTTTTGGAGTTGATAAAATAAGTATTAGTTTAATAGTAGGGTTGATGTATTCAACTAGCCAGCCTCCCCACCCCAAATATTTCAGACCCTTGTGTCTGTAGTAGAAAGAATTATTATTATTATTATTATTATTATTATCATTATTATCATTATTATTATTATTGTTGTTATTGTTATTATTATTATTATTATTATTATTATAATTATGTAAGAATTTATTTCATTACTCTACGAGTTAGAAGATTTTATACGGGAGACTGTTCATTCAAGAGCATAATTACAACTTGTAATCCGGATCCTCAAGCTATTTATGTAAATTTTTGTTTTGGATTTTATTTCATAACTATTACAACTACCATTATTATAAATTCATTAAATATTATTATACCATTATTATTATTAAATATTATAAGGTGGCGAGCTGGCAGAATTGCTAGCACACTGGGCGAAATACTAAAGGCATTTCATCTGTCGCTATGTTTGGAGTTCAATTTCTGACGAGGTCGACTTTGCCTTTCATCCATTCAGGGTTAATGAAATAAGTACCAGTTACACACTGGAGTCAATTTAATCAACTAGGCCCATTCCCCCAAAATTTTCAAGGCCTTGTGCCTAGAGCAGAAATAATTATAATTAAATATTGTTTCTATGACATTTTAATTTTGCAAAGCTTCATTTCTTCAACCATTTTTGATGATAAAGAAAAAGATTTAATTTGTGTAAACTGTTAAATATAAACACAAGGGAGTTGCTAAATTTAATGATAAGGTTATGGAGAAAGCAATCTTTTGAGATATAATAGAGCATTATGCAAATTGGGTTAATGGCATGATCATTGGTTAAGGAAATGTCAAATATTCCAAGTCAAGAAATAGATAAATGAATAAAAGCCTTCAGTGGCAATCAAATGTGTCTATGTTGATGCATTGGGAGTAAGGGTCACTGAATATTTGTCAAGATAGTGAACACAGGGTAAAGATTCATGCAGTTAATAAGATGATATCCACATGTTCTGGTCAATGGGACTACTTTCAAAGACCACAAAGAGTAAAAACATTGTGTGTATATATATATATATATACATACATATATATATATATATATACACATACATACATATATATATATACACATGCATATACACACACACATATATATATATACATACATACATATATATTGATAGAAATGGTAAGACAACAAAAGAATGAAAGAGACCTCGATATTATGTAAATAGAGGAATTTGCCTGTAAATATAATATGTGACAATTATTCAGTAGCCAAGATTAAACTCCAAGTTTCAGATGTCGGGGCAAAAACCCACAGCACAATCTCTTCAGTGATCCGACCATCGAAAAAATGCCCCAACATCCGAAATTCAGACTTTTATCATGGCTACCAAATAATTGTCACATATTATATTTATAGATACTTACATATACATACGTGCATACATACATATATATACATATGTACATACATACATATATATGCATATATACACATATATATATACATACATATATATATATACATACATATATACATATATATATATAAACATACATATATATATACATATATATATATATATACATACATATATACATATATATATATAAACATACATATATATATACATACATATATATATATATATATATACATACATATATATATACATATACATATACATACGTAAATATATACATACTTATATACATATATATATATATATACACACTTATATACATATATATATATATATACATACTTATATACATATATATACATACGTATATACATATATATATATACATACGTATATACATATATATATATATACATATATATATACATATATATATATATATACATATGTACATATATATATACATATATATATATATATACATATGTACATATATATACATACATATATATATATATATATATATATATACATATATACATATATATATATATATATACATATATATATACATACATATATACATACATATATATATACATACATACATGGCAAAAATAGTACTCGAATACCAAAAGTAGAGTAATATACTTTTTATTAAAGCTGCAAAATTATCACAGAACTGTTACTCAGAGTTTCACAACTGTCTGACAAACAGGAACATGAAACTCTGAATAACAGTTCTGTGATAATTTTGCAGCTTTAATAAAAAGTGTGTGTGTGTGTGTGTGTGTGTGTGAGACACAATGGCCTGTTTATTATTTGGTCAATATTTTTTAAAATCTTATTACAGCCTTTGTACTGTGTTCCTGAGAATTGTATATAATTTTTTTTTTTTGGCTCAGTCTATCTAACTGATACCAGGTTCCATTATCACATTGTTGTTAAGTGGTTAGCAATTGGAAAAGTATCCAATCATTAAAAGTGGGCACTTGTTCCAACTAAAAGGATAGACATTTTAAATTTTTGAAGAATTACTCAAGCCATGCTGTCATGGAAAAACAGATATTAAACAAGAATGAAAACCATATACAAAACATTTATAGTCAACCAAACATGTACATAAGCAATGACTCTTTTACAGAGAGAGAGAGATACATATACACAAATATACATTCATGCATACAGCATACATATAAATGCACACACATATTAGCATATAACAGTACCTACGGTGAGTGAGAAAGTTAGCAGAATAGACTTGCCTTATTAAGCAGAGATGATGTTTTGGTCAACAGTCAATTATTAACATGCATTGATGGCAGTCAGATTCTTGGTAGAATTTTAATATCCAATTCATGTATTCTGTATATCATGAACATTACTTGTGGTCTCATGAATTAAATAAATTGTCCCTCATTATAAGAAAGGCATTTTTGAGGATGTGATGATGTCAATTCAGACCAATGATTTTGTTACTTTTGTTGCCCAAAAATCCCAGTGAGCTTGGCTCATGAAGCCACATTTCCAGTACTCTGGTCATGCCACTTTTCTGCCACACTCCATCATCCAATAGCTGAGTGACTGATTTTGTTGAGTGCAGTATGACAGCCAGATCATGTCACTTCTGTTTTGCTTTCACAGCAGTATTTCTAACAAAATGCATATTTTCAAATTGACTGACAACATCACACCAGCAACATGGTATTCCAATATAATTTCAACTGAATATTTTCAACAAAATCCTATCCACAGACCATATATGGTTTTAGTTATGAAATACAGTCACAACTAGAATAATCATGGTATAGCATTGGACAAAGACTCCACAAACTAAGAAATACAATCCATACATAAATGTTACAGAATAAATACTTGACAAAAATTTTACAATCTAAATTTCATTTTTTTTTTGTAACCCAGAAAAAGTTTACACATTGTTTTAAAACACACTACTACACACACTTCACTTATAACAATGCTCAGTAGAGATTAATATAAAATACATGCCTTCTCACTGAATTTCAACCTACATCTTATATGCATGTTATTTTCATTATCATGGAAATAGTAGTTATATATTAAACAGAATAGTTTGGACCTACCTTCGATGGAGTTCATCCCCCAAATGTAAACTTTACCCAAAAAGCCTTGTCCTGAAACCCTTCCAACAGTGTAGGTACAAGGTAAATCCATTGAATAGGAAACGGTATGATTTGAAACAACGACTTTGTAGTTATAATCCATTTAGATATTTGTGACGCCCTAACTACATTTGTGAGACAACTTCCATTGTAATTGATCAAACAGTATGTGATAAAATGATGAAACATTCTAACACCGTATTTTCTCTCTTTGATTTTATGACATTACACCGGATGGGGAAAGCTCATAAGTGATAACTATAAGTGTGTGTATGCATGTGCACATGCACATGTATGTGAGTGTGGTGTGTATGTGTGTGTGTGTGTATATATATGTATATATATATATATATATATATATATATATATATACATATAAACAGAATTCAAATATATGTCTTAAATACTTTCATTGTTGAAACCAATAAAAGATCTAAAATAAAGAGTTAATTAATAGATACTGAGTTTAACTGATTAGTGATGTTAAATTGACTTGAATTAAAATAATTCAAATATTAATCTCATGTAATAATAATAATAATAATAATAATAATAATAATAATGGTTTCAAATTTTGCCACAAGGGCAGCAATTTGGTGGGGGTAGGTTATGAGTTGATTACAACGACCCCCCCCCCCAGTGTTCAACTGGTACTTGTTTTATCAACCGCGAAAGGATGAAAGGCAAAGTCGACCTCAGCGGAATTTGAACTCAGAACATGCAGACAGACAAAATGCTGCTAAGCATTTCACCCGGCGTGCTAGCAATTCTGGCAGCTTGACGCTTTCATAATAATAATAATAATAATAATGATAATAATAACAACAACAACAACAACAACAATAATAATAATGATAATAACAATAATAATAGTAAAATAATTATGATGATGATAATGATAATGGATAGTGATTTAAGCACAAAACCAGTAACTTTGAGGGGAGGGGTTGTGGTTGGAACAAGAACAGCTGATTGTATTGACCCTAATTTTTGACTGGTATTTATTTTATCAACACTGAAAAGATGAAAAGTGAAATGGATACCAGCAAGATCTGAACTTAGAGAGTAAAGAACCAGGAAAAAATACTGCAAAGCATATTGTCTAATGGTCCAAGGAAATATCAAAAAGTTTAAAGTAGCTAGCGTTTGGCACAATATTTGCAAATTTCTATTTCTGGACTCAAAATCTCACAAACGGAAATAAGTACAAAGAAATTTTTAAGAAATTTTTTCTAAATAAATTTCAAACTGAGACAACAGAAAGATTAAGAAATACAGAAGTAGAACTGAAAGGTTGAGATATATATATATGTAAGAAGACAGAACATATAACACTAGATTTGAATATAGAAGTGATTGCAGTGGCAAAAATAGGTTATTGTAAGTTATAATGTAAAAAAATATTTAAATGGGCAAGTCAAATTTAAAATACAAGGTCATTTATACTCTCAGTAGAGCAATGGGAAGATACAAATATATACGATTCTAAAGCATATGCCAGTTAGTAGTAAGATAACCTATTTTCTTTGTTTTCAGGAGTACCGTAAATCCTCGAGTATAGTCCGCTCTTGAATATAATACACAGGGGATTTTTAGGGGGCTGTACCTCTGAAAAACCTATACACACCCCTTCTCTAACTTGAGTCAAGGAGGTCTATATAACGTCCCTGGTTTGTAAAAATGTATATGGTAACGTCCTTTATTATTATTGTACATATAACATAATGCAAACGTGTAGCTTTTTTTGTGCATTTTGTTTGCAGAAAATAAAGAAATAACAGTAATAACATTTAATAAATGTTGCTTACTGCAAGTTATGGATGATTCTTTTATGACTTCATTGCTTTCAGGCTTAGCTTAAGGTATTTTCGCACCCGACATCACAAAATGCGTCAGACAGCAAATAGAGACTCGGACATTGCTTAGAAAATAATTTTCATTTCTCACCTCATATATAGTACGCACTAGGGATTTTGACCTTTAAATTTTGGGAAAAAAATGCGGATTATACTCGAGGATTTACGGTACATAAGACTGTTAGGACTTGGTTTTTGTCTCATAACATAAAGGAGATGGGAGGGACATTTTCTCCTTCATACAACACCAAAAGATCTGGTGGCTGTACCAAACAGATAGATATACTGAGGGACATAGAAGTGTCAAACTTAGAAATGCAACAAAACACTTGTAGTGGGTACAAGTACAAGTTACTGCTGTTGTTTAGCCCAAAGTTGGCTCTGATTACGCAGAACAATTATAACCAAAGCATTCCTGCAATAACCATCACAATGTACTCCAACATCCCATATGGTCATTTCTTTAAGATGGTAGGGTGTGATTTGAGTGAGATTTGGTTACTACTTCTTGTAAATCAAGCAATCATTTAGAGGGCCCTCTCAACACAGGACTGATGAGGTCACTCAATGATTTAACAGACTTAACGATTGTATACAACTGTTTATTCATTACTCTGAGCACCTTTTCAAACTCCATCTGTCTAACACCTGTGGACATGTTTACAAAGTCAGAAGACAGCACAGCTCCCATGACTTTCAGAAACATTTTTTCACGCTAAGAGTTGCTGAAGCATGGAACAAACTGCTGGCATCAGTTGTTAGTTGTCAGAGCACTGCATCCTTCAAAACTTCCATGCTTCCTGAGATTCGCCAACATTACACCTGATTTTCTCCCCTCCATACACACGCAAGCATGTATCTGACTCGTACATTGTTCACTTTCCAGACATTTGTACATTACTGCATATGCTTTATACACACTTTTGACAAGTTGTGGTGCACCTGAGCACTGTATACAATAATTTCATTATTATGAAATTATTATTACTTACAGATACTTAATTTGGCCACTGATAAACAGTTATATAGGAAAATGCATAGATGCGACAAAGAAAAGTCATTGATAAAGATAAAGAAATATATCGTTAGAAAAATATATTAGGAGATAATCATATTAATAGATTAATGTTAAATAAACATGCATGGTTCTTTTCAAATACTTTAGAAAATTGATGAAAAGGGTTAAAAGAAAGATTGGTCTGGACAATGGTAAACATAGTAACTGTTAAAAGCAAAATCTATGGAGGTGACATTAAAACAGGTGCTGGAGGTTTCGACTCAACAAGATTTTCTTCGGGACTAGATAAGTGACCTGCATCACTTACATCATCTATTTCACCTTCGTCATCAATAGCAACAACATATTTCTCCGTCACATATTGCAGTATGTTTTTTATCTGTTTTCTACGTGTGAAATACTTCAATGCTTCCTGCAATGAAAAATAGACATGTAAGTACATAGAATTATTTCACGATTATATAGATATATATAAAAAAAGACTAATTTTGTTTAAATATAAAGGTGAAAGGTGCTGTCAACTTAGTTGAGTCAATCATATTGCCAGTCAGTTCTATTACATTACTTTATGTATTTTCAGGTGGCAAGCTGGTAAAAACATTAGCACGCCGGGCAAAATGCTTAGTGGTATTTCGTCTGCCTTTATGTTCTGAGTTCAAATTTCGCCAAAGTCGACTTTGCCTGTTATCCTTTTGGGGTCAATAAATTAAGTACCAGTTGCATACTGGGGTTGATCTAATCACACCCCCTTCCCCAAAATTTCAGGCCTTGTGCCTAGAGTAGAAAAGATTACTTTATGTATTTTGATGCAATGAAATACAAAATGGACTCTGGGGAGATTTCAACTCAAGACAGTGAGATATTGAATGAGATAGTTATGTAAAAGCATTTAGTTCAATACTCTACAGTCAATATATAAATATATTTCCTATAATTACATAATTAAGGAGTTCTTTTCATTGAAACCAGTAGTTCTCAATTAGGGTCCATATGGCCTTTGGGAATCCATATGAAATTTAGTTGTTAAAAATTACGTGCAACAAATCTGCTTTACTTCAATAATACACAAAATATTCTATTTTTTAATACAATTCCTAATAATATCTAATTATAAAAATATAATGGGATTTTTTTAAACTTCAAATGGCTGGGAGGGAAATCTAAGTAAAATAAGAATCAAGAGGGTTCACAGGCAAAAAAAAGTTGAAAACCACTGATTTAAACCATATAACTATGGTACAAGAGATTTCACCATAGATTAAACATAATAATGTACACTAATTTATTCAAGTACATTTCAATATATTGATTATGTTGGGTTTAACTATTTGTTAATATTTGAATATATCTACAACTTTGATAACAAGAAATATTGGAGGAATATTTTAGCTGATTTAGACATAGTGTTTAGTGAAAGAGAAATTAAACTTAAATTTGTATTACAAAAAAAAAAGGTGTCCAGGTGACAGACATGTTCTAAGAAAATTCAGTTAAGAAGAGGATATGGTTAGCTACAGTTGTTGCAACTTTGATACAAGTTTCAATTTATTTTTACAATCATTCACTAAACATTACTAAATATATACAGATTAATTTTGAGCAGCTATGACACCACTAACCCTGCCCCAAAAAATATAGCTGAATTTTTCCAGATTTAATTAACTACTAACACAATAAAAATTGGAAAAATGTTCAAAAGTTCAGCAATTGGCTAAGTCATCTGTTCTAAATACCAACAATTGACTTTTTGGTTAAAGACTAATTCTGGTACTGCTGAAGGAATTTTAATGAAAAAAAAAAAAAAGATATATATCATCAAACAAATTCATACATACTGGTCGAGGTATGATATTTTCAGGTGTTATTCCAGACTTTATATAAATCTGTTTATTATCCAACATGGTGGGATCATCGGGTTTCAACACTAGATAAGAAGCTGTAGCCTTTACAGCATTTGGAATATCATTCACTACAATCAAAAACAAAGGCTATCAAATTACATACCATTAATACAAGCACCCTCTTAATCACAAAAACATCAAAGGGAACTCAGCAAGTGATAAGACAAACCAAAAAAGATGAAAGCTGGGAGAACACCATGAAAGCGTTTATGTACAATAGCAGTGCCTGTTAACAGTAGATGTTGCTGATGGTCCTGGAAATGAAAAGAATACTAAAGCTACTGATTATAGTTATATTAGTGGAAATGATGATGATGATGATGATGATGATGATGGTGATGAGAGTTACAGTCGTTAGTTATATTATAATTCTGATATTCTTCCAAGCAACTGCTTTCTTTACCATCATTATCATCATTTTCAATTCTTGTGCTTACATTAAAGAATATATTAGCAATATCTTGCAATAAATCTTTACAGAGATTAAACTCAGTTTTAATAATAACCTTAGAATATTTGTAAAGGGAATATACATAGATAAGTAAGTACATGTAAGTATATACAAAGTAGACATATTTACTCTTATATACACATACAGATGAGAACACACAAACATGATCTAGCAAGCAGGGCCTCATATCAGTGAGTGGGAGCCGGTGCGCATTGATGCCATCGAGAGGTAGGCCCCGAAACGGCACGCATTCTCTCCTGATGACCCCATACACTAAACTCAAAAACTCTGCATACCAGAGTATGCAGAGTTTTTGACTGGTAGCACTTGCATGTGCAAGTTGTTTGCAAGACATAGTCAAGACTCATGCATGTACACCCACCAACATACATACAAATCAACATCATCATCATCATTTAACGTCTGTTGTCCATACTGGCATGGGTTGGACAGTGTAACCAGAGCTGGTAAGCTGGGGAGCTGCACCAGACTCCAGTCTGATTTTGCAAGGTTTCTATGGCTGGATACCCTTCCTTATGTCAACCACTTTACAGGGTGTGCTGGGTTCTTTTATGTGGCACTGCACAAGTGCTTTTATGAGTGTTCATAAATATTCATAAATACACACATACAAATTTTCTACACAAACAAAAAGAGAAACAATTTCATAAGTATAATGTGTATAAGTTCATGTCTATAGACACATTCATTTTACACACACATACACACACACACATTTGTTTGTCTAACAACCATTATTTCCATTGTAGCATGGGTTTCGATGGGGACTTATTTGAGATAGGATTTTATACCTGGATCCTCTTGTCACCAATTTTTATTTGTTTCTCAAATAAGAGAGCTCTTTATTCTACAAGCCTTCAAAAGTGCAAAGCAACCAGTCAAAATGTCAGCAAGGAATGTCAACATCACCATCTTTTCACTCAAGCAGTGACAAGTGTGGAATATAAACATTCATGTAAATTTGCACACATACAACAGACTTCCTGCATTTTCTATCAACCAAATTCCCTTACAAGGTATTGGTCAGCCCAGGCTACAGCAAAAGACGTTTACCACTAAGAGCTGAACAGTAGGATCAAACCTGAAATCATATGGTTATGAAGCAAAGTTCTTAACCACAAGGCATGTATCCATCCATATATACATACATCCATACACATCACACCGGGTGATTTGAATAGGATATACCATAAATCCCCAAGTATAGTCCGCCCTTGGGTAAAATCGCAGGGGATTTTTAGGGGGCTGTACCTCTGAAAAACCTAAACCTTGTGTATAATACACACCACTTCTCTAACTTGAGTCGTGTGTAATTAAGCCAGCAGCACCTAGTCGAACAAACACTTCCGCGCATGCATAATACAATAATAGTGATGTTCTCAACTGTTATATGGGAATGTAAATATGTTTGCAAAAATTGTTTTTGTTACATGTTATTCTGTGTTCTGAATACTTCTATTTTAATAAATGTTGCTTACTGCAAGTTACGGATGATTCTTTTATGACTTCATTGCTTTCAGGCTTAGCTTAAGGTATTTTCGCACCCAACATCACAAAATGCATCTGAATAAACATTGCCAGACAACAAATAGAGACTCGGACATTGCTTAGAAAATGTTTTTCATTTTTAACCTCGTATATAGTACTCACTAGGGATTTTGACCTTTAAATTATGGGGAAAAAGTGAGGATTATACTCAAGGATTTATATCCCCAAAGTCCATCCCCTCCTCACCGTGGTGGGGACGCTGGCAATGGGTAGTGTCAGAGGTATGCCGTCAGGAACTTTGGTTCCTGGTAGGGCCACCCAAGGCAGATTGGTCTGACACCAAGTGGTATTAGGGCCACAACCCAGCAGACGGGGCTCTGGTGAAAATCCTTGGAGTGTCTGTTTCAGCAACCGGTGGCTCCTCGGTCGTTCTGTCCCTGCGTCTGCAGACAATCTGCGGCAAACAGGATGTCTCTACTTGCGGGATTCTTGGGGACCGCTTGCGAAATCCACATATTCCCACAAAACTTCTTCCAACTTCTTCAAGTTGCTTCGAGGGTGGTAGAAGAAGCTGACTCAACCCGCCCAGGGTGAATGTCGCCACAAGTACAAGTAAAGTAAGTATTTACAGTACTTTGAAATTTCGAATACATTCACATTTTTCTAACATGAATTTATTCTCCAAAAAAAAAAAAAATACCATATCAACTTATAATCACATAACTTATGAAGTAGGAATGATTGCTATTTTCTTCAAAATCAACTACAGTAAGAAGGGGGACATATTTTGCAAAGGGAAACAACTCGATAGTTTTAGTAATGATTGAACACTTGACCATGTATGTAACCGCATGAATTGCTTGAGGTAAAACAAAATCACCATATTGAGCTTTTGCAGGGCCCACGAAATTTGTTGCAGGAAAACTTGGAAGAAACTATGACATGAGTTGCTGAAGTGAACAGCATATTAACATATGTGATGACAGAAAGAGAAGAAACTCGAGAGCCAATACGAATACCAGTGCCTATATGCACTTATAGATCTGAGGGGAAGTGTCAGTGCTCCAGCATGGCCACAGTCAAATGACTGAAACAAGTAAAAGTAAAAGTACACACACACATACTCATACACATTACACCGCACGCACACACAAAGTAAATTCTACTATATGGCTCAGAAATCTGGACGTTATCAAAGAAGCTTGAGAGGCGGTTGGATGGAACTTACACTCGCCTCATGAGAGCTCAAAATCTCTCGTGGAAGCATCATCCAACCAAAGTACAAATATATGGGAAACTATCACCTGTATCATCTCTTGTGAAAGGTAGAAGAGTCCAGTTTGCTGGACATTGTTGTAGAGCTGAAAATGAGGTAATTTCTGCTCTTCTCCTCTGGAAGCCATCTACTCGCAATACCAGAGAGCGCACACTCTCCTACCCTGATGTAATCTCCAGGGATACAGGCATCCAGCAACAGGACCTCCGTAATGCTATGATGGACCGTGAAGTCTGGTATAGCATAGTAAATTCCACTGTCTCGACCACGGTCAAACAATGATGATGAAAGGCATATAGAAGCACATGAATTCACCCAGCCACACACAGATATACAGAAAGCCACATAAATGCACGCATCTAAACTCAAAATGCAATGTAATAAATGCTTATAGCAGATACTTACATTTGTAGTAACCAAACTGTAAATAGTTATACAATTCTGGGAAGAAGTCTTTTACTTTCTCACCATGAAGTATGCTTAGCTTTCCTTCACATTTATTCTGGCATTTTAAAACACTGATAAAGTGCTCTGAAATAAGATAAACAATATGAAGGTAGAGATTTATTCTTTATTTTCGTCCATTTGTTAAAGATATAATTTTTTGAGACTTTCCCAACTTCTTAATCTCTAACATTTCTTCAGATTTTGGCATTCAAAAATAAATAAATTATTATTTTTTTTTTACTACCCGCAAGGGGCTAAAAACACAGATGACAAACAAGGACAGACAAACGGATTAAGTCGATTATATCGACCCCAGTGCATAACTGGTACTTATTTAATCGACCTCGAAAGGATGAATGGCAAAGTCGACCTCGGCGGAATTTTAACTCAGAACGTAACGGCAGATGAAATACCTATTTCTTTACTACCCACAAGGGGCTAAACACAGTGAGGACAAACAAGGACAGACAAACAGATTAAGTCGATTATATCGACCCCGGTGCATAACTGGTACTTATTTAATCAACTCCGAAAGGATGAAAGGCAAAGTCAACCTCGGTGGAATTTGAACTCAGAACGTAAAGACAGACGAGCATTTTGCCCGGCATGCTAACGATTCTGCCAGCTCGCTGCCATCAATAAATAAATAAATATTTTTTCTCAATACAATCTTGCAACTAATTATGTTTAAATCAGAAACTTTGATTTACACTTTTCACATGTAATGGCGCCTTCATATTCAAATAAAAAAAGTAAACTAAACACCACTTTTTACCTTATCTACTTTGAATATGAAAGAAAGACTGGAAGTGGGGAGTTAATAGATTTCTTTTTTCTTTTTTTTTTTTGTGAAAAAGCACACAATTTGAATCCTAAGGTTTATATTTGTGGATGCAACAGATACAAAGCAGATGCCTTTTTGTTTTTAGTCAAGCCCTCATCGACCTTTTCAAGTTTCACTTGAAAAGTCATGTGAGGGCGGAGACGAAAGCACTCTCCTCTGGTGAACTTATCAAGAGGTGAATGACTGCAGTAAAAATAGTAAACATTTTATTTCATTTTCCCCACTCCACCTCACCTAATTTTATGTAAACCCCTACACAAATTGTAACCCGTCTTTGTAATTTCCTCATTTGATGCTCCTCTGGCAAACAAAACAGACCAGCAATGTCCTTCCATCCATCTTCTCCACCCCTGATACCTGGGAGCATCATAACAGTACAGTCCTCAGGCACCTCCTCCACAGGGGCCTATCAAAAGCATCCACCATAAGACTTTCTGACCAGACTCTTAAGTGTAATCAACTGCAACCAAGTCAATGGATATTACCCATCCATCTCATTCTTGGTCTATCTCTAGATCTTCTGCCAAATGGCTTGGTTTGAAGAATCCATCTCACAATTCTTCCCTGAAACATCCTTATCACATGTCCATAGTACCAAAGCTGTGACCTCTCAATGTGGAGAAGCTTTATTATTATAATTTAGCTGGTATAAGGTGGCAAGCTAGCAGGATTCGTAGCACACAGGTGAAATGCTTAGCATCATTCTGGCTGTCTTTACATTCTGAGTTCAAATTCCACCAAGGTTGACTTAACCTTTCATCCTCTCAGGGTCAATAAAATAAGTACTGGGGTCAAAATAATTCACTATCCTGCTCCCCTAAATTTCAGACCTTATACCTATGATAGAAAGGATTTTTTTTTCTAACATAGCCATAAGGTCACAAATTTGTGGAAGAGGCATGGCTGATTTAACTAATCTCAGTACTAAACTATTCCTCATTTGATCAACAGCAGATAGATAGGAACTAATACTGAATCTGGTGGAATTTAAAGATAAAGAGATGTACCACAAACTTTTTTTTTTTATCAGCTGTCTGTCTTTACATTCTGAGTTCAAATTCTACCAAAGTCTTTCATCATTTTGGAGTTGATAAATTAAGTACCAGTCGATGTAAGTGACTCCCTCCACCAAATTTCTGGCCTTGTGCTTTTAGAAGAAAGGATCATTATGGCAATAAATTGAGTGAATTATTAGGGCATCGTGAAAAATGCTTAGCAGCATTATGTTGTGAGTTCAAATTTCACCAAAGTCAGCTTTGCCTTTCATCCTTTTGGGGTTGATCAATTAAGTACCAGTCGAGTACTGGGGTCGATGTAGTCAACTATCCTCCTCCCCCAAATTTCCAGGCCTTGTGCCTATAGTAGAAAGGATTATTAAGACAGCAACTAGGCAGAATCATAAGCAGTCTGGGCAAAATACTTAATGGCATTTCATCCATCCTTATGTTTGGTGTTCAAATTCCACTGAAGCTGACTTTGCCTTTCACCCTTTCAGGGTTGATAAAATAAGCACCAGCTGAGCACTGGGTCAATGTAATTGACTTCAACCCCACACCAGAAATTTCTGACCTTGTGCCAGAATTTGAAATCATTATTATCATTACTATTATTATTATTATTATTATTATTATTATTAATGTGGCGAGCTGGCAGGATTGTTAACACACCAGGTGAAATGCCTAGCAGCATTTTGTCCATCTTCATGTTCTGAGTTCAAATTCTGCTGAGATTGGCTTTGCTTTTCATCCTTTCAGAGTCATTAAATAAGTACCAGTGGAACACTGGGGTCAATGTAATTGACTTGTCCCCTCTCACAAAATTTCAGGCCTTGTGCCTTTAGTAGAAAAGATTATTATTATTATTGCCCTTGTGGCCAATAAAACCAGAATTTTTTTTTGTTTTTATTATTATTATTATTATTATTATTATTATTATTATTAAGAAAACAATGAAGACCCTACAGACCTGATATTGCATTGATAAACTCTGGGAAACTTTCATGATCATAAGGACCTTCACAGAGGATTCGGCATTCTTCCTCTTCTTTGATAAACTCATTGATAGCTTCCTCTATTAATTTTACACCTTCTTTCCATTCTCCATTACGTTGATTTTCTTGGCCTTCGATGAAAGCAGCCTGAAAATAAAAATTTCAAATTATAAGAAATAGCAGCCAAATCTCTCTCAAAGCATGCTCTATTGCTCTATGATAAGTCACAGCACACAACAATATCTTTTTGTGAATGTTTTGCACCCTTTTGTTACCATATTTCAGTTGATATTCATTGCTTCTGTATCAATAAATTTTGAAAATAACAAAGAATTTAGTAAATATCTTTATTTTTAAGAAGCTCCCATGCTGGTAGCATGTAAAAAGCACTATCCAAACATGATCGATGCCAGGCCTGCCTGACTGGCTCCTGTGCTGGTGGCATGTAAAAAGCACAGAGTGGTTGGCATTAGGAAAGGCATCCAGCTGTAGAAAAATTGCCAGATCAGATTGGAGTCTGAAGCAGCCATTGGCTCTCCAGATCTTTGTCAAACCGTCCAACTCATCAGACGTTAAACAATGATGATGATGATGTTGATGACAATGATGATGATGATGGATGATGACAATGATGATGATGATGACAATGATGATGACAATGATGATGATGATGACGACGACAACGACGACGATAACAATGATGATGACGATGACAATGATGATGATGATGACAACGACGATAATGATGACGATGACAATGATGATGACGACGATGATGATGACGATGACAATGATGATGATGACGACGATGACAATGATGATGATGACGACGATGATGATGACAATGACAATGATGATGATGACAACGATGATGACAATGGTGATGATGATGATGATGACGATGACAATGATGATGATGATGACGACGATGATGACAATGGTGATGATGATGATGACAATGATGATGAAGCTGATGTTTGAAACAACATAAAATTTTCGAATTTTGATCAAAAGATTTTAATTTAGATAAAAAGCCAAATATAGTTCTCAGAAAAGTTGACATCAAAAGAGTTAAAAGCGTCAAGGAACAAATGAGAACCAGTACTAAACTCTGATTTCACAAAATTAAACTGGTGAGATAAATCTTCTCCTTGCAGAAGATACCATTCTATCTGGGACAACAATGCCGCTTCTTAACAACAGTTGAAGATTTAAAAAAAAAAACTAAAATAGAAAAAAAATAAATAAATAAGTGACAAACAATGTTTAATGTCATGTTTACCAAAGATGATTTAAACCAGCTACATCTGCAAAGTAGCTTCACTACAATCTAAAATTCTTTCAAGATTTGTACCTCATTTTGTTGGCACTGATAATTACTGCCATCTGCTTCAACTTAGAGCATATTTATTCATTCAGAGATAGTAAAACGTTCTTTTCTAAGTGTTCTGATTCTCAACTGCTTTCTTAATCTAAGTGAAGCCAGATTACTGTCGAGCTTTATACATAAAATCTGACAATTATTTGTGGCTGATGTTGTAATCTTTATCATAATTATTATGTTTATTATTAAGATGGTGAGCTGGCAGAATGATTATTGTGTTGGACAAAACACTTAGCAGAATTTCTTCTAGCTTTACGTTCTGAGTTCAAATTCTGCTTTCATCCTTTTGAGGTTGATAAAATAAGTATATGTAATCGACTTAACCCCTCCCCCAAAATTGCTGGCATTGTGCCAAAATTTGAAAAGTCTGTGAGCTGGCAGAATCATTAGCACACTGGGAAAAATGCTTAGTGGTATTTTGTCTGTCCTCACTTTCTAGGTTCAAATTCTGCCACGGTTGACTTTGCCTTTCATCCATTCACAATCCTAATGTACATAGGCAATGGTTAAACAAGGGCCAGCTTCTAAAACTTGTAACCAAACATAGGCATTTCAAACACAAGATGATGCTCTGTGTCCAGTGGAATTATGAGGGGATGATTTTTTCTTTCCAATAAAATTTGCGAATTTCATAACCCTGCGAGTTTGTTAATTCCTCGGCAGTTTGTTAATTCCTTGTGAGTTTGTTAATTCATTGTCACCACTGTTATAATCCTTTATTTCAGATTGTTATAATACTCACTCTAGTATAACAGTATAGTTAGTAAGACAAGTAAGACCATGACTATCTATGACTGTCTACTTCATACTCCTTCCTTTTACTGACCGACATCACCTTATTTATAGTGACTAGCACATACCACTTGACATGTTGGAGGGATGTACCATTATTACTATTATCCCCACAACAGAAAGGTGGCTTCAGATGGTACAACACAATGGCCTTCACTTTGAATGCTAGGCTGCTTTTGATGTAACTTGATGAATAAAGCAAATAAGCTACCAAAATATTGTAAAACTTTTGACTCAACAAAATACTCTACTTTTATGTGGCACTGGCATGGATGCTTTTACACGGCAGTAATAGGGTGCTTTCTGCATGGCACCGGTATGGGCTATGTAAAAAAATGGATAGATAAGAGGGAAAGGGATGTCAGAATGAAAGATGTCAGTAGAATACAATGTGGAATGTCTCAGTTACATAATGGTTTAATAACTTAAGATAAATGTATGTCAGTAGACCAGTATTATCAGAGAGAATCTCTTTATGCTTAAATCTTATCTTTGAAAATATGTTTATTAGACCTATCTGCACCTGTGTGTGATGGTGGGAAAGAAGGGGGAGCAGAGACAGACTGACTGACAGGCATATATAAAAGAAAAGATGGAGAAATAGCGAAGGATGAAGTGCAATAGACCAATATGATGAAGAGAGTTTCAAGAAGACAGATAGATCATTCAGGCTGATAAACAAATATAAGTAGACAGATAGACAGGTAAGTACAGACAAAGAAACTGACAGAACAACAGACAAATAGGTAGAGAAAGGGGCAGAAGATAGGAGATAACTAGGTATACAGATATATATAGAGAGAATGTGCCATAAAGAGAAACAAGACAAATACTTGTAATATATAAGATTCTAGTATGATAATAGTGCAAGTGTATATCTATCTTGGTATAAGCTACAGAATCATTGTTGAAATAATTCTCCAAAGGGCCATGGGCTGTTTCACTAGGGAAATAAAGACAGTCAGTTGCAGCAATAAAATGTCAAATATATTAAGTGTCTGTTCGCATCATAATAGATTGAAGAGTAAGTCAATTTAAACAAAAGATAAGTTATTACAGTGTCAGGAGGAAGATTACACTACTGAAAACATTGTCAAGCACTAAATCTATTGACAGGAGAACTAAAAACAAAGTCGTCAGTGGTAACTCAAATGATAATAATGTTATGGAAATACATCCAATACACACACACACACACACAACATTATTATCATTGCTTTAACATCCACTTTCCATGTTTGCATGGGCCAGATGGAACTTATTGAGGCAGAGACAGCTTGTGACAAAAGTTGCAGAGTCCATATCTTGTTTGTATATCTCGAAGCCTGGTGCAGCCATCTGGTTCGCCAGCCCTCAGTCATTTGTCCAACCCATGCTAGCATGGAAAGCAGATGTTAAACAATAATGATGATGATGATTTTAGGCATTTTTTTACTTTTTTACAAATGGATGCTCTTTGTAACACCAAGCATTTTACAGTGTACTGGGTGTATTTTATCATGTCACTGATGCTATAAAAATTGTTAAATGCTTGGATGACTAAAAAGTCCCATTATCCTGTACCAGAGTAGAAGGGTAGCCACCGATGTGGCTTTGCAGATGCCATGTCATACATCTATGGTTCCATTAGTGTAGGGGATCTTGATGACACTAGGCTACTGAATTGAGGGGACATGGTAGTGATGGACTGATGCAGCCTGATGTATGTGGATAGATGTAGAAGAAAAGGGTAAAGTTACCTTCTTCAAGTCATACTGACTCATAAGGGCCAGTTTCCCGGTTTCTCTGGCATATAAATTCCTCACCTGGATGGGATGCCAGTCCATTGCAGGATTACTCATTTTTGCCAGCTGAGTGAACTGGAACAATGTGAAATGAAATGTTTTGCATAAGAACATAACATGTGGCCCACTCTAGGATCAAAACCACAATCTTACAATCATGAGTCCAACACCTTCACACTGTTTCGGGAATGAAATTTGTTTAGGGAGTGCAAACCCAGGTCTAAAAATTTTTACAAATAAGGTCATGTTTTTTTTCTTATCTATTTATGTTCTTTGAGAAGAAACCTAATTCAAGCTACTTTTTACAGATCACTTTTTACTCACTGTTTTCTAAACCTAAGAAAAGTAAGTAGGGGTGTAAATTTTGATTTTGCACCCCACAAAAATTTTAAGGGGTACAAGCTCACCCCCTGTTCCCCAGCTCATGCACATCCACTCTGGATAGATCTAGGGGGAAAGGATTGCAAAGTTGTTGTGAGTAGCTTAGAGTGAGGCTGTTCTCATAGTACTACACCAAGGATCATAACAAGAAGTGTTCTATAACTCCAATTTCAGTATTGAAGGCTAAAACTGAAACCCTCATGAGGAAGGATGGTGTACAACTGATGCTCTCTCAGAGTGAGACAGCTGCAAGAGAAATTTTTAGCAAAGAATATGTCTCTCTACTAAGCGCTTAATGATCAGAAGAAGGCCTTTGACAAGGTACCACAATTTGTAGCCTGGTAGTCTTTATGAAAACTAGTCATAGATGAATAAATAAGAACAAGATGGAAAAAATTCAGGAAGTTATTACTTTTGTAAGTAACAAAAGGGTTCTCTCTTCAAGTAAAAGGCAGCAGATTGTATGTTGTCTGTGTGCAAAGTGTGACATTGTGTAATAGTGAAATGTTGAATGCAGAGAATGTTCAAATGTTAGTGAAATGAAACAAGCATGCTCCACTGGATGAATAGTGTTAGTATGTATGAGTGATGTGGTACAGATAAACTTAAAGATAAACTTCTCTTTTTTAGTAAATATAAGTTCTATGTCATGAACCTCCATAATAACAGTAAGCAAGTGAATATAATGATGCAAAAAGTACTTTTGTATACAGCACAATTGCATCATTCATTGTAGTCAAATCCAGATCACAAAAATTGACTGCTACGGCCAGATCAGTTTTGCACATTATATGAATATCTTTCACCAAGAAAGTTGACTTTCATTGAATTGTTCAAGTTCTGGACTAAAATATCACCCTACCATCACTTGTTAGCTTCTCCTTACCATATTTATTACTAACTAACTGGCGATTAACACACTTTAGCACTTTCTACTAAAAAAAAAAAAGCCACAGCTATGATATGAAGCCTCCTTTAGTCAATAAATAGATACAATGTTATTTCATTTCTAGAATTATACCCTCAGAGGAAAAAAAATTAATGTCAATTGGAATGGTACTTTTACCACCATTTTACATATTTGCTTATTCTAAAACCTTTTTGTGGCACATGGCCACTTCTTAGTTCCTCTCCCTCTCTCAGCTGAAATATCCTTGTCTTGCAAGGTACTTGGTGCCTCTGTGGGTACTTGGTGCCTCTGTGGGTACTTGGTGCCTCTGTGGGTACTTGGTGCCTCTGTGGGTACTTGTGCCTCATAAAAAGCTCCTGTGATGGCACCACATAAAAAACACCCATGATGGCACCACATAAAAAGTACCCATGCCAGTGCCACACAGAAACTACTTGTGCCAGTGCCACATAATGAGCACCCATGCTAAAACCTTGTAAAAAAAGCACCCGTACCAGCACCATGTAAAAGGCAACCATGCCAGCACCACATAAAGAAGTACCAGTACTGGTGCCACTAAAAGCAACCATGCTGGTGCCATGTAAAAATCACCCATACCAGTGCCACATAAAAAGTACCTGTGCCAGCACCATATAAAAATCACGCAGTGAAACTCTGTAAAGTGGTTAGCATTAGGAAGGGCATCCACACCAGAACAGATGGCTAGAGCCTGATGTAGCCCTCTCGCTTGCCAGCTCCTGTCAAACTGTTCAATGCATGGAAAACTGATGTATGATGATGATGATGTATATTTTCACTTGTATGCATTTCTTGTTTATTTTGAACTCTGACTTACTTTTGACACAAGAAAATATATCACTTATTAATTATTACATTATTTTTCTATAATTTGGAGGATTTTTTTTTTTTAACATCTAAATTTCAAAGAGTACCATTTCATTTTTCGACTAATTCATTTCTAGTCTTTCATCCAATTTACTTTTTCTATGAATAAGTCTTTGATTAATGTATCTTTCAGCTAATAAGCTTTTGACCATTGTATTCTTGACAAAAGTGTTTTCAGCAAATGTTCCTGGACCCATCAAACTACACTAAACTTAAGTGAAACATAATAATCTATTAAACTGAATAGGGTCCTTAAAAAAAAATCAGCCACTGTTTCACACAATATTTTCTACAAACAACACATACACAATGCAAAAAAATAACACGTACACATATTCACACAACACACACAATACAAACACATACTCAAAGAACACACACACACACATGCACATGTACACAAATTTGGGAGCCATTGTTAATGAAATAGAAAACCATATTGCATTGTTGTACTATGTAATTGGTATTTAGTTACATGACTCCTATTAGTAATAGTGTTTATTTTTGAAACTGTTACTGTTTTTCTATAAACTTTAGTGTTCCTATTTAGCAATTGCTTTCTTCAACTGAAACAAAATTGTGAAATTAATACCACTTCAAAAACTATGCAGATATAAAAACATTGGACACCGCAAGGAAAATCGCGAATGAGGAATTCAATTATAGAATAACTTATATATGAAGCTTAATGTGTTTACATCAGAAGCTAAAATTATTTTAAGAAAAAATCTAGAAACCAAGAAAACTAGCAATAATCTGCATCATCAAAATAAAACAAAAGAAAAATGAAATAAAATAAAATCATTTGTGAATTTAAAATGTCAAAATTCACTTCTCATTCACATACAAACTTATATTAAATTTATTAAAATAATTCTAATTCTTTACAGTTTTAAAAATCATATTTTCTAAAACTTACAGTTTAGTACTATTTTCTCCTTAAAATAATGACTAAGAAAATAAAAAAATAACTGAAAAGGGATTTTAATTTTTCATATGCACAAGGCTTTATTTTTATTTTTTTTTTGTACAGAGAAATGCATATTTATTTGATGGCATAAAGATGCAACCCTAATTACAGCAGCAAATATTCATTCAAAAAGATTTTAGAACATTAAAGCTTGTGGGAGGTCCAGCTTTCACATACAGAACCCAAGTTGATTTTTTTGAGACATTTCTTTAAAAAAAAAAAAAACATTTTATACACCATCAAACATAGTACATATTTACTTGTACATATGTTGCATTCCAAATTTGTCATGGAACAGTTGGTATAAAGCTCTTAAAATCAAAATCAACATGAAAGGTGAGAACAAATGGAACTTTTCAAATTATGCAACATGAATATTTTTACTAGCGAAGTGTGATAATTCATTGAGTTGCCATGTTGAGAACATTTATGAACAAAATGAATTACTAAAATTATTATGGAATATTGGAATATCAAAGAAGCCATTAAACAAAATTAAATAGAAATCAGTAAAGTACATTTAAAAGATTATTAATTCACAAAAATCTAGAAACTTAAAATCAGTTTAAAAGCCATCAGTATAACATTCTTCATTATCACAGATATCAATAAAAGTCCTCCCATTCCAGTTATGTCAACTTTTCATCTGCATCCTGCATGGTACTTCCTATTACATCTTCCTGTTCTTGACCATCTTGGAAATCATTTTCAGGAAACTCATCACTATACTGGCCGGAATATCATTCCATGCATTCTTTACTCATGATACAAGAGACAAACTTCACTTCTTACCATTGCCACCTTTGGTCAGTTCCTTCTGCTGTGAATACCTCAGGTTATCAAGATTGAAACCTATCTCTCAATAGCTTATTCAGCATCACATCAAAAGTTTGTAGAAAAGACGAGAGTCTAGCTGGCATCATAGCTTCAGCTATGTTCAGTGGTCGACCTTTCTCTCTTTCACTTTTCTTATCAAGAATGCATAGAACTGTTCTCAAAGTATGGGAAATTTCTTCTTGAGAAATGTCAGGTCTCCAGTTTCTTACTCTTATTAATCTTGGTTTAATCACAATATAATCCTTTATTTAGCAATGACAGCAAGCCAAAGCTCTATGTGGTACTTCTTCTTCCTTTGGCAATCTTTCATCTTGTATCACTGTTGGCTTAAACACAGTCTCATTTACCAAACTCACAAGTACCAGAGTAAAATGAGTCCTTTCATGTCCTGTGGTTCTCACATAAATAAACTTGAGGCTAAATGTTTAGTTTCCACAGAGATCAAAAAGCATGAGCTTCAATATTTCCAATCAACCCAAGTTGAATGACAAATCATGCTGCCTCTTTTGCTTCAAAATGATGTAAAATATATTTGTCTTATCTTCTAAGCCATGTGGTAGTTTCTTTGATATCTTTGGTTTTCTGTCATAGACTGGCTAATCCTCATCATGAAACAGGCTTTAAATGGTAGGTTACATTGACATCTTGGTAATCCGCAACCACATTAGTAGCATAATTACAATGTAATCACTACTCCCCCAGTCAGTGACCTTGTCTAACAATTCTTTATTCATCTCTGAATATACAGCCTATTTCCCTTTCTGCACCCATTTTTATCTTAAGCATTTCTAGTAATGCTTCTTTTTACTCAAATCTCTCACAATTTTCTTCTTTTTACTCAAATCTCTCACAATTTTCTTCTTTTTACTCAAATCTCTCACAATTTTCTCTGATACAGAAAACTACTTCTCAACAAACTTTTGATAATTACACAATTTTAAGTTTGAAAGCAGAAATATACAATTAACATTTCGCTTTCCCCCAGTAATAACCAGGGTGATGACATTTGACAAGGGGTAAAACTTTACCTTTTTATACCTATCTATTTAATATGTGTATAACCTGACAGACAAGACCTCATAAAAACCTTTTCTTTTTTATATTTCTTTGTTTTGTCTCTTAATTTTCACTCCCTTCATGTTTCCTTATTTCTCCACAAGTTCCTTTGAAAATTTATTGTCACTCTCTTCCACCTCTTAACTTTTGTCAACTAACTTTATTTGACTCATCACCATTCTCTCCTCATCTAAATACTCCACTGTGTCAGTCTGGCCACAGACTTCTTCTCTAATACGTTTAAACCCAGTTGACAAGTCCAGAAGACCAGACTTAGAATAACTTAATTTTTATACATTAAGATGCCTTTGTTATTTATTCAAGATGGCTTTATCGTTATTCAATATGCATTTACACTTCTTGTAGTGGTTGCAATAATAACATTTCTTCAAGATTTCTTAGCCTTGAGCACAAGTCACACTCCAACTATTTTATAAATTGAAGTTGTGTGCAAACAAATTGCAACTTATACATAAGTAAACAATGAAGTTGATAACAAAGTATATAAATGGTACATTTAATTTTTTAATCTAAAAACTAAATCTAAATAAGAGTTTACTGCAATATTAATAACTTGATATTATAAAATGCGATTTGAATTTCCTTTAACTAAGTTGAAGCCAAAAAATATTGGTTCCCTGTGGATAATAATGCTCCCTTTAACTCAATATGATGGAGATTTTTTATGATTGAATTTCAGTCAAGATAGAAAGTATGAATTTGTTCAGAAATTAATTATTCTAAATTTCATATTTAGCCAAGGTCAACTTAGACTTTCCAGCCACCAAGATTTATAAACAAAATATCAGCTAGTCACTAGACAATATGCTATGCTTAACGTATTAAGTAAGTGATTAATTTAATTAGATTCAACTAACCCACTGACCCAATTAATTATAAGGGCAACTTGCAACAGCTGAAAAGAAATGCTTGTTTAACATCTGTTTTTTCCATGCTAGCAGGGGTTAAACAGGATATACAATAGTGTAAAATATTCATTTACTGTTTCAACTATGAGGCATTAATAGGGTTTCCTCCAATCAGTTGCAGAGTCAACAACCTTTCCTTCAACACCTACATTACACTCTTGACAAATACTGAACTCTAAAGGCGGCGAGCTGGCAGAATCGTTAGCACACCAGGTGAAATGCTTAGCAGTATTTCGTCTGCTGCTATGTTCTAGGTTCAAATTCCGCCGAGGTCGACTTTGCTTTTCATCCTTTCAGGGTCGATTAAATAAGTACCAGTTACACACTGGAGTCAATGTAATCGACTTAATCCGTTTGTCTGTCCTTGTTTGTCCCCTCTATGTTTAGCCCCTTGTGGGCAATAAAGAAATAAATACTGAACTCTAAATGTCTTATGAAGAGGTACAATATTTCACAGAGGTGCATTTTTCATGAAATTAACCTGCATATGATACAGGTAAATATGGATCAAGAATGAAATAAGATCACAGTTTAAACAGCATAAAAACAACAGAATATTAATTAAAATTCCAGACAGATTTTACAAAGCACTATATTTCAATGATCCATTAGATATGGCCACCTCATTTCCCTATTATAACACAAGAACACCTCACTGAAGTCTTTAGAATCTCCAACACCTTGATTTAAAATGTTTATGTAGATATCTCGTTTTAATTTTTGTGTGTTTTAGCATACTTTTTTTTATTTATTTCCATATATATTTTTGCATATATATTTTTAATTCATCATATTATATAATGTCTATCACCCTTGCCATTATCTGTTTGTATTTCTTTTTCTGTATGCCTTTAAACTTTTATGGCTAATAAAGAAATCATCATCATCATCATCATTATTATTATTATTATTATTATTATTATTATTAAGATGGCAGAATTATTAGCATGCTGGACAAAATGCTTAGTGACATTTTATCAGTCTATATGTTTCAAGTTCAAATTCTGCCAAGCTTAATTTTTACCTTTCATTTTTAAGGGGTTGATAAAATAAGTATCAATCAAGTATTGCATATCAATGTAATCAACAATCCCCCACACCACCACTCTAAAACTGCAGGCCCTAGGCCAAAATTTGAAACTACTATTTTATCCTATTACTCTGTCACTCTCCCTCCCTCACTCCTCCTCCCTTGCTCACGTAGCTCCCACATGACCATCGGCTATCTTTCTTTCTTCTCCTAACTTGTGTTTCTTTCCCTCCATCACAGCTGGAACAAGGAAGACGTGTTCTTGTCTGTCTCCTGTCCAAGCTTGATTTACACATCCACCACCACAACCTCGTTTAGGCTTAGCAGCCCTTGCTGTTTGTTTTCACTGTCCTATTTGTGTTACCAATTCTGACCCTCTGCAAAATCCCAAATTATATTTAATTTGCTTAGCAGGAGCAACTGTTTTATCAAAAGTGTATATTGTTGTTAAATGCTCGAAATACGAGAGTAGAAAACAACCAACAACTGATGATGGGTTGTTCTTTATGTCATTTGTCTTGTTTTCCCTTTGTGTCTTTCGTTGCTCGAAAAAATAGTTTATATTCTATGTACTCATACTTCGTATTTTTTGTTGTACACGTTTCATGACATCCCATGCCCACATATGCATGTATATATATATATATATATATGTTAGAAGTATTGGGGGGTGATGTACATATTTAAAACATATGAAATAAAAAAGGTGTTCAGAATGCTGGATGGTTGTAAAAATACATATTTATTTACATATCACATTATTTCTTCATATTAGCGCTTTCAACTACTCCTGTACTACTTTTTTCTTTCATATATATATATATATATATATATATATATATATATTTATATATATACATATAGATGTATGTACAAATATGTATGTATATATGCATATATATATATTATTTATATCATATATATATATATATATATTGTTTATATATATATATGTATATATATATTATTTATATTATATATATATATGTATATATTTTATTTATATTATATTACATATATATATACACATATTTAGTAAACAAAGGAGTGAAGATATTACATTCTTTAATCAGTGACCCTGTTTAAAGAATGTAATACCATCACCTTTGTTCCATTGTTTGTTTACTTTTATATACTACAATGAATGTACTAACCATATAATCAGTACATTTCCTGAATTTACAACTTGAATGGAATGTCTTTTGAATTAAGTGAATACTTTCTTCTGATTTTATTTCCATAAATTTTGTTAACCAAGATTTCACATGAAATGCTGAGTAGGATGCTCAACCAGATTTCCTAAATCCCTATATATCATCAACAGTATCACCATTCTTTTAATGTTCACTTTCCCATGCTCTCTTGGGATTATATGGAATGTGTTGAGGGGATTTTCTATGCCCTAATGCTCTTCCTGTCACCAACCCTCACCAAGTAAAGTAACGTTTCTCCATGACCAAACATGCTTTCATGGGAGACTGAAAACGAAAGACACTGTTTGGATAATGGCAGCACTTGTTTACAACTATTATGCAATGTCAAGACAAGGAGACTATAACACATGCACGCACACACACACATATACATACACACACACACATGCATACACACACACTCACACAAGTTTCTTTCAGTGTCTATCTACAAGGTCCTTGAGCTATAGTAGAAGATACTTGCTCAAGGTGCCATGCAGAGGAACTGAGGTTGAAACAAAGCAGTAAGTGAGAAGACTCATCACCACACAGACACACCTGTGCCTGATACAAAAACTTTATAGTGTGTAGTTTGCTACTAAATGCTGCTTCATTCAAATACCTCCTTTTACTCATGTCGGTTGGGGTAAGGTTAAAAGACAAACTTCAATATAGTATTGATTGAGTCAATAGATTGTAATTCCTTCTCTGAAAGTTGTTCTTGTACCTAACGCAAAGGAAAATCTTTATGATAATTGTTGTTGTTTTTTTTCATTTTCCTCATGTCATAACTATTTTAGCATTTTAAAAACCATTACCTGCATCGCCTTACTAGCACTTGTGCTGGTGGCACGGGAAAAAACATTCGAGCAAGGTCGTTGCCAGTGCCGCTGGACTGGCTCCTGTGCAGGTGGCACATAAAAAGCACCATTTGAGCATGGCCATTGCCAGTACTGCCTGACTGGCCCTCGTACCAGTAGCATGTAAAAGCACCCACTACATTTTCGGAGTGGTTGGCGTTAGGAAGGGGATCCAGCTGTAGAAACTCTGCCAGATCAGATTGGAGTCTGGTGCAGCCATCTGGTTCACCAGACCTCAGTCAAAACGTCCAACCCATGCTAGCATAGAAAGTGGACGTTAAACGATGATGACGATGATGATGATGATGATGATGATGATGTCCCCATGGATGCCACAACTACTTGGGTTGATAGAGCATAAACAGCAAGACCACTTAGTATTTGCAAGATACAAAAATGTTTTATTAGCTTACAATGTAGAGTTGAAATCCCTCCACAGGTTTAACCCATAGAATTGCTCTAGATTCACTGCATGAGACCAAAGTCTTTAATGGCTCCCAGCAAAAGAGTCTAACAGTTAAGAGATATACTATTTATATCACTAGTTTTATCAACATGACCTTATTTTTCTTTCTGACAGCCAAATAATATAAGAGCTTTAACTCTATCATATATGCATATCTGTTTATAATAAATGAAGGAAAGGAAAATTCAAATGGATAACATGAAACCCATGAAGTGCCTTGAAGTTGTTTACATATCATAAATATTTATCAACTGTGCTTATCATAAATCCTAAATTCTCTGTGTCAGCAACATAGTTTATCTTGAAAAGCTAGTAGGAAGAGGGTTGAAGTTAGCTTTGTGCAGGAAAAAGAAAAATTTCTTCTCAACTATGTTATTGCTGAATAATTGCTTCATACTGTTATCAAAAAAGAAAATACACAAATTTGTGGTTTTCATTCAATTCAATGTACATACTGAATAGGCGTAGGAGTGGCTGTGTGGTAAGTAGCTTGCTTACCAACCCCATGGTTCCGGGTTCAGTCCTACTGCTTAGCAACTTGGGCAAGTGTCTTCTACTATAGCCTAGGGCCGACCAAAGCCTTGTGAGTGGATTTGGTAGATGGAAACTGAAAGAACCCCATTGCATATATGTATATGTATACATATGTATGTGTGTGTATACGTTTGTGTGTCTGTGTTTGTCTTCCCAGCATCATTTGACAACCGATGCTGGTGTGTTTACGTCCCCGTAACTTAGTGGTTCGGCAAAAGAGACCGATAGAATAAGTACTAGGCTTACAAAAAATAAGTCCTGGGGTCGATTTGCTTGACTAAAGGCAGTGCTCCAGCATGGCCGCAGTCAAGTGACTGAAACAAGTAAAAGAGTATATTTCAGAAGCAAAAAAGAGAAAAATTTTTATATGAGACCTAGTTAAAGAAGAGAAGGAATAACATATTACTTCCAGGATCGAGATACAAGTGGCTTCAAAGGTCTGGTCTTTGATGATGGGATGGTGTTAATGATGATAATAATAATAGGAAATCAGCATAAAACCTAGTGTAGTGCAGCTCCAGAAAACAGTATTATTAGGGACAGTAGTATACTTAGGAAGGTTCTTGTCATCTATGGTTACTTGTAGTTCAATGATAGGAATTGTTCTTTAACAATAGTCTAAGCTGTTGTGCGTATATGAAATAATCATAATTGTTTCAAATTGTTGCATATAAGGCCAACAATTTTAGGGGGAGGGGGTTAGTTGATTACACTGACCCCAGTACTTCATCAACCCCCGAAAGGATAAAAGGCAACAATAATAATAACACAGTTCTATATTTAAGAGATGAAGAATTACATACATTATTTTCGACGGATATTTGTCCTTATCTTGTTTGTTGTTAACACGACATCTTGGCTGATATACCCTCCAGCCTTCTTCAGGTGTCTTGGGAAAATTTCAAACCTGGGTTCTCATTCCTAAAGTATTTTTCGATGTTATTATTATTATTATTATTATTATTGTTATTGTTCAGGTCACTGCTATTATTATTGTTGTTGTTCAGGTCACTGCTTGAAATCAAACTCGGAACCTTGGGGTTAGTAGCCCGTGCTCTTAACCACTACGCCATATGCCCATGAGCATATGGCCATAGTGGTTATAATGGCATATGGCGTAGTGGTTAATAATAATAATAATCCTTTTTACTATAGGCACAAGGCCTGAAATTTGAGGGGGAGGAGGACAGTCGACTACATCAACCCCAGTACTCAACTGGTACTTATTTCATCAACCCAAAAAGGATGAAAGGTCAAGCTGACCTTGGTGAAATTTGAACACACAACATGATGCTGCTAAGCATTTTTCACGATGCTCTAATAATTCTGTCAATTTATTGCCATAATGATCCTTTCTTCTAAAAGCACAAGGCCAGAAATTTGGTGGAGGGAGATAGTCGATTACATCAACCCCAGTGTTTCACTAGTTCTTAAGTTATCAACCTCAAAAGGATGAACGACAAAGTCGACCTCAGCAGAATTTGAACTCAAAATGTAATAACAGACAAAATACCGCTAAGCATTTCACTTGGCGTGCTAACAATTCTGCTAGCTCTCCACCTTAAGGTCATTGCCATAATCTTAATATGAATTTAAGTGATGTTTCTCTGTCCGTTACGTTTTTATGTTCGTTAATTCCTCCCAGACTGTGAGTGCAAGGACAACGAAATGCAAACCAGCAACTCCCCTAATCCCAGGGAATGTTTTAAGGGGGTGAATTGTTTTTAAGGGCTGTCTAATTGGGGTCCCACTGCCCCCCCTATTTTTACTGCATTTTAAACTAAATACATGGTATTGACAACCAAATCAGAGCAATGACAATGAATTTCATACCAAGAACTCTCAAGGAGTATCATAAGGAGGCTCAATTTCTGAAGGGCTGCAAAAAAAGTGCAATCCTGTATTCTGAAAGAATCCTAAGAAAGAGACTTTAGATTTGAGGAGACTTGTTGTCACCAAACCTCAAGATAAAATCCCTGCTAATTTAATTAGCAGGGATTAGCTCAAGAAGAAGAAGAAGAAGAAGAAGGAGAAGAAGAAGAAGGTGGTGGTGGTGGTGGTGGTGATGATGATGATGATGATGATGATGATGATGATGATGATGATGATGATGATTAGTAGTGGTACTCAAACAATTTAGTAGGTAAAACCTCAATTCTAAACTGGAATGGTATCCCATTACCTGTGAGGAGGTTAAAAGATAGTCGATAATTGAAATAAGAGAAAACCCCAATGATATACCAGCACTTGAGATAATATCTTAGAGACATCATATCAAGGTATACTGAGAATAAGATAGGATACGCATGGGTGACAGAGATATAATTAGGATGGGGAAAAAAGGTAACAAAAAACTCATGGATAAAAAGAATGACTTAAATATAATCAGATACTTTAAACTATAATGGTCTGCATTTGTAAGAGTAGTTCAATATAAAGTAAAGAATGTTGTTGTTGGTGGTAGTGATGATGGTGATGGTATTTAGCCCTAACCAGGAAGACCTATGATCAAAAGTAGTCTAGCCATGACCAGCTTGTCTCTTTAGTCTTTTATTTGTTTCAGTCATTTGACTGCAGCCATACTGGAGCACCACCTTTTAAGTCAAAGAAATCAACTCCAGGATGTATTCTTTGTAAGCCTTGTACTTATTGTCAACTGATGGTGGTGGGGACAAACACAGACACACACACATATACACACACACACATATACATGTATCATCATCATCATCATCATCGTTTAACGTCCGTTCTCCATGCTAGCATGGGTTGGACGGTTCGACTGGGGATCTGGGAAGCCAGATGGCTGCACCAGGCTCCAGTCTTATCTGGCAATGTTTCTACAGCTGGATGCCCTTCCTAACGCCAACCACTCCGTGAGTGTAGTGGGTGCTTTTTACGTGCCACCTGCACAGGTGCCTGGCGAGGCTGGCAACAGCCACGGTCAGATTGGTGTATTTTACGTGCCACCGGCACGGAAGCCAGTCGAGGCGGCGCTGGCATCAGCCACGAGTCGGATAGTGCTTTTTTACGTACCACCAGACCAGGGATCCTGGCTGGTTCAATTCGATTTCGATTTCGCTTGCCCCGACGTGTCTTCGCAAGCAAAGGGGGTTGGCATGGGTGCCTGTCGTCGGATGAGGTTCTATATCGACTTCGCTTGCCTCAACAGGTCTTTGTGTCCAAGGGAGGAAAGGCATGCATAAGTGGGCTGGGCTCACTTGTCCTGCCTGGTCTTCTCACGTACAGCATATTTCCAAAGGTCTTGGTCGCTGGTCATTTCCTCAGTGAGGCCTAAAGTTCGAAGGTCGTGCTTCACCACCTCGTCCCAGGTTTTCCTGGGTCTACCTCTTCCACGGGTTCACGGTATATATATATATATATATAATGAGCTTCTTTTCAGTTACCACCTATCAAACCCACTCACAAGGCTTTGGTCAACCTGAGGCTAAAGTAGAAGACACTTGCTCAAGGTGCTATACAGTGGGACTGAACCCAGAACCATGTAATTGGGAAGCAAGCTTCTTACCACACGGCCACACCTGTAAGATTAGGTTGTCCAACATGACTGTCTCCTTTTTTAAAAGATGATAGTGTATGACTTAAGGAAGATTTGACTCTTATTTCTAGCAAGTCAATTTGTCAATTGGGGGCTACCTCGATGACTTGTAAAGATTTAGATTTGTTGCTCTCCTGAAAAGCACAAAAAAATAATTTCAGACTAAAATGAACCTTTCTTTACTTTTTATATTTGACAGATATATTTCTTCTCACAGCACATTGACGAACCTAATTTTCTGTTTTTACTACTACTAAAGATACCTAATTTGAGTGAGATCTTAAAAAAAATAATAAAACATTGAAGTTGACCCCCCTAACCTATGTCAGAAATGAAAGATCAACCCCGAAAATTGCTGCAATTATCACGATGATTCTGTCAAATATAAATGCAGAGTGTATTTCTTTCCCTTGTTTTGTTTTTTTTTAGAGAGGGGGTCAGTTTTTTTTTTTTTTATTTTTACTCTGTTTTACTTTAGTTTTAGTTTCCCCTAGATAAGCAGCTTTTGCTTAGAGATACAGCATTTCATTTCCGTCTAGTCATATATCGTTATCTATCAAAGTTTATTGCCAGTATTTATTATGTCAACATAACAAACAGTTAAAAATCCCCAACAACAAAAGCTGCACTCTTACTTCCAGTAATGTACCTCTGACAGAATGTCTGTCTAGCCTTGTAGTTAACGATGTCGTTAATGCTAAGTGACCCCAGGTCAACTCTGATCATGCAGACCTATCATGTACATAGCTGATTTCTTTGACTAAAAGGCGGTGCTCCAGTATGGCTGCAGTCAAATGACTGAAACAAATAAAAGACTAAAGAGACAAGCTGGTCATGGCTAGACTACTTTTGATCATAGGTCTTCCTGGTTAGGGCTAAATACCATCACCATCATCGCTACCACTCCAACAACATTCTTTACTTTATATTATACATGGCAGGTAAAAAGCACCATCCGATCGTGGCCGTCTGCCAGCCTCGTCTGGCACATGTGCTGGTGGCACGTAAAAAGCACCCACTACACTCACGGAGTGGTTGGCGTTAGGAAGGGCATCCAGCCATAGAAACATTGCCAGATCAGACTGGGCTTGGTGCAGCCTTCTGGCTTCTCAGACCCCAGTTGAACCGTCCAATCCATGCTATCATGGAAAGCGGATGCTATACGATGATGATGATGAAATTGGATTACTCTTACAAATGCAGGCTATTATAGTTTAATTAAATGGTTAGACAAGATGGTCTAAGGAAATCTAGGAATGCATTATCCAATGTGAGCTTCCATTTTCTCAAGACAGTAAGGTGTAATTTGAGGGAGATTTGGTTATTGTCTCAAGCAGGATAAGTGACCAAGTAGGACATCTCTCATTGGCTCAGGAGCCATGGTAGAAACATATGGTTATCACAGACACCAGAAATTTCCTTTTTTTTTTTTTTGCTTTTATTTTTCAAATATCACATAAGTACTGGCAATGTTCTCGATAGATTAATCTTGAATAAAGTAAATATTTTACAAATATTTTATAGAGAAAGAGGTTGTGGGAGATAGGAAACCCTGATAATTAGCCTGTCTTTAAAAGTTTATTTCTGCAACTTTCATCAACTAGCAGGGAACAAACTAATGAGACAGCCACCATGCAGCTGCTTGCCTTGCTAGAAAGTGCTGCTAAAACTCTTTCAAGTACATTAAATATAATTAAGTCTGAGTAAAAGATAGGATTACCATGATTAGAATACCTTTGATCAAAAAATATGCTCAGACATGTGCAGGCGTGGATGTGTGGTTAAGACATTTGCTTCCCAACCATGTGGTCTCAGGTTCAATTTCACTGCACAACATCTTGAGCAAGTATCTTCAACTAGAGCATTGGGACAACTGAAGCCCTGTGAGAGGATCTGGTAGACAGAGACTGTAAGAAGCCTACTGTGCATGTGTGTGTGTGTGTGTGTGTGCATGTGTGTGTGTGTGTGTGTGTGTGTGTGTGTGTGTGTGCATGTGTCTCTTATGTATTTATTTTGAATCTCTCACGACTTGACAACCAGTGTTGGTTTGTTTGTGTCTCTGTAACTTAGTGGTTCAGCAAAATAAGACCAATAAGAATAAGTATTAGTCTTAAAATAAATAAGTACTGGGCTTGATTTGACTGACTAAAACCTTTCAAGGCAATGCCCCAGCATGGCTGCCGTTCAATGACTGAAAGAAGTAAAAGAACAAAATAATAAAGCAAATGGGGCTGACTTGGGGGCAAAACATCAACCACAACAATTGAAAGAAAAATACAAGTTATTTCTAAACCAAAGACAAACCATGTCACTAATCATAGATGTTTCTTTAATGTCATAGAATAGTAGCTGCTGTAATTAATATGAGGAATGTAGTAAAATGTTGATGGGGTTCATGGTAGTATACAAAGCTTTCATGGCACTATACAAAGTCTATTAAGTGACATATTTAGAACCCTATACCATTTCAAAATGAAGCCCCACTCAGTTTCTCCTCTACTTATGTTACTGCACAGACTGACAGCCCATCAGTCCATCTCCTTCTCAGCGGGGTATCATTTTAGCTTTTGTTTATGTATTTATTTTGAGTGTTTTTTTTACATCTATTTCTTCCATCTTAGCATAGAATATCTTGATTAGTCTGTAAATTTAGATATCTGTATGAACTGTTGTTGGAACAAATGCGAAAAAAAGCTTGGATATTTTATGTTTTGTTGTGCTTTAAATAATAATTATAATATAATAATAATGAAATTATTGTATAGGCGCAGGAGTGGCTGTGTGGTAAGTAGCTTGCAAACCAACCACATGGTTCCGGGTTCAGTCCCATTGCGTGGCATCTTGAGCAAGTGTCTTCTGCTAATGCCTTGTGAGTGGATTTGGTAGACAGAAATTGAAAGAAGCCTGTCGTATATATGTATATATATATGTATATGTATGTGTGTGTGTGTGTTTGTGTGTCTGTGTTTGTCCCCCTAGCATTGCTAGGGGGACAAACAGATGCTGGTGTGTTCACCCCTGACAACAGATGCTGGTGTGTTTACGTCCCCATCACTTAGCGGTTCGGCAAAAGAGACCGATAGCATAAGTACTGGGCTTACAAAGAATAAGTGCCAGGGTCGATTTGCTCGACTAAAGGTGGTGCTCCAGCATGGCCACAGTCAAATGACTGAAACAAGTAAAAGAATAAAAGAGTAAAAGAGTGCTCAGGTGCACCACAACTTGTCAAAAGTGTGTATAAAGCATATGCAGTAATGTACAAATGTCTGGAAAGTGAACAGTGTATGAGTCAGATACATGCTTGCGTGTGTATGGAGGGGAGAAAATCAGGTGTAGTGCTGGCGAATCTCAGGAAGCATGGAAGTTTTGAAGAATGCAGTACTCCGACAACTAACAACTGATGCCAGCAGTTTGTTCCATGCTTCAGCAACTCTTAGTGTGAAAAAATGTTTCCGAAAGTAATGGGAGCTGTGCTGTTTTCTGACTTTGAAAACTTCTCCACGGGTGTTAGACAGGTGGAGTTTGAAAAGGTGCTCAGAGTTATTGTTAGTAAGATGGTTAATAATTTTATGGGTGTCTGCCAAGTCAGCTGCCAGATTTTGAATAAGTTAGTCTTCATTCACAAGAATGGCAGTGTGGTTATGGAGTTCATTTTGAAAATATGTAATTTCAGGTTAGATCCTATTGTGTGGTACCTTGGGCAAGTTTCTTCTATCATAATCTTGGATCAACCAAAGCCCTGTGAGTAAAATTTAGTAGCTGGAAACTATGTGGAAGCCCAGTGGACTGATGGTTTATTTTTGTTACTGAATGGTAACATTAAGTGTCACTTAGTTTCCCTTCCCATTTGATCCAGGTGTGTCTTTAGCTGAGTCCACTCAGTAGAAAGTATTCAAGCCAGGCCTTGGTCTGAGTATAACTATCGCTATTCCTTCTCACTAATCTCAGATCTTGAAAAGTGAAGTATCATAGACACTGCTATTCCTTGTCTGTACAAGCCGTTAAATTAAAATAAAAAGTGCCTTATATAATCTTATATGTGTACATGTGGCTTCTTAGGTTAGTATTGAATTCATAAACATTTATTTCATGCAGTGTTTTAATTCACAATGTTAAAGGTATACATGTACCTGTGTATGTGCAAAGCATCAGAGAATAACAGAACCAACAAAACTAGGCTGAATAAGAGAATTCCAGACAAAAAAGAGGAAGTCCTGTAGGTGTTTAGCCCCCAGATCAGCCCTGTTCACAAATTGCTTTAATCAAACATTTTGCAGATTTGACCATCTCATATTTTTAGAAGTGGTCAGAACTATATCATTCAATATGTCATCTTGTTTTTCAAGAAAGTAGGATATCTTTGACTATTATTTTCAGCAGAGTAAGTAATCAACAGAGTCCTATGTGGCAGACTTACTTCAAAGGAATCAAAGGCCAGAATGAAAATGGGAAATAAGAATGATAAAAAAATGTGCCAGCTTAGTCTATTATTGGCACGTAAAAAGCACCAACTGATTGTGGCCGTTGCCAGCCTCGCCTGGCACCTGTGCCGGTGGCATGTAAAAAGCACCCACTACACTCACGGAGTGGTTGGCATTAGGAAGGGCATCCAGCTGTTGAAACACTGCCAGATCAGACTGGAGCCTGGTGCAGCCTCCTGGCTCCCCATACCCCAGTCGAACCGTCCAACCCATGCTAGCATGGAAAACGGACGTTAAACGATGATGATGATGATGAGTATAGATTGATTATTAAAAGACTTTCCCTATCAGAATTTTCCAAACATAACCATTATCATTTTCATGATGTTGCATCTACTTTTTCGATGATGACATGGGTTGGATGGGACTTTTTTGAAGTAGTTATTTATGCCTTCAGAATTGCCAGATCACGGGATTTCACCCTGCTATGGGTTCGTCAGTCACAGATATCCACCAGCAAAATAATAGCTAAATCTCTTGTCAAAGATGTATGGAATCTCAGATGTATTGACACACTGGTATCACAAATAGAAAGTGGAGTATTAAAAAATAATTAATAGCAACAGAAGCAGTATAAATACCAAAAGATAATCTTGATCTCCAACTTAACATGGAGGTTGTGTTAGAAAACAGAATACTGTGTTACCTTTTCAAGATAATATTTTGGTGTTAATATTGCTTTTGTCACTCTGTCTTCTTTTTTCACATTTTTCACATTCCCAAGTGTCCTAATACACCTGCTTGTTGTTCATATACCTGTCTTCGTCTTTTGTTTTTCTGTAAATTTCAACTGTGTGTATATATATATATATATATATATATACACACACACAGGGTTAGCCAGAGGTCACCCAACAGTAAATCAAAATTCCATAAATGATATCTGTAACTCTGTATTGACTCGAATGGAAAAATGTGTCACTCAAGGACTTCAGTTTGAACAATTTTCATAATGTTTCATATTTAGATGCTTTTATTAAATTCGTTCAGTTGTTAAACATAAATAAATCTTGGAATTAAATGGTTTTGATTTACTGTCAGGTGACTTTTGGCCAACCCTGTATGTATATATGTGTGTGTGTGTATACATATATGTATATATATATATATATATATATATATATACATATATCATCATCATCATCGTTTAGCGTCCGTTTTCCATGCTAGCATGGGTTGGACGGTTCAACTGGGGTCTGTGAAGCTGGAAGGCTTCATCAGGCCTAGTCAGATCTGGCAGTGTTTCTACGGCTGGATGCCCTTCCTAACGCCAACCACTCCGTGAATGTAGTGGGTGCTTTTTACGTGCCACCCGCACAGGTGCCAGACAGAGCTGGCATATATATATATATATATTCTTTTATTTGTTTTAGTCATTTAACTGCAGCCATGCAGGAGTACCGTTATTAATCAAACAAATCAATCCCAGGACTTATTCTTTGTAAGCCTAGTACTTATTCTACCGACCTCCATTGCTGAACCACTAAGTTATGGGGATGTAAACACACCAACATCGGTTGTCAAGTCTTATTCATTTGCAATGTTCAAAGAAAATGTCTGGTTTGGGCTGTTTGTTATCTGAAAGTCCAGGAGAAATATTAGTTTACTTGGAAACAGGTGAGGGTTGGCAACAAGAAGGGCATCCAGCCATAGATATCAACCTCAATGAATTTCGTCAGGCACAGTGCATGTAAACATGGAAAAGTAGAGGTGGTGGTGGCAGTGGCAGTGATGATGATGATGACAGTGATGAATAATGTCTTTGCTAATCCAATTTTTTCACTTTATGTATTTTTTCTTCAAGTAACAGAAAGGAAAATCTTAATTAAACATAGAAATCGTCAAAGGATTTGTTCCCTCTATTTGTAGATCAACTTTAGTTTGCAGCATATTTTGTCACATTTTTTGGAAAGTAGGTTGTATTTTATAAGGAAACAACCACCATTCACATATTTTTAACCAATATCTGTATTTACATAAGCATCTAATCCAATCCAACATCAGAAGAATACACAAACACATTCACACCAGTCTAATACTTGATTATCTTTGAGTTCACTGTGTTACAAGCATTCAGACCAGACTTTCAACTTGGTTCCCTCTCCACCTACATTTTTCCTGCAAATGTTCACTTGCAGATGTTTATATTGGGCATCAAGAGTATCAATCTCACCCAACAAAGGTCTGGAATATTCCCCCACCTCTTCTGACTAAAAACAAAATACCATAAAAAAAAAAAACACAAGCTAAAAACAAATAAAATGAAGTCACATCAACCAAATATATTTGAAACAAAATTTTTGGTCCATGCAGCCAGTAATAAATAAGAGACTCTCTCTCTTTACTCTTTTACTTGTTTCAGTCATTTGACTGTGGCCATGCTGGAGCACCGCCTTTAGTCGAGCAAATCGACCCCGGGACTTATTCTTTGTAAGCCCAGTACTTATTCTATCGGTCTCTTTTGCTGAACCGCTAAGTGACGGGGACGTAAACACACCAGCATCGGTTGTCAAGCAATGCTAGGGGGACAAACACAGACACACAAACATATACACACACACTTACATATATATATACACATATATACGACAGGCTTCTTTCAGTTTCCGTCTACCAAATCCACTCACAAGGCATTGGTCGGCCCGGGGCTATAGCAGAAGACACTTGCCCAAGATGCCACGCAGTGGAACTGAACCCGGAACCATGTGGTTGGTTAGCAAGCTACTTACCACACAGCCACTCCTGCGCCTATGTAAAAAAGATAATGTCTTTAAACTGATTTCGAAGCAAAAATAAAATGCTTATGTGTTTGTAGGAGTAAAAGAGGATTCCAGTAAAGAAAAGAAAATATATCTAGACAGAAATAACTATCTAAATGTAATAATGTGCTGAACTATAAACAAAACTGTATCAGTAATTAAGAGAAGGGTAAGATATGACATTAAGCTAATATTACACATTAAGAAATCTGAAGCTATTTGGATGAGCGACTCAAGGTTTGAGAGTGAGTGGAGGAGAGAAAACAGCATAAGATGGAGATAAATAAGATACCAAATGTGTTCAGCTAATGTTTTGTTATTGGCTGATATCAATTTTCATAGAATGTATTTTTCCCAGCATTTATTAAAAATACAAATGGCAACATAGTTAGCAATTTGTTTGTACTAAAATGTAATCTGTTGTGTTAGTAAAACATCTGGCTCAAAATGACTTATTGGTTTATAATAGCATTGTGGTTAATAATACATTACAAGCAGTGTAGCTTGTTAATCAGATAAACAATACTGAGATATGCAAATTCACCTAACACAGCATTTCTTTTTAACTGGAACGTCACAGTAGCAAAAACTTATACTATATGATTTGAAGTTGATATTATTGGAAAACAGCTGACTGTTTAAGAGTTCAGGGTCTGTGAATCCCTGACACTAAACAATGCTTCTATTTATCCTAATTGAAAAATATTCAGCTGTTCACACTAATTGTTAGTTATACTAACCCAATCCTTTCAATAATATCATATTCTTGCTTTGATGAAAATGAGTATTGGAGCCTAGATTAATGAGTACACATAGAAACTGGATGATTGTGATTCTACTTCTCAGTATATGCAATCACATGACCCCCTTATTTTAGCTCAAACATCTTGTAAACAAGAAATACAATGTGATACAGCCAACATAAAAAGCAACTGAGATTAAATTATGCATAATACCAAACAGTATCTGAGTAAATATACTGAATCTTGCAGTGAAGATTATTTGGATTGAATTTGTTTTGGAAGCTAAAGTCAAATGTGTAAAGAATGTATTCTTCTATATCTATAAAACAGTCCTTGGACGAAAATTGTATGCACGTTTTGCTTTGACAGTTAATGGCAGCCAAACCGAGGCTAGGATTGAGCTGAAAATTGGCAGGGATACTAAATGTGTGGTGAGGATGAGACCCGCAATGGTTAAAATTCGCAAGCTATAAAGATGTGGTTGCTATAGCAAAAAGAGTGATTTTTTATCGATTCATGGGGGCCCAGAGCTCCTCTAGGTTTGTGCAATTGGCTTTTAATGCCCAGCGCCATGCACCGCAAGCTGTTTTGCTTAATAAACATACATTTTGTCGTGAAATTCCAGCTACTAGGAAACGATTTTTCATTGTGAAAAAACGAGTGCTTTTTGCTCTCATTTTCTTTTTAATTTTTAATAAAATTTTCGTTTTTTTTTTAAATTCCTGATCTTTAAAATGTGGCCCGAGTAGACCTGAATGAAATCGGGTTATAATACTAGTTTCCATATATTTCCAGGCATTTTTTAAAGGTCTCTAAACAAACAATTATTTCTAACTACTTAGATAATGAACCTGTTGAACCTGAGTTGATAAAGAAGTTATATATGTTCGCCCAATATGCTAAAGGTAGCAACTTAATCACTCTCAAGCTACTATCTGTTAAAAAAAAACACATTGCACAATGTAGTCCCTTACATACAAAATGACGAGATGTTCGTGGCTACAATGCTTTTTATTATAAATCTGCTTGGTCAGGGTTAGGGGGTTAAACAACAACAGCAGCATTTTTTTTTTCCTAGGAATAGTTGCCCTCAATATATTGGTGCCTTCACCAGAAGGAAGATAATTCTCTCATATGTTTAATGCTTAAAGAAACTTAAAATTTGCTTCTTAGTTGGAGAAAGAAAACAAAAACCTAACAGCATCTCTCAAAAGCAGGAGAGATAATTTCAAAGAAAGACTAGGAGTATCATGGTATTGTCCATTTTTTTATCGATGGATCCCTTTGATTACTATTTTATTCCGGTGGACCCCCTTGCCATTTGATGTTTAAAAACTAGTTTTATAGAAACTTCATTCAAAATTCCTATTTTGCTTTTCACACATTAACTAGTGTAGGTTGAACTATGTAAAATGTTAGAGAAAGAAACCCAGCTGTTTCTTGCAATAAATACCAATACATACATCTAAAGCAAAATATTTTCAGAGGCCCTTAAAATACTACTGTGGATCCCCAGTTTACTATTTTGTTGCATGGACTCACAAAAATTATATATGAACACTCAAGGGACATATGGACCCTGGTTGAAAACGACTGAATAATCCTTAAGACAGACAGATGCAGGTAGAAGTGACTCAGAAAATAGAAGTGGTGGCCCATAAATATTGTTGTGTAGAACGTCCAGCAAATGTCCAAACAGCAACTTATATCTTAACAACTGACTTGCTTTCTACTAAAACACACTTTTACACACACAACTTTTCCACCCATACACTCACTCACACCATTTTTACATGTACACACCACACACCACCCACATTCACAATCCATACACTCACATACCATAACCTATCCTACACTAACATGCCTCAATTTTTCTCACACACACACACACCACCCATTAACATCATGTCTTACTCAACCTGCACACACACACACACACACACACACACACACACACTTAAACACATGCATAATTCACTTTATTTACTTCACTAGCCATCACCTGCCACTCAAACACACACACATGCATGCACTATAAGATGTTTTGCATACACACCCACACATACACACCCACACATACACACAAACAAATACCACCCATTATCATGTTACCTCTCACACCACACACATAAACACCTCCATGCTCACACACAGTTATACAAACATACTTAACATATACTTGAATTCACCATACACCCTTCTATCACGTTTCTTGTCACACTTATCCCTCCTCTCACCCATTCACTCATCTCTCTCTGTTCTTTTGTTTTATTTTGTTTTTTTTGCCTCTTTTGTTTTTATCCTACCTGGATATTATTTACTTGGATATCATCTCTACAGATGATATTTTCACTTCTATCAGCACGGCAATTCAATTATCACAAAACCAGTTATTTTTGTTGGAAAGTTAATAACACCACCACCACTTCCACCACTGTTATCTTTACTACCACCAACACCATTACATTTATATTGCTGCCCCATCAGTTCTGCTCCACTACATCTGAAGACTTAACACAAACAACGGTACACTATTAGTGTAACACACAAGATATGTTGCAATTATTGCTGTTTTAAACAATGAAAATTAACTAATATTTCTGCTATAACTAACATCATTATATATAGAAGTCAAAATGGGAGGTTTTATATTGTGGTTTGCCCTTCTAGAAATAGTAACTTTGAATTCACACAAATAGTCTTTGCAAAAAATAGGACTGGAGGTATAACAAACTAAAATATTTGAATTTTATTTTGCTTGTTGTGAAACCAAACTTTTTTGTGTTAGCAAAACATGCTGGTGAGTTCCATATGAGGTATTTATTATTGTTTTCTGTTAAGACTAGAGTTCACAGTGAACCAGTAAAATCTTTATTTCAACTGCAGCAAGACTCCTGGCTATCCACCAGTAATGGACTGATTTAGCAACAGATTATTCTTAAAACTACTTCCTATATTAGTCAATAATGTTATTTTAACTCTTGATACCAACCTGCCTGAAGCAGACTGTAGTTCTATGATGCAAGCTTCCCATTTTAAAATTATCTAAATAAAACCTTCAATTAAGATTCCATGCTAATTTATGTTTCAAACCCAGCTTAATAATGACAGTTATTTTCCTGAATCCTTTACTTTCAAAATCAACTGAAACAAAAGTATGTAACAAAAGAGTTAAAAGATAGTGCAGACTGCCTTTTACTCACTTCAGTATTTATTGACAAGCTTTTCAATCAGTCACACTGCTGTATAAAAACACTTTTTTAGTTTTTACTTGCTGGTTCTAGAGAAAGAGGTAATACCTATGACCTTTACAAGCCATCCAAGACCTGTGAAACTGATGCAGGAAAAACATAAGCAGGGTGAAGATTCCAGGGGACTAATGTTCTGAGAAGAAAGGACTGGGTAAAGTGGTTACAGAAGAGTCTAAGGGATCAGGTGCTACACCAGTGATGGGAGGAGAGATGGGCATGTTGGAAGTATCTGAATGCAGGTAGCACAAGACATGCACATTACATTTTACACTCTACACAGTTTTAAGTACATGGGACTGATATTGCAAGTCTGCAATAAATGAAGACTATATCATCATCTACACGAGTCAAGGAACATAAATTAACTTTCTTTACTAAATGTCATGTCACTACTTTCACAGGGAACATCAAGCTGGAAGTTTATTATTTTTGCTGAAAGAACTTCATATTATACTTGGAATGCCTAATATTAGGTTTGTTTCTGAGGATCAGCTATGAAGTAATACAGTCTTGTGTACAATGGGTTTTGCATCACAACAGAAAATGAAAAAGAGAATAGTTATCATGTAATGAAAGGCCAGTGCCAACACCAAAACCAAAACTCCATCCATGAAAATCCTTGCTCTGTGTTTGGTGGAACATGAAAGGTAAAAGCGATGTACCGTAAAAGAGGGAACACAAAGGAGTGACAGAGGGAGAGAGGAGAAATGGAAACACAAGAAAAGACGCCAACAAGAAACTATGACATTACCACGAGCCAGGCAAATACTTCACTACATTTGTGGCACCTGCCAGAGGGAGTGTTTGTCCAGGATAGGACTACACAGCCACAGCAGGAGATGTATTAGGATATGAAATGTAAAAGCCAGACTAGATTATTTTATGCGCAACTCCATTGTCTCCCAAGACAAAAAGGATACCAACAACAACAACAATATATATATATTTTTGTGTTCTCTCTTTTACCTTTTATATTCCACCAAACACAGAGCAAGGATTTTCATGGATGGAGTTTTGGTTTTGGTGTCGGCGCTGGCCTTTCATTACATGATAACCATTCTCTTTTTCGTCTTCTGTTGTGATGCAAAACCCATTTTTCATCATATGTAACAATGCACTGCAGAAATGACAGGTTGTTATTCCTGGTTAGAAGACTGCTGCAGATGGTTGTTGTTGTTGTTGGTGTTGTTAAGCAACAAGACGAGTAAGGGTGATTAGGTGATGGCCTAGGGCTTAGGGGCGGGAGACCCCAGACCTTGGAAAAAAAAAATCAAACTTTGATCGTCTTGCTGTTGTTGAGGGCTCTTCGTTGACGCCCGACACCACTGGGAGGTGGCCCTCGAAGTCGCTGGAAATGGAGATCTCCAGGTCCAAATTCTTGAACGGCTGCTGCAGATGGTAAAACATTGTGTTCAGTTCTCAAGCATAAGCTCATGTGGAACCCAAATTCCCTCTTTGCATGTTTTCCCAATTTACTTGAGATGTTCGTGGATAGTTGAACACAATACATTAAATTTTTGCACCAAATCTCAGGTGCTTTGATGTAGATCTGATACAACAGTCTCATTCAAAAGGTTGTTATTTGGAGTGGGCCATCTTCCAGAGCAAGGTTTGTTGGACATGTCACAATCACCATCTTTAAATTTTTTAAACCACAGCTGACATGTACAAGCTTTCACTGCATCCAGATACACTTTACAAATGTTTTTCGTTGATTCTGTAGTGGTACTTTTCTTTCGAATCTCATACAGTAAGCAATGGTGAATATGTTGTTTCATAAAGTTCTTATCCTCCGTGGGGTTAATTACCAAAATAACTATGAATGACACACTGCCAGATAGAAGAGATGATATACTATTTCTAGACAGTTCCCATGCATTCGTCCTTGGCTATGGCATGATTGGTTGATTCATATTTCATAGTGGTGAAAAAATGCAATTATTTTCTGAACATCCTAATACATAAATGGATTGCTAGTTTCCCAGAATCTATTATCAAATGAAACCAAGTCATCAAACACACACACACATGCATGTAGATGAGCTTATAACTATGTTGTTTTATAGGAGACAGGACCACAATTTAAAATAGGGCTGCTGCCACCACATTAGCATCTCTAGGGGTAAGATATATTATTCTGCTTACTTTGGTCAACCTAGTTGAAAAATAGTCACCACCCCTCCTTTACAGTTGAACTGGGTAGTATTCCAGCACCCTGTTATGTAAACAGATCTTCCAGAAATATATTTTGTTACAGATATTTTTATGATACTAAGTATCTCCATCTGGATTTTAGATTACAAGACATACATACAGTAGATGCATTGAAAGTATGATCATCAGTGAATATATGCAATAAAGGAATATTTCAGGGGATATTTAGGTTAGTATATTCACCAATAGGAAATGATTTAAGCTATTTTTAAACATAATATTTCAGTTTTGAAAAAAAAAACATTTTCATTTTTTTTATTTAGTTATATATCTATTTTTCCCTCCTATTCAAATTCTAAAATTACCGCTACATTGTAAAAAAAAATTATTCTCAATTGTGATTTATTACAACCATTCCTTTTCTGCTATATTACTATATACCCAATTCTTAAATGGTAACCACATTTTCTCTTTGCATTCTCTTCTTTCAAATATTGCATTCATGATATATCACATTTCTCTCTTCACAAATTGTAGCTGATGCTAAAGAAATCTTATGATTCTAAAAGTATGAAATGTTCTAAATTGCAGTTAGTGAAATCATTATTTGATTGCTGTCTTCATGGTCAAGAAGGTACTTATGTTTTTCATTTTTAATCAGAGGAAGAAGAACTTAACCTTTTTTAGGGTCACTGAAATTGATGATAGAAAGAGTAATAGGAACTATGATTCAAAAGTTGCTGCAATAAGAAGCAGCACTTTACAATATTGAGGTATCCTCAGGCTAGAGACCTTGTCCAAATGCTTGCAACAAAATAGACCCTGCTGAAAGCAACCAAACGCCAGATAACTGGGTGACAAATTAAGACCACCACACAAAAACTGACACAATCTGTCCAACAGATTTCTGCTACATAATTTTACTCACTGCAAAGGCTATGGTAGAAGACACTTGTGGATTTGATCCCAAATATCTAGACAGCAAGATGAAACTCAGAACCATGAGAATGTGAAGCTAATTAATTAACCTCATCACAATATCACAAAAGTAAAGAAGCTTAACTTTCAATGATCAGTTTATCAAGCAGTAAATATGCACCAAGGTAAACTATATATAGTTTGCTCCTATACACAATTGTATAAACACAGCTTTGATAACTCTCAATAGTAGGACCACATTTTCCCATAAAAAAGAGGACAAGATGTGGATATCTTGAGTAGCTAAGACATACCAAAAGCAATGTTGTAAGGATTCCCTTACAGAAACAACCAATTAATCAATCAAGACTAGCAGTAGCCAAATGTATACTATCTCATGTGCTATGAACTTCATTTTCCAAATTCTTAACCAAATCAACATAAGTGAGTCATACTTAGAAAGCTAACCAAGTGATAAGGTTCGCTGATCTCATAAGGTGTTAGATTTAGAACCAGAATGATGATGACTCCATGTAGGTTAAAAGACAAGATTTTATTGTTCTGAATTTCTCAATAACTTATAGATCAGAGTTCAAGTTCAACTACAATAAGCAAAATCAATTCATCCATCCAAAACTAATACAATAAATTACCATACTAAGACTAGTGAAATTGATGCCATTAACCCTCTGCTTAAAATCATCAGCAGAAAATTAATTCAAGAGGACCAATATTCTAGTGAGGAAAGACTGGATGTATTGGACCCAGAGGGACCTGAGGAAGAGCCAAGAAGAACAGAGTGGTCTTACTATGATTGGTCAATAGAGATGGCACAAAACTGACTGGTTTTAGGACAGCAGCCATTGTAGTTGCAGCCAAAAAAGCAAAGAGGAGTCAGCATATCTGTGAGTCAAAGACTGTATCAATCAGGAACTTCATACCAAACTGTCAAGTAGCTTTACTTTAAATGTAAACTAGAAAGTCAGTGTGTAATAGTAGCACCATCTTATATTTATAGAAGCAATACCCCATTATTGATCTCAATTGGGCTCTTTACAAAATTAGTAACTGATGGGGGTAGGGAAAGTATTTTTTTACCCTGAGTAAGAAAGCAGTCTTTCCTCTATCGGGTGAGCTTCTCACTGATGGTGAGTCGCAGCATTTATAGCAATCTTGAGATATTCTAACTGAGTGTTGGTCATGTTTCGTGGAGTAGGTGTGATAAGGTGTTTTTGATATTTGTAGTGATTGTATATTTTTGTTAAGAAAATAAAACTGAAATAACCCCACCAGGGGATGTAGGTTTAGTTTGAGGTATTTAGATTGATGTGAATTCTACTAGCATGCTGAAGGTTAGAGAAGAAAGAAGAGTGATATCATCTGCATAAGATTGAAGACTGTTGATGGTAAGAACTTGCAGGTCATTGATGCATAGGGAGAAGAGTGTGAGGGATGAAACTGAACTTTGGTATACAACCAGAGTTGATAGAGTGTGGTGTCAGAGAAAGCCCTATGAGCAAATGCTGTGATAGTGCAATTTGACAAGAAGAGACAAGAGACTGATGGAACCCTTGGTCAGACAGTGTTGCAAGGACATTACATAAAACAGCACCAAATCCTAATTTGCATAAAGTAAACCAACAACCGTGGAGGCACGTGGCTTAGTGGTTAGGGTGTCAGCATCATGAGCGTAAGATTGTGGTTTCAATTCTTGGACCGGGCGACGCGTTGTGTTCTTGAGCAAAACACTTCATTTCACGCTGCTCCAGTCCACTCAGCTGGCAAAAATGAGTAACGCTGCGATGGACTGGCGTCCCATCCAGCTGGGGAACACATACGCCATTGAAACCGGGCCCATGAGCCTGGCTAGGCTTTAAAAGGGCGCATTTATTTATATTTTTAAACCAACTGATATGTATGTATACCAACAACTAAAGTTAAGTTAACCACATGTAAACTAACAGTCCATAATTTGTCCACATGCAAACCAACAGCCAATGCTAATTCATCAACATGTAAAAGCTATAGCAAATGCTAATCTATCCACAAATACTGATCTGTCCTAGCTACAGACATTATCTACCCACATATAAAACTATAACCAATAATAATCAATTTATGGATAAGTCAACAGCTAATACTAATCCATCTATGGAAAGGTCTAATAATGTGAATGCCTATGACAATCAAGAAGTCTTCAATGGTTGATGTTAAGATACAGTTTTGCGACACTGAGCGGAGAGAGAAAAATTTCCTTCTGGGTAGGACATTAGTGTATGCCAAGTTAGCATTCTCAGAGGTTCTGGTTATTGCCAGTAACTAAGTGAACTGGAATATTTACAACAAAGTCTCAGCAGTGATTTGAACTCAAGATCTTTAAGTTGGTAATTCAATAGTATATCATCTTTTCCAGTTATTTTGATTCTGAAATTTATATGTAAACCAGTAGCCAATCAAATTAACAGCTAATTACGATCAGCCTATCTGTGAAGCAACATACCACGCCAACAAACAATAACCAACATAAGGTTACCAATATGTGACCAACAGCCAGCAACAATGTTTGTTCCTTCTCGAGCCATGCCTGGCTCATAAGGGCCGGTTTCTCGGTTTCCTTGGTGTATAGATTCCCCACCTGGACAGGACGCCGATCCGTCACAGGTGAGCTGCAAGATGCAGAAGGAAAGAGTGAGAGAAAGTTGTGGCGAAAGAGTCAGCAGAAGTTTGCCATTACCTTCTGTCGGAGCCGCATGTAACTTAGGTGTTTAGCTCATAAACACACACATCGCCCGGTCTGGGATTCGAACCAGCGATCCATCAACCGTGAGTCCGCTGCTCTAACCACTAGGCCATGTGCCTCCACACCAGCAACAATGAAAAGAATCAAAGTCAATGAGTGTATCTCTACATGGTTGTTCAAACAGCTAGAAATAGTAACTAAATTTCTCTCTTTAAAACAAGAGGTGGATACCATGGATAATTTAGCCTGAGATTATTTTTAAATGTATGAAAAGATAAAATGGACATGTGTTTAGAATGCCCTTTATAAATAGGCCTGCTTCAGCAGGGCTGAGTTAAATCAAAACAATAATAACAACTAGTACTACAACAGTTGGTTCACAATTGGATGTATGTTTAGTCTATGTTTGTTTATGTATATTTTAAATTTGTTTGAGTAAATGTGTTCTGAGTTTGTTTATGCTTTCATTCACTTATTAGTATAGTATTTATATTCTATCTACAACCTTAGCCACCATGTGCTCTCAAATATTACACACACACATATATATATATTTGATTTTTAAGGATTTTTTCTAAAAAATTTTAAATGAAAACAATGACTTTCTACACTTTTTTATTTTCATTTTTACTGTAATTTCCTTATATTTGAAAGAGAAATAAATACAGAACAAAATATATATATAATTGACAACTGATGTCTTATATCCTGAAGAATATAGGTTACAGTCTAAAGAAGCAGCCAAACAAATTGAATAGAAAACATTATTTTTACAAAGAAAAAAATTGAATAATTTGAAAGTCAACAAAATTTTTTAAAGCTGACAATTGTAGTTAACCAGAACAAACTATGGCAGCTATTACTAACAATAACAGTGATAACACTGTAAAAAATATATTTGACAATGGTAGAATATACTCAGGAAAGTGCATACTATCATTCTACTATTAAAAGAACCAGAACAGCAGATGGTGCCCACAATTTTCATTAGTTAGCAATATTTTTAGCAACAAAATTAAACAAAAATAGCAATGAATGAATGAAAAGAAAAGAAAAAAAGAAATATTTAAATTTTGCAAAGGGTGTGTCTGTGATACCTCATGTTTAACTCTATATTATTTGGTCATTTGTTATGCTTAAGTTTCTTAGAGAGGAGGGGTAGAGTGAATGAGAGGTGGAGTGAAAGTGAGAGAGTGAAATGTGTGTATGTGTGTGTGTGAGAGAGAGAGAGAGATCTAGCTGCTATTTTGTGTGTGCATGTGTGTATTTCTTGATTAGATAATTTTAGTTTAAAATATCTAGAAGTTTATTTTTTTTTATCTATTAATATCCTAACTAAATCTGATATGAGTGTGTCTCATAAGTTTGAAAGTTTGACTATCTTGTGACACTTCTAACCAATCATTCGGCAACAAGCATCTCAAACTAAATCTTTTTTACTTGGAGATCTAAACTGTGAGTCCAGATGCAATGACTGAATTAATCTTAATTAATTGCACAGACAGTAAGAATTGCATAGAGGACTGAATACCCAAAACACATAATCAAATTTTAATCACATTACAAGTTAGACTATATTTGACATAACAAACTGAAGATGGAATACAGTTTCACAAAATATAAAGGAGAGTTTGTTTCATAGCAAAGTTATACTGTGTTCAAAATGTTTCATAGAGCAAAATATTGGCTCTTGATCACTCAACTTGCTTAAAATAGCAGCTAGATCTCTCTCAAACCACACCCTACCATCTTAACCCTTTCATTACAGTATTTATTTTGAGATGATGCTCTATGTTTCTTACAATTGAGATGATGCTCTGTGTTTCTTACAATCCTCAACTCACTTACAGAAAACAACTTCCAAGCCAGATTGCAAAAGTGGCAGGAACACTGGGATCAGTTTATTGATTTGCAAGGGGACTATTTTGAAGGAGATGCTGTTAAAACTTAAGTGAATGAGTTATTTTTCTTTTATTAAATATAACTAGTCCTAGAACTTTTGATATCACCTTGTATATTTATAAATTATCCTTCAGAGAAGAAGTATCTTCTTAATTCAGTTTCTTATAAAGGTTTTCTTGCTTCACAAGATAAATAGGAACCATCTTATATCTAAGTAAATACAACAATTATATAACAATTTTTTTAAATCACAATGAAAAATATAAATGAATTATTTATTCACTTTAAATATCATTTTCAAACTATTATTGAAATTAAATAAATAAAAGTAAGAAAATATAAAATTTTTTCTTGGAATCTAATTATGCATTAAAAAAGGATTGCACTCAACTTTTCAGCAAGATAATTTACAAAGAGAAAAATATTACTTATGTTTAATTTCATGGTACATTAAAAGCTTATGGCTCTAACATTAATACATTATACTGCCCAGCTTCCCATCAAACGGCTTTAGTTACACAAAGTAAGTATATCATTAAACATACCCACCACTTAAACATAAAAAGCAAGCAACTCTCACTATCAATTCAATCCTAGAACTCACTATCAGTGAATCTTTCTCCAAGCAACACATATTCTCGGCATAATAAAGATTGCACCTCAGCCAAAAAGTAGTCCACTTCACACCCAACAAACTACTAATCCTCTATAAAGTGCAGGTAGGACCTGTAATGGAGTGCATAAAGACAGACAAAATGCTGTTATGCATTTTGCTCAGTGTGCTAATGATTCAGTCAGCTTAAAGAAAGAAAGAAGAAAAAAAGAAGAGGAGGAGGAAGACAAAGAAGAAAAAAAGAAGAGGAGGAGGAAGACAAAGAAGAAGAAGAGGAGGAGGAAGACAAAGAAGAAGAAGAGAGGAGGAGGAGGAGGACAAAGAAGAAGAAGAGGAGGAGGACAAAGAAGAAGAGGAGGAGGAAGACGAAGAAGAGGAGGAGGAGGAAGACGAAGAAGAGGAGGAGGAGGAGGAAGACAAAGAAGAAGAAGAAGATTAGCAACAACAATAACGACAACAATAGTAGGCTCATTTTGTTTGGTGGTACAACTATAGACACAGGCATCCTGGACCACATCAAAAGATAAACCACTTGACTGACTGACATGAAGTCATTCACAAATACACACCAGCCACTGCTGCACAGACATGCTGTTTCCTTTTTCTGCTTTTACCACCACTACTACGTTGGCCTATGCTTCATGAAACTGGTTGACCACATGCCACTGAAACTCAGACATTCTTAATTCACTTGTTTCTCCTTGTCTTGTTATACACACTGTGTCTATCCCCATGCCATCCCCAAACCACAAACTAACTATTGAAGCCAGAACTTTCTTCCCAGAATGTGGACCCTCAGATATTCTCCTCACCCCATCCACCCAGTATATGATTTCCTGCAGCTGTCTATTCACAACAGTTCAAGCACAATATTAAAGGCATCAATCTCCAGCAATCTCCTTCCTCAAAAGCAAACTAATAAAAAGAAATAATATTCTCACATTATTTGGTCTCTGTATGTCATTTTAAGTCCAAATTCAATTATTCATAATCAGACTCATGCAGCTTGTATTCAGTTATCAGAAAGCTGATATTCTATCTACAAAAGTATTCCTTAAAATATTGTATTTGACAACTCAACTTGCAACTAATTTAATATTTTATATTATTTTGATTAATGTATCCTTGACATCAACTCTGAGAAACAAACCTTTTTAAATTCAAGAATTAATAATAAAGCGAGTTGAGATTGCTCTTTACATGATATGAATAAATATATTCAGTACATTTATTATGTTGATGAGAGAATCCTTGAATTAAATTTCCAAGTTAAAGAGAAAAACTGAATGTTAGTCTTGTTGGGTTCTTTATGAGACCCAATTTGGTTGCAATCATAGAATAGCTCAACAAGGAAAAAAAAAAAAGACTTTATGAAAATCTGTTTAAATAGTGCTGGACTGACAATAAACAATCCAGAAAAATTATGGAAGTCACTCCACAGCATAAAGATTTCCTTTGATTCACTTAGATGAGAAAAAAATAACCACATTTTATTGCAGCAAATTAATGAGAGAAACTATGAATGCAAACAGCAGTTAATACATTAGTTGATTAATGGCAAATTAATCAGTGATACTGCTAAAAATATATAAAGAAATCACCCACATACAAGTAAACTTTATAAATATGTATTAAGAGTTTTTATATTGGATAATTTTAATCTAAAAACATTACTCATAAAAAAGAAAAAAATATCAAAGAAAATTTCAAATTGATTTATTTGTCTCACCCAAGTTTCAAAAGATCTTCAATGATTTTATCAAACTAGCTATTTTGACCCATGCTTTGCTCGGGTTTTGGTGGTGGTGTTGTTTTGTGTGTGTTGTCTCCTTTTCCCTTTCTTCTTTAGTTCGTCTTCTTTGCCTTTCCCATATTCCTCACCATGGCAACCAAACGGTAGCCCCGAACGACTTGCAACCCTCCTCACACCATTGCCCACCCCATTTTATCCCCCCCCCCGCTAGTGTAAATTTTGGTGCCAATCTGACCCCATCTATCACCCCATAAACTGTTCCCATCCCAAAATGAGTCAAATAACCAAGAAATCAAACAAGTTTTTCGCATTTCAGCTTTATAGATATTGATTGACATACCTGGTAAGGTCGCCGTTCTAGATCGACAAAGTCTGATGTATCAACTTCAGGAAATTGTTGGTAAAACATAAGATTCTGCACTGTTGTATCTTGTTTAGCATCAGCCATGAGGTAAGTGTATGCTGCAGCTACAGCTTCTTTTACATTGTCCCTCTGGAAAAATAATAGAAAATATTATAGAAATAAAGATAACAATAAAACATCAACAGCACCAAGTAGTAGTAGTAGTAGTAATAGTAGTAGTGGTGGTACCACCACCCGATTTCCTTTCTTGGTTACACCCTTTTTTCTTTGTTTTAATCTAGTAAATTAATTTGGGATCTAAAAGACCACAATAAACAGTTTAATTTAGAATGGTTGATTCTCTCAATCTCGATACCTTATGACAAAGGCAAGGAATTCTGTCTTCTCTGTAATTCTGAACTATTTTTCATTATTTTATCTAAAAATCCCCTAGAAAACACGGTTATAGAGCGTGCATATCGATGTAAACATTGGCAAAAACACACCTTTAGTTCATATAAGTAATCTCTATCATTATATATAATTTAAACATTAATTTTCTTTTTATATTTCACATTCACTAAAAATATATATTTTCCTAGTATATAAGGTTTTATCTAATGTACATATAGTCATATACTTCTCATTTATTTATCTTTTCTTTAATTTATCCCTCCTCTTTCTATAGGCTACTTCTGATATTATATCATATAACATTTTTCAAACAATATTAATAGCGTTCAGTTAATCACTATACATATCCATCATTTTCTGTTAAAATGTCTTATTGACGAGTTTCATTTCTTCATTTCCCTGAAGAGAAGATTACATTGTTTTACACCATTTTATTCCTTTGGAATAATATCAGTGTTATCTTCGAAACATGTGTCGGAAGTAAAAGTATTTGAATTAGACCTGCGTTAAACTCCATTTATTCATATATATATATATACATATATCATCCTCATCATCGCTTAACGTCCGCCTTCCATGCTGGCATATGAAAGGCTTCTTACAGTTTCCATCTATGATATCTACTCACAAGGCTGTGGTTGGTCTGGTGTTATGGCAGAAGACATCTGTTTAAAGTGCCACACAGCCATATATATATATATATATATATATATATGAATTTTCATCTTTTGAATATTTTCTGTTTTTGTTTCTCTCTCTATATATATATATTTACATGCATATAGGTATGTATATTTCCTATATCAAACCCAAGTGTGTTTATTTGTTTATTTGCATCATTATCTCTCTCTATATATATAAAGTTATTTTATGGTGTGTCTCAAAGTGAGTACAGTTATGGATAATATCATTTAGTATATCAGGTTAAAACACCTTGAATAGCAAAATAGCCCAATAGCTGCCAATATGACATGAATGAAGCATCTTCTGTAGCCATGAAAGACATAACAACAATCAACTGCTCCAAAGTAACCTTTGATCTCTCTCCCATCAAAAAACATATCTGTCTACATTGAGAATATCTATGTAGATAAATCGAGAAACATGTAGATAATTTGTTTAGTGGTGTAACTCAAAGTGCATACAACTATAAATAATGGCCTGTAATAAATGAGTAAAAAAAACCCTTGGGATGGGGAGCTAAAATTTGTCTGCTTTTGGCAAGGAGAAAGAAAGACAAGGTGAGATTTGAACTTTTGAACTTCAGAGTTTTTTAGACTTATAGATTGGTAGTCTATAACTTTATCCACTCAACTTTCATCGGGCAATCATTGGTAAGGCCTCAAGCAACTGAACAAAGAAAAATCAGCTTTTTTCACAGACAAAATATCATTAACTGAATTTATTTATTTCAATTCTTATAACTACGAAATGTTACAGCTATAAAATACCACTAAGCTAATCCTGAAACACAGTTTCACATATCATTCCATCATCTGTCATCATTCATCACCATCCACATTTTCACCATCATTGTAATTTCCGGCTGTTTCTTCTGGTGATAAAAGTAGGCTAGCAGCACATCTATTATATGGAGTTACAAATTTCTAAACAAGGTTTGTTTCCCAGTTGTAACTATTTTGTTAACTTCACTAATATTCTGGTCACAACATCCATTTTCACACCTTTGAAGTCAACAGGATTTATCTATTTTGGATGCCACTTATACTGCGTGGTACCTTGGGCAAGTGTCTTCAACTATAGCATCAGGCCAACCAAAGGCCTGTGAGTGGATTTACTTGCTCGTAAGTTTTGAAAAGACTCTTTTTTTTCTTTTTGTTTTTTTTTTCTTTTTTTTTGTTTGTTTTTTTCACCAAAAGGTACATTGAAATAGAGAAATGAAAGAAGGAAAGAGAAACAAAGGAAAGAAATATAGACCGACTTTGATTGACTAAATCAAAGTGACAAACTGACAACACAAGAGATTTAAAAATTTGGAAAGAACATCAAATAAATTTAAACACGTATATGCAGGTAAAACCAGATTTACAAGTAAAACCAGATTTGCAAGAAATGGCCTATGTGGTCACTTGACTTGCTAGAAATAGCAACCAATTCCTCCAGAATCCCACCTCACCATCTAATATGAAGAAAGGATATATTATATTATGTAGCCCTACATACTCCTCAAAAAGACACAATGGGTATGGTTGGAACGCCTTCTATCATAGAAGTTAACCTGGGTCTCAACAACAAACAATACATGAAAATGGAGCTTATTGTTATTTTTGATTAATTTTAAATTAGTTTTAATTAAGTAGACCTATAATCAGAGATAAGCCAGTGATGGCCATTCCCCTTTTGTATATGTGTGTGTGTGTGTGTGTGAAGTGTCTATCCATTTTTTAAATGGTAGTGTGATTTGAGGAAAATTTTGTTGCTACAACTAATAGGAAGCTTCTACTTGGCTGCTCACCCTGCTAGAAAAAGCAGCAAAATCTTCCAACTAACACTACCGTGCTGAATATATGAAAAAAGAAAACATATCGGATAATATAATTCTAGATATCAAAAATATAAAACTGGAATGCTTTTGATCATTGGGCTATTATAAAGTCAAGCTAACTTGAAGCTAAACAAAAACAACTTGAAGGTCTGAAAACCAAAGGACCCCAATTGCTTCCCATTGGATGATTGTTGACTAATATGTAAATGATCCGAGAAAAGATGTGTGGTTACAACTATGCCAAAATTGCTGGAACTATTTGATCAAAATCAAATTCCTTCAATTGTTAGACCTGGGCATTCTCTGTAACTTCTGTATTCTTTTTAAAGCAAGTATAAAAATAACTTGTATAGAATTTCTTCAAATACTCCATTATGTAACTGAGTTTATTATTTTTATCCTTTGCATTTTTCTGTTTTGGGTTTTCTTTCTTCGAAAGTCAAGCTATCATCTAAGATTAAAAAAAAATATATAAACTAAAATTGGTTCATTTTGTTAATAATACTGTTTAGTAACCAGTAAGCAATACACGTGCCTTTTCGTTAGTTTATTCTTAGTACCAGCCAACAAGCCAGCCAACCAACCAACCACCACACCATTTCCTCAACACCCACAGAGTATAAACTTTCCTCAGTATCATTTCACTTTCCTGCTTACACAATGTTCTCCACGTCAACACTGACATCAACACCCACTGGAAGTGAAGGACAAGAACTATCTTCTCTAAACAAACTGCGATACTAAAAGGGTCTGAAGGTGCAAGAGACTAGAAAATAAGCTATTACATTCACATGCAAATGGTTTGACACAGACTGCCTGTGAAACATTCACAGGAAACTGAGACTATTATTTGGAAATAAGCACAAGAGTCAACAGTAATTTGTTTCAAACTAAGCAAAGAATATTGTTGTTCTTGTTTTCAACAAAGCCACACAACTTTATTTTCCCAAGAGCAAATAAAACTATACTTGCTCATTTTGTTTCTTTTTACTCTTATTGCTTTGACAATACTAAAGAGTGATGATAAGCTATCAAAAAGCTGTACTTACAATACAGTTTCAAATCCTCTATCATTCCATTTTATTTAACTTATTTTCATAAAACTCTCTCTCTCTCTTGGAGAGACTAGACAACTCTCACAATATTCTCTTCCCTTTCTTTGGACATATGATATAAGGATTATCAAGGACTCATTCTTCAGCAACCCAGTGATGATTTATTTCTATTTTTTTCCTTTACACTACTTGCAGGAAATTGAACTACCAGTGATTCTGCTAATTAGTGGAACTTTTGAAACAAGACACTCAGTTAGTTGTTTTCTTTCACAAGCTCCTGTTCCAGAGAAAGACTTGATGTGAGATCTCCAAATTATTAAACATTAATTTTACAGTAGTCCTAATATACAAAGGGCTAATGTATTGTTCATTCAATAAGCCAATCCTTATCTCCAGTTTCTGAAGTTTAAATCAGATGAGAGTGACCCTTCATTTGGACAGAATGCCCATTGCAGATAACTCCCTCATATCACATTTTTTCTATCTTAACCCTTTCATTACTGTATTTATTTTGAGATGTTCTGTGTTTCTTTCATTTACTTTAAATATAACAAAGAATTTAGTAAAATAACTTCATTATCATTCAGCTAGTGTTAGGAACATAAATTGTGACTAAGGTTTGGTGGAAGATTTGAATTCAAAACTTATGAAAACAAGACATTTGTACTACAGTGCCAGAGGTGGTTTCAGCCGGGTTGGTAACGAAAGGGTTAAAGAAGGCATTGGATAATGTACTCCTATATATACTATGTCTAGAAAAAAACATATAAGCTGGGTATGGCTGGAATGTTTTTGATAATAACCTAGTCCTGATTGATCAGACTTGTGATTAATTAATCAATTCTGATTGATCATAAATCTGATCTATCAGAATCAACCTGGTATTAAAGAACTACTATTAATAGTACTTCAATAATCTATCTATCCATTTTCTGCACCAACTAATCCTGGGAGAGTCACAAGGGTAGAGTCCTCAAACAATTCCTCTACAGGATCCTATCAGAGGCGACCATCATTAAACTTTCCAGCTGAATTCCCAAGTGTAACAAGTTGAGTTTATGGATTCTATCCAACCATTTCATTCTTGGTCTACCCCTAGGTCCTCTGCCAGTTAACTCAGCTTGAAAAATTGGCAAAAGACCACAGATTTTGAGGGAGAGCATAGACAATTATTTTGACACTAGTATTTAACTTCATATATTTTATCAACCCCGAAAGAACGAAAGGGTAAGTGTACTTTTGTGGGATCTAAACACACAATATAAAGAGTTACTACTAAATATTAAGAAGTATTTTGTCTGGCACTCCATTAACAACCTGTTTGTTTATATCTAAAATGAAATATCAATACTACGATACAAACAGTCCCCTTGAAATTATCAAAGAAATTCTAGTGCCAGACTAATATATAAGATATGGCAACAGTAGATTTCCCCAAACAACTTGGTAATAGTAAAAGAACTACTGTAAGTAATAAGCTATGTAAGGCTTATTATATGGATGTTGGTGCAGTTTGTGCTCAGGGGAGAAAGAGTGAGAGAGAGCCCCCACCTCTTTGGCATGTTGGTATTAAACAACATTTTAAACAACATTTTATCAGTTGTAAATGAATAATCTGCCCCTTGCCAACGTGTGATTATCTACAGCTTGTAAACTATTCTGTCTGACATGTTACTATAGTTACCAGACAAAAATGGCATACTACATACCATGTGTGTGAGTGCAAACACAGACACACATGTACAGACATAGACATGTAGATATGTATGTATATATATGTATATATATATATGTATATATATGTGCGTGTGTATACATATACATATATACAAACAGCGAAGTATTTTTAAAACTTATAAACTATTTTTATATCAAAAACAATTTTTTTTTAAATATACAAACAGAATTTTTAAATAAAATTATTCTTGAAACAAAAATAAATACAAAATATATTTGGTTTCTATGGAGATTTGCGGGAAGGTGGATAGATGGATAAGAGTACAGCTTGACTTATTAAAAGAAGAAATACAACTTCCCTTCCAATATTACAGTAGCCTCTAATTCTAAAAGCTTCCTGTCAACACATCTTAAATTTTCAGTATTCATCTCCAAACATCCGATGTCCCTTTAATACTTTTTAACTAAACAGGATGTTCTGACAGTCTTTTATAATATGCTGGGTCATATTTTCTCAACTGTACTCAATTTATGTGTGTGTTTATACTCTCTTTTACTTGTTTCAGTCATTTGACTGCGGCCATGCTGGAGCACCGCCTTTAGTCGAGCAAATCGACCCCGGGACTTATTCTTTGTAAGCCCAGTACTTATTCTATCGGTCTCTTTTGCCGAACCGCTAAGTGACGAGGACATAAACACACCAGCATCGGTTGTCAAGCAATGCTAGGGGGACAAACACAGACACACACACACATATATATATATATATACATATATACGACGGGCTTCTTTCAGTTTCCATCTACCAAATCCACTCACAAGGCATTGGTCGGCCCGAGGCTATAGCAGAAGACACTTGCCCAAGATGCCACGCAGTGGGACTGAACCCGGAACCATGTGGTTGATTAGCAAGCTACTTACCACACAGCCACTCCTGCGCCTACAAATGTTAAGCATTAAGTATTGTTGATGTTTAACTTCCTGATCAATGAAACCAATGACCAAAGATAGTCTTGACTTATCTTTTATTTGTTTCAGTCAGTTGACTGCGGCCATACTGGAGCACCACCATGAAGGGTTTCAGTCGAATAAATCAACCCTGGGACATTTTTTTAAAGCCTAGTATTCAACCCATCAATCTCTTTTGTCAAACCACTCAGTTATGGGGAATGTAAACACACCAACACTGGTTGTCAAGCAGTCATGGGGAACAAATATAGACACAAAGATGCACACACATGACATATATTTTATATATATATATAGTATATATATATATATACAGTATATATATATATATATATAGAGAGAGAGAGAGAGAGGCAGACAGACAGACAGAGATGTCATTATCATCATCATTGTTAAATGTCCACTTTCCATGCCGGCATGGGTTGGATGGTTTGACTGAGAACTGGCAAGCCAGGAGGCTGCACCAGTCTCCAGTCTGATCTGGCAAGGTTTCTAAAGCTAGATGCCCTTCCTAATGTTAACTACTCCAAGAGTGTAGTGGGTGCTTTTTACATGCCACTGGCATGGGAACCAGTCAGAAGGCAGTGGCATCGACCATGCTAGAATGGTGCTTTTGACATGTCACTGGCACAGGTGCCAGTCACGCAGCTCTGGCATCGGTCACACTCGAATGGTGCTTTTTATGTACCACCAGCATGGGAGCCAACCAGGCAGCACTGGCATCAACCACACTCGAATGATGTTTTTTACATGTCACCGGCACAGGTGCCAGTCAGGTAGCACTGGCATTGGCCACGACTACAATTTCACTTGGCTCAGCAGGTCTTCTCAAGCACACCAGGTACTTTTAAACGAGTACCTGATTAAATACCTTGTGATGTTTACTAATATTCTTGTATTTTGAGTTTACATTCCACCTAAGTCAACTTCAGTGTTTTGGGGGTTTAGTTTTGGATGATGGGTAATAAAAAAAGTAGGAGTTAAGTACTGGGGTTAATTCATGTAACTACATCCCTTCCTCAAAAATATATATGGCCTATACTAAAGTTAGGAATCAAGTGGATTGGCAGAATCATTAGAGCATCAGATAAAATGCCTTGTAGTATTTATTCTGGTTCTTTACAATATGAGTTCAAACCCCACTAAGGTCAAGTTTTCCTTTCATGCCTCTGAAACCAATAAAATAAAGTACCAGTTACATTCTGGGGTCAATTTAATCAGCTTTCCTCCTCCCACAAAACTTCAAGCCTTAAAAAGATTCAAGTGAGGTCACTGCCAGTACCACTTGACTGGCACGTAAAAAGCACCCACTACACTCTCGGAGTGGTTGGCATTAGGAAGAGCATCCAGCTGTAGAAACTCTGCCAGATCAAGAATGGAGTCTGGTGCGGCCATCTGGTTCACCAGCCCTCAATCAAAATCGTCCAACCCATGCTAGCATGGAAGGCAGACGTTAAACGATGATGATGATGATGAATTAATCAAACTCAGAGGAATATGATCACATTACTACATCATTTTATTTCTTATGATAAAAGGCGTTTAACTTCCAGAAACTGAATCATTATACCAGAATTTTTATAAAATTCTCAAATTCTTAAAAATAGCAGGAAAAAAGAAAGTAATCACACATAATCCAAAAGGTTATTGTGACACTGCTGAAAGACTTTAAGCTTCATGTAGTAATTCAAAAGTCAGGAAAGGCATGGCTGTGTAGTAAGAAGCTCGCTTCCAAACCACATGGTTCCAGGTTCAGTCCCACTGTGTGGCACCTCAGGCAAGTGTCTTCTACTATAGACTTAGCCCAACCAAAGTCTTATAAGTGGTTTTGGTAGACAGAAACTGTAAGAAGCCAGCCATGTATATGTGTGTGTGTGTGCCTTTGTGTCTGTATTTAATCAACCACTACAGCAAATGCAAGTCTTATCTATGACAGCCCTGTTATGTCAATTGATTAGCTGATAGTTTAACTAAAAGAATGTTAGTGGTACTGGCAAAAAACTAGATAATACTTTAACCCTTTTGTTACTAATCCAGCCAAAACCAGCTCTGGCTCTGTGGTAAAATGTCTTGTTTTCATAAGTTTTGAATTAAAATCTTCCACCAAGCCTTAGTCACAATTTACACTCCTAACACTAGCTTAACAATAACTAAGTTATTTTACTAAATTCTTTGTTATATTTAAAGTAATTGAAAGAAACACAGAGCCTCTCAAAATAAATACAGTAACAAAAGGGTTAAACCTTTAGCATTCAAATCAGCCAATATAAATATTCTACCTGTTTCGTGTTCAGACTGGCCAGATCTGGCCTATGCCATCTACCCTATAATATCATTCTAAAAATAAACAATCATCTCATCAAAATTTCAAAACTGCAAGAAAATGCATGGCTGTGTGGTAAGTAGCTTGCTTACAAACCACGTGGTTCCGGGTTCAGTCCCACTGCGTGGCACCTTGGGCAAGTGTCATCTGCTATAGCCTCGGGCCGACCAAAGCCTTGTGAGTGGATTTGGTAGACGGAAACTGAAAGAAGCCCGTCGTATATATGCATATATATATGTGTATGTGTGTGTATATGTTCGTGTGTCTGTGTTCGTCCCCACCAATATCACTTGACAACCAATGCTGGTGTGTTTACGTCACCATAACTTAGCGGTTCAGGAAAAGAGACCGATAGAATAAGTACTAGGCTTACAAAGAATAAGTCCTGGGGTTGATTTGCTCGACTAAAAGGTGGTGCTCCAGCATGGCCACAGTCAAATGACTGAAACAAGTAAAAGAGAGTAAATAAGTATTACATTTCACAGAATAATGTGAATGCAAAAGAGTTAAGCCAATTTGTCAGCAAGTTTATCAAAAAGTATCTCTAAACATATTAATTTGATCGCTATACAAAACAACAAAAAATCATAGCAATGGTTTTCTGCAGTAGGCATCAATAAAGAGTGACACCCAAGAGGAAATACTACACTTTTGATAACTAATTCGTAATGACAGTTGCAGACATTTTGAAACAGACAGCAATCTACTAATACTACTACAACCACTCCCATCACAAGAGAGAGAGAACTAAACAGCCAGTCTTGGATATTCCTTACCAAAGCACAAGGATCAAGTCCAACTACTAAAAGACCCATTCTATCTGGTTATATAACTTATGCTAGCTTAAGGCGGCAAGCTGGCAGAAACATTAGCACACCAGGTGAAATGCATAGCCATATTTCGTTCTGAATTCAAATTCCGCCGAGGTCGACTTTGCCTTTCATCCTTTCGGGATCGATAAATTAAGTACCAGTTACACACTGGGGTCGATGTAATCGACTTAATCCATGTGTCTGTCCTTGTTTGTCCCCTCTGTGTTTAGCCCCTTGTGGGTAGTAAAGAAATAGGTATTTTGTCTGTCGTTACATTCTGAGTTCAAATTCCACCGAGGTCGACTTTGCCTTTCATCCTTTCGGGGTCGATAAATAAAGTACGAGTTTCGCACTGGGGTCGATGTAATTGACAATCCCTTTGCCTGTCCTTGTTTGTCCCCTCTATGTTTAGCCCCTTGTGAATAGTAAAGAAATATATATAACTTATGCTAGCTTCACAATAAAAGAGGGAAGCTAGTTTCTTCTTACGACAGTATTAATTGCAAGCTCTATATTTTGATACAGAGTTATCAAATACAACTTAAAATCTGAAGAACATTTGACATAAACAATGAAGCATTTGGAAACTAAATTATGGAAGTGAGCACTTTACATTAATTGAAGTTGAAGAGAAAAAAAACATCACATTTATATGTCAGCTAAAATAAATTTTAATTAGTTCTTATTTCATTTCTTCATATGGTGCTAATGTTATGTCCATCCATTTAACAGGCATAGTATCAATAGTACAAGAAAAATACATATACAGGATGCTGACACAACTATTCACAAAGCTAGCAGTTTGTATTAATTAATGATTCAAGTCAACAAATTCACAGAATCTGGCAAAAGCAAACCTCATTATATAAAATTCATTTCCAAAACTAGTTCTTTGCTTTTATGTATGTCTGAATATTTTAATTAAAGCTCAGATCAACTTTCATTTTTAATTCTAAAATGTCTTGGGTGAACAGATTAAATGCACAATTCTGATAGAAGACAAATTACTGTGATAGGATTACCAGTTCTTGCATCTTGAATTCAAATCTCTTGCAAATATTTTGTTGTATCTCTGCAGATGCTACAGTTTGCTTACATGACAGAAATAAATATTGACTCGTCTGGTAAATGTAACCTATAACAGAGCTAACTGTTGGTTTAAGAGCAAAAGAAACTTTACAATAAAAATTCTTCAAAAATTAGTAATATTATATTTAATTATTAATGCAATGCAGAGGTTGCAGGAGGTGGGGCAGTTACATGAAAATTAACTTCATGAGTGAAAAATAATTTTAATTCAAAACATTTTTTAAAAGTTATTGCTTTAAAAAATAAACACCAAATAACCGGAGCTAAAAAATTTGGTTTACATCTGACCATTAGATAAGTAAAATATGTGCTTATGTATAGATAACATTTTGCCTTAGAGGTAGCATAAACCCCCATCCTACACTGAAGAGAAAGAGTTGAGAAATACTGTAGTAATCTGATAATTTGATAAACGAGGAAAAAAACAGATTTGACAGAATACATTAGTGCACAGAGCATAATGTCATTAATGACTTTTCATTTTAAGTTTAATTTAAATTGATTACAAATTATTTTTGGCTCACTACATTAAGTATATTAGTGAACACTTAAAGTTAATTATGCTTTCCATGCAGAGGTTTCTCTGGGAAGTTTAACAACGTCAAACCATAATTGTCTAGGTCAATGCTGAAGTGTCACTGACAGTGTCTGGGAATCATAATATTAAGATGAATGGATGGGTGGGACAAACCATCAAATTAAAACTGACTTCTGGTGACCTTGTGGAATATCCACATCCACAAGGATTTCCAACGTTAGCACGCCAGGCGAAACGCTTAGCGGTATTTTGTCTGCCGTTACATTCTGGGTTCAAATTCCGCTAAGGTCGACTGCCTTTCATCCTTTCGGCGTTGATAAATTAAGTACCAGTTATGCACTGGTGTCGATGTAATCAACTTAATCTGTTTGTCTGTCCTTGTTTGTCCTCTCTGTGTTTAGCCCCTTGTGGGTAGTAAAGAAATAGGTTAGCCATTAAACTTCCACAGGAATTCAATTTTTGCCCATAGAATGATAAAATTCTTTGTTCATCTAACAAGCTTTCATGTTTCCATTCAACAAATTTCACTCATCACAGTGGGACTGAAGCCACAATCATATGGCTGTGAAGCAAATTTCTAAATGACATAGACATGCCTGAGCCTGTATCAAGATATCATACAATGGCTATTGTATTTACAACAATAATCCATTAGAATATACATGGGTCCCTCCAAAATACAAGCCATTGCTCAGTTTAATAACTCTTTATTTTGCACTAACTACCTTGAAAACTCTGCTTTCCCATTCTGAATATTATTTTATCAGCTTCCATTTGAAAATCCACTCCCAAAATAGATGAGTTTATATAACTGGACGAAACCATCTAGAATGTAAATACAAATATTATTGGTATTTTTATATTCAAATAAAGCCCCTTGGGTGCCTTTAGTGGAAATCATTCTGTTGCAAACATATGGGCTAGGTCTTTGACTTCTTCCCTTCCCACCATTCTACGACACCCAGAAATAGAATCATAGGCACTGATCTTTCTCCTATGATAAAACCTATGTATATAAAAATAGTTTTAACAGTGTTCTAAACATCACTCCAAAAGATATTCTTTTCTAATAGAGAGAGCCTTACTAAGAGGATTTAACTATATAACCACAAGAAATTAGATAAGGTATTTGCTAATAAGAATTTTCAGATAGGAAAAGTGTATCTCATTGTAATATGGAAACCAAACTCAAAGTCAAATAGGTGAGTTGAGTATATAAAGGCAGATATTCAAAGCCTGGAGGTAGTGAGCCATGAACAAAGTATGAATTTGAAGTTTGTACCACACATATCAATAATCAATAACAACATTCTACTTGATGGTGAGGTTTACTTCAAAAATATTGAAAATTCAACATCAAAAAGATGTATATATATATATCAAAGACTTGTTAGCTATTTTGTGTGTGTGTGTTTACAACTACATTTATCTTTTTTCACAAATTAAACGTGTTGCAAGTAAATCAATGTAACTCAGTGTGTGTGTGTGTCTTCATCATTCAGCGACTGTTTTTCATGCTAGCATGGAAAAGACAGTTTGACTGGAGCTGGTAAGCTGGAGAGCTGCACCAGACTCCAATCTTGATCTGGCAGAGTTTCTACAGCTGGATGCCCTTCCTTACGCCAACCACTCCATGAGTGTAGTGGTTGCTTTTTACATGCCACCAGCACAGGTGCCAGGCGAGGCTGGCAACGGCCATGATTCGTTGGTGCTTTTTACATGCCACTGGCATGGAAGCCAGTCAAGGTGGCGCTGGCATTGGCCACGTTTGGATGGTGCTTTTGACGTGCCACCGGCACAGGTATCACAACTACAATTTCCATTTGATTTTTTGATGTTGATGTACTTGACTCAATATATATATATATATATATATATATATATATATATATATATATATATATATAAAACTAATTTAAAGACGAACCACCATTCCACAACTCAGTCAATGAAGAATCCTTCCAAAACCATGCTCTGAGATATATACCATACAAAATACTACTCTAAAATTTGAATAATCTATAATATTGAACAGTAAGATTATTGCAATCATATAATATATAAGAGCAAATACTTTTAAAATCACAGCGAATACCATACAAAGAAACATCTCTCTATATATAAACGGTAGTTTGTCTGTCTGTGTGTCTGTCAGGTTGTACCCTCACCCTGACCACGGCTTTCAACCGATTCTGATGAAACTTGACACACACATAGCCCAATGTCATAATTCAAAACTGACGCAGCGAAAATTTTGAAAAGTTCCCCCAGTTCTGAAAAAATCGATAAATTCGACATGGGGTCGAGAATCTAAGCTTTTTATATGCAACACATTTTCTGTCTAGGGGACACAACTCGACCTTTTTATCGCCCAAAGGGACAGCTAGGAACATCGTATACACAGAAGTATTCGAGTGAAGAGAAGACATTGCAACCTACACATGCGCCTTCGTTCCCTAGAGAGAAACGACCCGATTGGGATTAGCCGTTGCCTACTAGGGGCTCTTACATACCCGGGCAACGTCGGACTATGCTGCTAGTTTATCATAAAAATATTAATCTAAAATCAAATAAAGTATAAATTGAACAATAAAAATTAATACAATAATATAATGTATAAAAGTAAGTACTTGTACATCGACTATGCGCATTTCATGGCTGAATTAGGACTATATAAAATCTTATCATATATATATATATATATATATATATATATATAAAACTGAGAATGTGTGTCTGTCTGTCTGTCTGTGTGTTTCCCTAAAACTTGAGAACTACACAACCAATTTCATTCAAATTTTACACATGCCTTACTTAGGGTCCATGTAGTTTCATGGGCAAAAAAAATGTTCAACTTCTTGCCTAGGGCGAGCTCATAGCAATATCATATCTTCTCCACTATTTCAGTATTACGTGTTAAAAGTGAAACAGAAACATTTCTCTATTTTATGTCAGATACTTTCACTTTAACAATAAAAATAATAATAACAATTGAATTATATGTAGTAAGTAATAATTAAAATCAAACTAAAGTATAATATAATCGTAACATAACAAAAGTAAAAATAGCAATTGGTATAAAATTGCATCAAGGATTTGAACTTGAATAAGTGGCTTCACATGAATGGGAATAAATTAAAAATAAAATTAGCGTGCAGAAATGGAATAGTCCTACAATTCCAGTCTGTTATATATTTTCAGTATTGTTATCACTAGCGATATCAAAATATAACTTTGTATTTTGTATTTTATGTGTAGATGTATATATATATATATATATATAACGGGAAGCTTTATGAAAATAGACAAAAGACGAAGGCAGGTTTACGGAAATAAACAAAAGATGAAGGCAGGTGGAATACAAACAAACAATTGTATTAGTATGGCGCTCAGGAATATAAATAAAACAAGTCTTTAACGTTTCGAGCCTACGCTCTTCAACAGAAAGATACACAGAGAAGAAACAAAGAAAGAAGGAGAGAAAAAAAATGTGTGCAGAGGCTAGCGAATCAACATGGCGATATATATATATATATATATATATATATATATATATATATATAGATGTACATGTATACATATATATACACATATATACATGCACTAGCACTATGACCCGGCAAAGACGGGTCATAATGCTAGTATATATATATATATATATATATATATGTACATACATACTACTAAGATTACACACAAACCAAAATGATGGGGTTCAGAAAAATACAAATCAAATAAGATCTGAAAAGCATTGAAGTATAATAATTGGAGAAAAGAAAATTAGGAGCACTAAATATTTTAAACAGTATCAATCGTTCTTGATGAAATAATTTCTTAAAAACATTCTAATTAGATTGAATAGTCATATGAAATGAAGACAAACAGGATTTCCTTTACTAGCAACACAGTAATACAATATCAGATGGGTATGTATGGTAGTTACTTTTTTAAAATAAACATGAAAGATAAGAATGGCTTAGCTATCAGATTAATACAGAGGAAAAGAGAGAGATTACTATAGAAATCATATATGTTACCAGAAACAACCTCACAAATATATATGCTTACACACACACACACATTCTAAGAATTTACTGAAGTGTTGAATAAGTATTTATTCATAAGCATCAAATTCTAAAGAGCAACCTAAAGAGAGATTTGTATGGAATGGAATAAGTATAGTACACTGCACTTGAATATTATTTTCACATGCAAAAAAATTTTTTTGAAATATATCTATTAGTCATGCTAAGGTCTTGGTAGTGATGAGTACACTTTGTGGAGAAGGGCTAGAGGGCTTTGCTGAGGAGGTCTGGTTACATCAAAACATGTCTAGAGTTGTCACCATAGCTGCTAAACATCACACTCACCTCTCTTCACTGCATATTATTATTTAATATTTGCTCAATCAAAACATCAGAAATTTTCTCCCTTGTCCCTTTTGAGAATAATTTTTATTTATGATAATGATTTTTCTTCTTAGAGTTATTTCTCAACTGAATAAACATTATTTTTAGCTCAGCACTTTAAGTATGATTGTCTGAACTTAGCCACATAGAACAAGATTTGATTACTTTTAAGTATACACCAAGCCTCAGATTTATAGAAGAATGAAAATGTAATGTTTATACACTTCTCCAAAAAAGAAATGTTTTGAAATGAGAATCAAAATTAGGGTCACTGAAGTAACTAGAGGTTACTACTTTCAAGTTACCAGATATAATTAAACAACAAAAGTCTACTTGAAGCTTATAAGTTCATAAACTGGAGCTTATCTATATTTTCAGGGCTGAGAGTACAAGACTCTTCCTTCTGAATGGTATGTCAATCCATTTTTTTAGTAGAGTGCACTGAAGCAGCGTCAAATGAAGTGACATGCTCAAGGACACAGTGCCCTGTCTATTCCAAGAATTTAACCCACAGCCTAACAACCATAAGCCTAACACCTAACCATTAAGTCACGGGACTTTACTAAATAAAAAGAATAACAGAAATGCCCTACCTATTGACCAAAGTAACTCTGCCCACTGTTACTGAGCAAAGTGATGAAAGAAAAAAATTGATTAAATGTTTCTGCAAGATTGGGTCATACAACTTAAAGTTTGAGGGCTTCCAATAAGAATCACCTTCTCCAATGACATGTAAGTTAACCATGAGCATTTTAGAATGGTGCAAAGCTTCTTAGATGTATGTTAGTTATTAAAAATTGTGGATGGGCTGGATGGAATTTGGGTGGAGGAATTTTCTATGATTGGATGCTTTTCTTGTCACCAACCCTCAACTGCTTCCAAGTGAGTTAACATTTTCTCGTGATCAGACATGCCTCAGATGACCAGAAATGAGGAATCCTACTTGCATGACAATGACACTTGCTTACAACTATCACACAATGTCAAGGCAAGGATACAGTGACACACACACACACACACACACATGTACTCATATATAAGATGTAAAAGGAATTTTTTTAATCCAGGCAGATATCAATAAAGCATTCAGTGTTAAAAGAACTTGGTTAACTAAATCAAGCAATAAGATACCAATAAATGCAAGTAGAATAACCATTCCAGGTAATTTCTCATGTATGACAAGTTTTGAAGAATTTAAAGAAATTTGGAGTATAACAAAAATAAGAATGGAGAAAATCACATACTTTTACTTAAAGTATCAAAATCTAGTTCAGGACAATTATCATTAGAGTTAATTCCACAATTCACAGTATCGATAAGTAAAAGTAATTCCAACTCTTATAACACGGTTAAGTTAACACCTAGTTTTAATATCAGTTATAATACTGGTAATAATCCAGCCTTAGCTCCATCTTCTGAGAGGACGATTAGGACTAATTCTTTTGACCATGAGTACCTCATACAAGTGAATAACTGCCTTTGTAATTGTAAAAACAAAATCATCTATCCTTTAGAAAATCAGTGTTTAAGAAGAATATAATGTATCAATGTAAGGTAATAACAGAGGATCATAAAGTATTATTACATGGGCTCTGCTACAATTTGGAAAATTAGATTTCATAATCATTCTCATACATTTAAGTATAAAAGAAAATGTAATTCTACAAATCTTAGTAAATGTATTTGGGATTCCTTCAACTGTTTGGGAGTGGCACTTCTTCACACAGCTCTCCTTATCCATCCATAGTATATGACCATACCAGCACAAACATCTCTCTTGCATGCCACATCCGATGCTTCTTATGTCCAACATTTCTCTCAGGGTGCTTACACTCTGTCGTGTGTGCACACTGACATTACACATCCAGCGGATCATGCTAGCTTCATTTCTTTCAAGCCTACTCATGTCCTTCACTGTCACAGCTCATGTATCTTTTCAAGTACCTGATTCTATGTGAATCTTCATTTTACTGTGTGTGTGTGTCTGTACACACATAATAGGCTTCTTTCAGTTTCTGTCCACTAAATCCACAAGGCTTCGGTTGGGACAAGGCTATAGTAGAAGACACTTGCTCAAGGTGTCACACAGTGAGACTGAATCTGAAACCACATGGCTGAGAATGATACTTCTAACCAAACAGCAATGCCACATCCGATGCTTCTTATGTCCAACATTTCTCTCAGGGTGCTTACACTCTGTCGTGTGTGCACACTGACATTACACATCCAGCGGATCATGCTAGCTTCATTTCTTTCAAGCCTACTCATGTCCTTCACTGTCACAGCTCATGTATCTTTTCAAGTACCTGATTCTATGTGAATCTTCATTTTACTGTGTGTGTGTGTCTGTACACACATAATAGGCTTCTTTCAGTTTCTGTCCACTAATCCACAAGGCTTCGGTTGGGACAAGGCTATAGTAGAAGACACTTGCTCAAGGTGTCACACAGTGAGACTGAATCTGAAACCACATGGCTGAGAATGATACTTCTAACCAACAGCAATGCCACATCCGATGCTTCTTATGTCCAACATTTCTCTCAGGGTGCTTACACTCTGTCGTGTGTGCACACTGACATTACACATCCAGCGGATCATGCTAGCTTCATTTCTTTCAAGCCTACTCATGTCCTTCACTGTCACAGCTCATGTATCTTTTCAAGTACTGATTCTATGTGAATCTTCATTTTACTGTGTGTGTGTGTCTGTACACACATAATAGGCTTCTTTCAGTTTCTGTCCACTAAATCCACAAGGCTTCGGTTGGGACAAGGCTATAGTAGAAGACACTTGCTCAAGGTGTCACACAGTGAGACTGAATCTGAAACCACATGGCTGAGAATGATACTTCTAACCAAACAGCAATGCCTGAATAAGAAATTTTAAATAGAATTCATATACTGCATGAAGTATATGAACTATAGAGTTCATATACTCTATATGAAGTAGAGGTTAAAGACTAAGGACAAAGGATCTAGTTCAAGGCATTAGTCTCTACTACATCTCATGACATAACATATACCTCTTTAGTATTTCCTTTCAAGCTTAACATGACTTGGATACTGGACCGGTGGGATTACTTCTAATTAATCTCAGGGTGGAAGGATTGGGCAAGATTATTGTTACTGTATTGCCCCAGTCAGTTATTGCATAGATCTGCTCAAGCAGAAATGACAGAGCAAACAAACACCTATGGTAACAGCAACAACATGGATTATTATATGAATAAATATTAAGCAAAAACAGCTGTCAAAATAGGATGTTTCAGGCCTCTCCATGCCTTCCTGGTATGAAGAATCAGATATAAAAGCAATGGTGATGATGAAAGTGGTAGAAATTTTTAAAGGATTTGAATATTTTGTGTATGTTTTATATGCTCATATATGTATTTATATAGTGTGTGTATTTACTTATATTTATATATGTGTGTGCACCCATATGTATAAATTTGCATATATGTGTGTGGTTTTGTATATATTTCATTGTGTGTGTGTGTGTGTGTGTGTGTGTGTGTGTGTGTGTGTTTATATTTATGAACATGTGTGTATCCATATATATATATAAATTTGCATACAGGTCTACGTGGTTTTGTTTATATCTGTGTGTAGTGGGGAGGGGGGTACATCCACATGTGTGTGTTCAAAGGGTTCTTTTTTTTTTCTTACTAACAAGTCAGAAGAGAAGCAATGGGCATGGCGTTTTGCTGGACCTCCCAGACAGGTAAGATTTATGTCACTAATAATCAGCTTTGGCTTCTGTAGTTTGGTGCCTCTAGCTGAAACATAGAGGAGGAATAAATTCCAGATGGCTAAAAACTCTGAGGATAATTATTAGGATATGGTTTGAGGTATGAGATACATTCAAGGTGATGAAAACGGAAAAGAAATGGGCCAGGGTAGAGGTAGTAAGTATCCGAATAATTCTAATAAACGTAAGGTTTTGTAGATGAGCCAGAAAAGGCAGAGAAAAGAAAAAAGAAACATCTGTAAGGTAGAGGTTGTAATGTGTTGTTGAGTGAGTCTGTTCCAGTCAACTAGATATTGTTCTTTTGGAGAGTTCTAGAATATTTGTGTGTGTACATCTATGCATAACAGAAGAACCATGCCCTATATGTAAGCTGTACAGCAATGTGGGTCACCTTCTTGCTCTGTAAAAGCTAACCAATAATGTAAGTTGAAGTACTGGGAAAAAAGTTTAGGTAATAACTACATACGTATATATATATATATATATATATATATATATGGCCCCCGTGTCTGTGGCACGTAAAAGCACCAGCCGTTTGTGTTCGTTGCCAGCCTGGCCTGGCCCCCGTGCCGGTGACACGTAAAAGCACCATCCGTTTGTGGCCGTTTGCCAGCTCTGTCTGGCCCCCGTGCCGGTGACACGTAAAAGCACCATCCGTTCGTGGGCGTTTGCCAGCCCTGTCTGGCCCCCATGTCGGTGACATGAAAAAGCACCATCCGTTCGTGGCCGTTTGCCAGCCCTGTCTGGCCCCCATGTCGGTGACATGTAAAAGCACCATCCGTTCGTGTCCGTTGCCAGCCTTGCCTGGCCCCCGTGCCAGTGACACATAAAAGCACCATCCGTTCGTGGCCGTCTGCCAGCCCTGTCTGGCCCCCGTGTCGGTGGCATGTAAAAGCACCATCCGTTCGTGTCCATTGCCAGCCTCGCCTGGCCCCCGTGCTGGTGACACGTAAAAGCACCATCCGTTTCGTGGCCGTTTGCCAGCTCTGTCTGGCCCCCATGTTGGTGGCGCGTAAAAGCACCATCCGTTCGTGTCCGTTGCCAGCCTCGCCTGGCTCCGTGCCGGTGACACGTAAAAGCACCATCCGTTCGTGGCCGTTTGCCAGCTCTGTCTGGCACCTGTGCGGGTGGCACGTAAAAAGCACCCACTACACTCACAGAGTGGTTGGCGTTAGGAAGGGCATCCAGCCGTAGAAACACTGCCAGATCTGACTGGGCCTGATGAAGCCTTCCAGCTTCACAGACCCCAGTTGAACCGTCCAACCCATGCTAGCATGGAGAACGGACGCTAAATGATGATGATGATGATGATAAATATATATAAAATAATGATGATGATAATAATAATAATAATAATAATAATAATAATGATAATAATGATAATAATAATAATAATAATTTAGTAATTAATAATTTATATTCATGTTTTTTAATAATTGCTTGCATTCTTATTTTATATGCATAGAATAATATGCTATGTGTATGTATGTATGTTATTATAATTATCATTTTAATAAATAAATAAGTTAACATTTTAATGTCCTAAAGTTGATGAACCAAATATTGTGCTTCTCCATTTTCTTATTTGCAATATATATCATCATCATCATCATCATCATCGTTTAGCGTCCGTTTTCCATGCTAGCATGGGTTGGACAGTTCTACTGGGGTCTGTGAAGCCAGAAGGCTTCATCAGGCCCAGTCAAATCTGGCAGTGTTTCTACGGCTGGATGCCCTTCCTAATGCCAACCACTCCGTGAGTGTAGTGGGTGCTTTTTACATGCCACCAGCACAGGTGCCAAACGAGGCTGGCAAACGGCCACGATCAGATGGTGCTTTTTATGTGCCACCGGCACAAGGGCCAGGCAAGGCTGGCAACGGACACGAAACGGGGCGGTGCTGGCAACGGTCGCGAAACGGAAGGTTCTCTTACATGCCACCGGCACTGGTAACACATCTGCAATTTCCATTGATCGATTTCCATTCTGATATATATATATATATATATATATATATGCACATGGACACACACACACATACATATATTACTGTTCTGAGAAATCATCGGATGTTGAAGCATAACATTTTGTGGATCTTTTCAATTCTGAAGCCAGTTTTTTAAAATTTTTCCTACTGAACCAAACAATTTGAAACTTCGTATACTGGTAGAATGTGTCAAAAGTAAACTTAATTGCAAACCAGAATGAAAACGGAATTGTAACTTCTAAGTTTAACGTTGTTTAATAATTAGAATTTTATGAAAAGATCCCATTTTGTAATGGGCAGGATTTTTGGGATTTTGTGAATGAGACACAAAGTCAGAGAGAAAGTGAGAGAGAAACCAAGAGTGACAGGAAGAGAGATTCCATGCATAATTAGTTATGACCATTCACATGGTGATGTAAAAGACCCAAATAGGTTAGTGTGTGTGTGTGTATGTGTATGTGTGTGTGTGTGTGTGCATATATATATATATATATATATATATATAAATATATATATATATACACACACATTATATGGGTACAGCTGAATGTATATAGATGCAGGGTTATATAGATGGATAAATGTTTATATTTATGTAAGGATAATGTGTATTGCTATATGTCTATGGGTAATTGCATACGTGCTGATGCAGGGGTTATATATAAACATATATATACAAATGTGTGTGTCTGTGTGCTGCGTGTTGAGAGAGAGAGAATCAGTTTGTGTGTGGTATGTGTGTATGCATGTGTGAACATTGATTGAGATATAAAATATAATCTACTTAGTCAAGTGTGTATAGGAATTTGGCAGGAAGTTATGCTTCTCAAAAGTAATCTTGGAAATTAGTGATGAAAATCATCATCACTATAAGTACCAGCATCTAACATCATAGCCACCACTTCCTGTCACTACAACTACCAGCACAAATACCAACCACTACCAATGCCATCACCATCTTCTTCACACTGCCACCACCACTATCACCACTACCATTATCACTATTTTCATCACCATAGCACTGCTGCTAATTTCTTTGCTATATTTTATTTTTACAAGAAATTTAACACATCATTAAAAAAATGACACAGGAAAGAGACTCCATAGTTAGGATTGTCTAATAATGATGAAAACTGGGGAAATTCTTTAAATCACTGAGTTGTCAAATGTGGAAGAAATAACAGAACAGATATACCATTAAGTAACATACTGAAGGATGTGGGAGTGGAGGTGATGACAATGATGACATCTGGATGATAAAACTCAACATGTGCAGTAGTAAATGTGTGTTCAGCAGTCTGACTTTGGGTATAGAGATTAGAGAAAGTGTCTGGACACAAACGCTAGTACATTTCCTATTGGTAGAATTGCTGAAGCATCAAACTGCCTCACACTTTTAGTAGTAGCCTGTTATGTTCCGAGTTCAACTCTCACCAATGTCAACTTTGCCTTTCATATTTCCAGGATCAATGAAATAAAGTATTAACAATGTATCAGGACTGATTTAATCAATATACCAATCCTTAAAATTAGGGGTCTTAGGCCTATGTTAAAAATCAATATTATAAATCTGGTTGATACTTATAAAGTGGTCAACTCTCACCAAGGTCAACTTTGCCTTTCAACCTTCCAGGATCAATAAAATAAAGCACTAATAATGTATCAGGACTGATTTAATCAATATACCAATCCTTAAAATTAGGGGTCTTAAGCCTATGTTAAAAATCAATATTATAAATCTAGTTGATACTTGTAAAGTGGTCATACTGAACCACTGCTATCAAATGAGTTAGCAGGTGCTTATCTCAGAAATCAGTGACATTCAGTAGATGCCAAATTTTCACTGGGCTATCGTGTCTGTCTATCACAGTAACTTTTCCACAGGGAAGAACTTTTAATGATTATGATAAGTTTATGGTGATAAAATGGTTTGATGTTGAAAGATAAATACAATAAGATGAAGACTGTGTGTCAATAATCAACAATGTGATATAAATAATATAAATCAGTCTTAGTAAGCCAGTCTGAAAAATTGAATAAAATGATATGTAAACAAAAATTAGTATTTATACAAAAATGTTTATGAATGTGTCTTAATATTTGTGAAAGTTGAGAACTGTTAATGTTTACATTTGTGAAACATGTTCTTTTTTTTTATCTCTAACTGATTTTCAAAGTCACATGAGTAAGAACAAGTGTGAAAAAAAAAGTCACATGAGTAAGAACAAGTGTGAGAAAAAAAGAGTAAAAGTATATGAGAGAAAAGTCTTTTTTTTCAAGAAGCTAGTCACCAAAGATTTAGGTGGACCCACAACAATCTAAAAAAAATTGAGAAATCCAGACTATTGGTTTGGGCGAAAATGACTGGAAGAACCATGCAGATACACAAAAGGTAGCCATTTCATTTGCTAAAAAATAGTGACCTCAACAACATATGCATGTGAGCCAATGGTGTGCTTTAATTGGTGGAAATTCAACACCTGTTATTGGTACAAATAATGTGTTGGATAGGCCAAACTTTGATCAATTGGTTATAATCATCGATGTTGTATATGGTCCAAAACATATAAGCAATAGTAGAGTAGCAAGCTCTACACTACAAACTTAATGTAGTATTGAGAAATTGCTGTGGGTAACAATATACTTCCCCATGCCACCCTACCTCCACCCTACTCCTTGGAGCTAAATGGCCTCAGCTATTCAGAAACAAGACTCTTCCCTCACAGATATAATGCAATGCCTGTGACAAAATACAAATTTCAAAACTGTTGACTGGTTGGATAGTTCCCTACTTATTCAGTAATATGTGAACTGAGACTTATGACAACAGAATATAATAAATGCACCCTTTTAAAGCCTAGCCAGGTTCATGGGCCCGGTTTCCCGGTTTCAATGGCGTATGTGTTCCCCAGCTGGACAGGACGCCGGTCCATCGCAGTGTTACTCATTTTTGCCAGCTGAGTGGACTGGAGCAATGTGAAATGAAGTGTTTTGCTCAAGAACACAACGCATCGCCCGGTCGAGGAATCGAAACCACAAACTTACGATCATGATGCTGACACCCTAACCACTAAGCCATGCTCCTCCACTATGACAACAGAAGTGAGAGTTAAATAATTACAATGTTGAACGAAGTCCATGTTATTTTGTAGTTATATTGCTAGATGCTTTGTTATTATATTTCACCGGTTAGATGTGCTTAGCAAACCTATGGCACAAATGGCAATTCTACCCACAGTAATCCACCTTTAAGACAGGCCATGTTGTCATACAATATTGTGTTGTGACCCCCTTCGGTCATAAATGACCATGGGATTGCACCTGGAAAGTTACCCTCCAAGGCACAAGTTTGGGCAAGTTTGTTTATGGAAGACCAGCAGTCGCCCATGCATACCAGCCTCCCATCTCCATGCCACTGATGTTATCCAAGGGAAAGGCAAAGGCTGATATGGCTCGGCACCAGTGACGTCGCAGCTCATTTATTAACGTGCAAGTGGCTGAGCACTCCACAGACATGTGTACTCTTAACGTAGTTCTCGGGGAGATTCAGCGTGACACAGAGTGTGACAAGGCTGGCTCTTGAAATACAGGTACAGCAGAAACAGGAAGAAAGAGTGAGAGAAAGTTGTGGTGAAAGTGTACAGCAGGGTTCACCACCACCCTCTGCTGGAGCCTTGTGAAGCTTTAGGTGTTTTCGCTCAATAAACACTCACAATGCCTGGTCTGGAAATCGAAACCGCAATTCTTCAATCACAAGTCCGCTGCCCTAAACACTGGGCCTTGTGTCTCTACCAATGCAGGTATAGTCTCAATTAATCAAAGATTTTATGCTCACCACATTAATTAATACATAGTTCACTAAGTGGGGAAACCCTATAAACTATGATTTTCTCTTCAGGAGTTTTAAATACTATTTTGGGAAAGTGAGAGTAGAAATGCCTTGTTTAGCTTCTTAAAAAGGGATTCTATAAAACAATGTGGATGCATCCAAATTAGTATAGGTAAACTGGGTTCCATTAAAGAATTAAATTATGGTGTGAGATAGGCAAAGAGTTCTTTTAGGATATAACCTGTGGAAGCATTTCTTTATAGACCACACCAAAACAGTAAAACTATTGATATGCTGATGACTTGAAGGAAAAGGAAAAACAAAACTGTATTGTCAAGATATCAATGCTACTTAATTTTACAAATAAGTTAGCCTGAGATCCCCACATACAATTCAACAAGTACTATTTTGTTTATTTTCTCTTAAAATTGCACACCAACCATTAAGTATAAACAGTAGCTTTATACAATACTTGCACTGACGCAGAAGACAATTCGAAGCTTGTAAGCTAGTCAGTCCATTTTCAATTATGATGGAGCATTTTATGCATGAGAAACAATCACACAAACATGTAGATAACAGCTCTTAGCTATCTGGAATAACAGATTTGTGGGTCACAACTAGCCAAACATCCATCTACTTGTATACCATAGGTCTGTTCAGTCAGAGCTCACTTGTATTACCCAACAACAATTTGATTACTTCTAACTATATCTATTATTTTCTAAGTTTATACAGTTGAACTCTCACAAAAATTAGCCAAAAATACATCATGTTTAGTAAGTGGAAATGAGTTTGTGATTGAGATGTACTTATAGTGAGAATTATTTTTATCATTCTCTCAGTGGGAATATGGCAAGGACAATTAAGGTTGTGCTATTAACTGGTAGACCTATATGTCTCTATTAAAACAGAAATTGTCTTTAAAAACAAAACTAAGACAATGAGAAATGGGTTCACACTGTATGTCTATGCAATCTCAGATTCCATTGCTATTATTACTAAACCCCTTTAAGTACAAGAAATAACTAAGTGTACAATAAAAGTGGAAAAAATATATATCATTAGATTGAGGAAATGAGTCAAAAATCATTGTGCTTGTGTTCACAGATGTGATTCACAGCAGGCTATTAGAGCTTCTATAAAGAATCCCCTACTAAATCTTCAACTAAAGAAAAGACAAATGAAAAGATTGCAATATGTGTGACATAAACAACATCATTCAGGAATCTCAAGATGACAGTCTCAAGATATAATCTGGTGCTTAAAAATAAACATAAAACAGGCATATGTGCAAAACATTTCAATTCAAAAGGATGGGGAAAATGGATTTGACTCAAGAGAAAGAAGCACATTCTTAATGCCTCTTAAAAGGTTCACATCCCACTTTGACTTAGTCCTTCACTTTGTAGAGTGTCAGACTAAATAATTACAATAATTTTTCAGTTCATAAAAGATTAATTATGAATATAATTGTCAGATTTTATCTTTTATGATTTTTCAGTTCATAAAACATTAATTATAAATATTAAGCTGTCCGGAAAGTTCATGCCAATTTATAGCAGCTTACCTTTTGACTTATTTCAGAACATGGTTGAGTCCATAAAATAGGGTTTGACTACACTTCCATTTAGAGCACAGTTTAAGCTATCTTTTCATGGAAGAAGGTTTATGTTCCTACAACTTGTGTTAATTCTGTAACCCTTTAGAATGGAAGATAAGAAAGTTCACTTTTGGCACTTGATGCTTTGGGAAGCAGTCAAAAATTGCTGCAGCTCGGCAGGGATGCATTACCCCACCCTATATATTCACCAGATATTGCACCTTCTGATTTCCATTTATTCAGGTCTCTGCAGAATAGTCTTAAAGGTAAAAAATTTCAATTCCTTGGATGACATAAAAAGATACCTTGATGAATTATTTGCCATGAAACCACTTCAATTCTGGGAAGAGAGTATTTTCAAGTTAAAGGAAAAATGGAGACGCATTGTGCAACAAAATGGTTCATATTTGGTTGATTAAAAATGTAATGGCAAGTATTTATTGACCTTTTTCTTTCCTTTAAAAATTGGCATGAACTTTCCGGACAGCCCAATATAATAATTAAATAAATATTTCAATGATTAGAGTTGATAAAATCAGTAATTGTAATATCTTAATTTCTTTTGTATGATTCATCACCACCACCTGGCTCATGAAAGCTTTTAGTGGTGTAATACACTGTTGCCACATTCAGAACAAGTTCCTAGTCTGAAGATCTTCCTTCTTTCTACCAGTTTTGAAGAACCTGCTCTTCCTCCAATAACTAAGCCAATAAAAAACTATTTGTATCCCTATAATGGTCTGTCATCAGTTACTATATAAAATCAAAAGAATTATAGGTATTCTGCACAGTCTCTAATAAAAATTTTAAAATTTGTGTTGATTTAAGAGAAAACTCTCAATGAAAATCACAAAAGGCACTACAGAACATACCAATTAATAAATTCATAGATGTAGGTGCAGGCACAGCTGTATGGTTAAGAGGCTTGCTTCTCAACCATGTAGTCTCAAGTTCAGTCCTACTGCATGGTAGCTTGGGCAAGTGTTTTCTACTGAAGCCCCAGGTTGACTAAAGCCTTGTGAGTGGAATTGGCAGATGGAAACTAAAAGAAGCTTATAACGCACACACATATATGTATGTACCCTTTTCTTGGCATCATGTGATGGTTGTAAACAATTATCACCATCATAAAGTGTGACGTTTATTTCCAGTCTTCCAGGAAAAAAATGCCTGATTGTGTTGATATATTACTTGCTTGGAAACAGGTGAGGGATGATGACAGGAAGATCATCCAGCTGCAAAAAATTAGCCCCAACAAATCTGAGCCTTGCAAGCATAGAAAAGTGGGGAGTGCATGATGATGTAAAAATTTTCAGGCAACAGGGTATAGCAAACTGTCCAACACATGCCAGCATAGAAAACAAACAGATGATGATGATGGTGATAGTGATGGTAATGGTGATGATGATGATCATGGTTGTTGTTGTTGTCAGTCATCAAGCTCAATCTATCATGTTACACAGAATAGAAATGATTCATGTATTTATTACACTCATTTCCATAACTGAAGCTCATTATTTCATGACACTTTAAGAGAACTTCTAAGAAGTGCTATTTTGATTTCAACTATATCATTTCAGGTGTTGTAGAAATGTTCTATATTTAGCCTATTTTTTAAATTCTAGAATCAGTCATATTAATTATAATTCATAGATATCACCCCAAAATTCACTAAATTAAAACAAGAAAACAGATAAACTTAGCTCCACTTCATCATCATTATCCTCATTATTTTAACATCCACTTTTCTATACTTCCACGGATCAAAGAGAATTTATTGAGGCAGATTTTCTATGGCTGGATGCCCTTAATGTTGCTTGTTTCCAAGTAAGGTAATATTCTTTTCTACTCTATGCATAAGGCTCAAAATTTTGGGGGAGGCGGCCAGTTGATTAGATCAACCCCAGTATGCAACTGGTACTTAAGTTATCAACTCTGAAAGGATGAAAGGCAAAGTCGACCTGGGCAAAATTTGAACTCAGAATGTAAAGACAGATGAAATACCACTAAGTATTTCATCTGCCGTGCTAGCGTCTTTTATTTCTTTATTGCCCACAAGGGGCTACACAAAGAGGGGACAAACACGGACAAACAAACAGATTAAGTCAATTACATCAACCCCAGTGCGTAACTGGTACTTAATTTATTGATCCCGAAAGGATGAAAGGCAAAGTCGACCTCAGCGGAATTTGAACTCAGAAGGTAACAGCAGACGAAATACCTATTTCTTTACTACCCACAAGGGGCTAAACACAGAGAGGACAAACAAGGACAGACAAACGAATTAAGTCGATTATATCGACCCCAGTGCATAACTGGTACTTATTTGAACAGCGGAATTTGAACTCAGAACGTAACGGCAGACGAAATACTGCTAAGCATCTCACCCAGCATGCTAACGTTTCTGCCAGCTCACTACCATATGTAAGGTAATACTACCCCAAGACTAGACATATTTTTATGGAAGCTTGGAAACAGAAGGCACTGCTTGTACAACAGTGACACTTGATTACAGCTATCCTGACAAGGGGACATAAACACACACAATAGGCTTCTTTCAGTTTCCATCAATCAAATTCACTGACAAAGCTCAGGGCTATAGTAGAAGACAATTGCCCAAGGTGCCACACTATGAAATTGAACCTGAAACCATGTGGATGGGATGCAAACTTGTTAACCACACAGCCATACTTGCTATAAAAATTTTAATTTTCATCCTACCAAATTAAAGTTCATAAAATTCAGTAGAAGCCTTCATTATGACCAGTTAAAAAGTAGTGAACTGGTAGATTCGTTAACACACTGGAAAAAAAATGTTTGGTAGTATTTCTTCCAACAACATGCTGAGTTCAAATACTGCTGAGGTTAACTTTGCCTTTCATCCTTTCTTACTCAATAAAACAAGTACCAGTTGAGCACTAGGGGTTGATGTAAACAACTAGCCCCTTCTCCCATAAACATTCAGATCTTGTACATATAGTAGAAAGACCTATAAGTCAGTTGGCCCTACTATGCACCCTTCTACTAAAATATTACTATAATAGAGCTAGAAATCTACACTAGTCCCATACCTTTTAAAATTTGAAATACCGTATTTTAACATGTATAAGGGACTCTTTAACTTAGGTTAAAAAAATATGGGAGTTTCTTATACATGGATCATCATCGTTTAACGTCTACTTCCATGCTAGCATGGGTTGGACGATTTGACTGAGGACTGGCGAACCAGATGGCTGCACCAGGCTCCAATCTTGATCTGGCAGAGTTTCTACAGCTGGATGCCCTTCCTAACGCCAACCACTCCAAGAGTGTAGTGGGTGCTTTTCCGTGCCACCATCACAAGGGCCAATCAGGTGGTACTGGCAACGGCCATGCTCAAATGGTGTTTTTTATGTGCCACCTGCACAGGAGCCAGTCCAGCGGCACTGGCAACGAGCTCGCTCGAATGTTTTGTCACATGCCACCAGCACAAGTATCAGTAAGCTGATGCTGGTAACGATCATGCTCGAATGGTGCCTCTGTTATAATCCCTTACAAAACCTTCTTCCCAAATTTTAAGTCCCAAAAATTAGGAGGTTCCTTATACATGCTAAAATATGGTAATAAATAAATACAATATAATCCACTAAACCTATTCATTCCC